>NC_056662.1:96131764-96476764 GCF_018350195.1 Panthera tigris | reverse complement strand
TTGAAAAAGGAGGCAAGAATTTACAATGGGAAAAGCCTCTTCAACAAATGGTGCTGGGCAAACTAGACAGTTGTATGCAAAAGACTAAAACTGGGCCACTTTCTTACACCATACACCCCCCCCCCAAAAAAAAAACATGTCAAAACAGATTAATGACTTAAATGTGAGACCTGAAACCATAAAAATCCTAGAAGAGAGCACAGGCAGTAATTTATCTGACATTGGCCATACCAACACTCTTCTAGCTATGTCTCCAGACATAAGGGAAACAAAAGCAAAAATAAACTATTGGGACTACATCAAAATAAAAAGCTTCTGAACAGCAAAGGAAATAATCAATAAAACTAAAAGATAACGTAGTAGAAGATATTTGCAAATGACATATCAGATATAGGGTTAGGATCCAAAATATATAAAGAACTTATACAACTCAACACCAAAAATCCCCAAGTAATCCAAATAAAAATGGGCAGAAGACATAAGCAGACATTTCTCCAAAGAAGACCTACTGACAGCCTCCAAGATACATGAAAAGATGCTCAATATCACTCATCACCAGAAAAATGCAACTCAAAACCACAGTGAGATAACAACTCACACCTGTCAGAACAGCTAAAATCAAAAGTACAAGAAACAAGTGTTGGTAAGGATATGGAGAGAAAGGAACCCTAATAAACAAATTGGTGCTGCCACTGTGGAAAACACTATGAAGGTTTTGCAAAAAAAAAATTCAGAATAGAACTACCATATGATCCAGTAATTCCACTACTGGATATTTACCTTAAAACATGAAAACACTTATTTGAAAAGATGTATGTACCCCTGGGGTTTATCACAGCATTAATTATAAAAGTCAAAATATGGAAGTGGCCCAAGTGTCCATCGATAGATGAATGGATAAAGATGTGTTGTATATAAATAGAAAATGGAATATGACTCAGAAATAGAAAAGAATGAAATATTGCCATCTGCAGCAACATGGAAGGATCTAGAGACTATAATGCTAAATGACATAAGCCAGTCAGAGAAAGACAAATATCGTATGATTTCACTCATATGTAGAATTTAAGAAACAAATAAAAGAACAAAGGAAAAAAAAAGAGATAAAACAAAAAAACAGGCTCTTAACTATAGAGAACTGACGGTTACCAGAGGGGATGTGGGTGGAGGGATGGGTGAAAAAGGTGAAAGATAGTAACAGCACATTCATCATGATGAACACTGAGTAATGTACAGAACTGTTAAATCACTATTTTGTACACCTGAAACTAATATAACACTGTATGCTATATGGGAATTAAAAAAAAAGTTGCCATACTCATCTGCAAGAAGCAGGAAAACATTTGCTTTCTACAGATAAATTTTATGTATTTTCATAGAGATCGCCTGATTTTGTTCTCTTGACTGTATATTATAGGATCATCCTCCCACAAGTGTCAGGTGGTAAGTAGTGATTGTGGTAAGGGAATGGTACGAGAGAAGGGAAAACAGGGAGAAAAGGGTAAAACAATACTTTGCTTTTATACAGATTTGCAGACTAGAAGATAAAGGACTCCATTAAATAACAACAGAGATGAAATGGGAGTGTAGAGATTTGCTCAGTAAACCCCACATGGTGGAAACCAGATGTCTCCATTTGAAAAGTGGTATTAGGGCATCCGGGTGGCTCAGTTGGTTAAGTGTCCAATTCTTGGTTTCGGCTCAGGTCATGATCTCATAGTTTGTGAGTCTGAGCCCCACATCAGTCTCTGTGCTAACAGCATAGACCAGCTAGGGATTCTGCATCTCCCTCCTTCTCTGTCCCTCCCCACCTCACGCTCACATGTTTCTCTCTTTCTCTCAAAATAAACAAACTTGAAAAGTGGTGATAGTCAAAGATGGAGAGTTTAGCACAAATAAAAGTCTAATTTCTTACACTAGATAGTAAACTTTTAGTACTTATTTCCTTGAGACAGCATACAAATAAGATAGGCAAATGCCATTTCAAGAGGAAGTGAGATCATGTTTTGTGACACAAATATTTACACTTATTTATTTTCTAACAATCTGCTAACATGCAGTTTATATTCTATTTTCCTCAGGATCCAGTCCTTCAATCTTTTAATTAAAACTATATTCTCTTCATAATATAACTAGAAGAATGATCTCTCCATAAGAGTAATCTCACATATTGCCATTTTTATTTTTGTTGCTACTGTACATAGAACACCTACTGGATTCAGTCTTGAATCAGATTTAGTAATAGGTGAGTTTGGGGTCTCCACTAGACTGAAAGCCCTGATGGGTCCTTGAGTCATGACTCTATCTTCGACAGTGCACAGTATAGAGCAAGCATTCCATAAATGCTGATCAAACTGCACAAAGGTCCACAGAAGGTAACTAACATGAGAAAAGCTTGAGGAACAGCCAGAGTTTTATAGCTGAAATATGAAACATGATCTCTCATGGTCATTTTCATAAATACATTCAGATGTTGGAAGTAGAATTTTTATGGTTAAAAAATGTATTTGTTCTCCAGTGTTCTATGTTTCCAGTCTCATATTACTGAAAAGGTAGAAGAGTCACCAGTAGTTCATAAGTTCTATTATTAATTGAAGTGTAGTGTATCCGTCTTTAAAGCACATTCCATCTGGAGATACATGATTTTTTTTCTGGTATAACATGCTTATAATGTGTGAAGATGAAATCAAGTATATCTAAGACCAGTGGAAAATCAAATAACATTGACATGGCCCAAAATTATTATAACACTAGCATCCAGAATAGGAAAAAAAAAACCATGAAGTTTTCTTGTTTCTATGACAATCACATATGGAAATTTCTCATTTCTAAACAGGAAAGCAAGAGAACAATGGACTTCATAAAATGAAGTTCAGCTCTATTTAATTATAGAGTTTTACTTTCAAAAATATTTGTTGCTCAAATCTATAAATATTTATATTTATTTTTACCTGATCACATGAGGGACAGATCGTCCTGGGCATTTTCAAGTTCCTACAGAAATTCTAAGAGTAAGTATATTTTTGCTTCTTTTACCTCCTCTGATGAGAGGCCATTGTATATCGCAGTAAGGTGTCAAAAAAACTTAAGTGAAGAACAGCCTCCATCACTTATGCTCATATAAATTCCAGGAGCTTGTGGGTTGGTAGCAATCAGATACATCCTGAACACAATGCGTTGATTTATATCCCAATGCTTTAGATATATGTAAGTACATGTGAGTGTGTCATGCACAGATAGAATAAATTTCTAATCAAAACCTTCTCTGCTCCTTATTATGAATTTACATCATCCATTCCTACCAATTCTTTTTTCCCATACCTGTCATGATGGCTTTTTTCAGCCCCATGCAATGACAATTTCTGTAATGCTAAGACCTGCTTACAATACTCTGCAGTACACCAATTTCCTACTATAGGAATATTTCTAGAGCATTTAGTAGTTGTCAAGATTTTTTATCCATTTGTGTGTTTAATTAATAAAGCTTCAAAATTATTTTGTATTCATTTGTGTTAGATGGACCCATGCAAACTTGGTTTGTCTAAGGACATATTATATAAAGTACCTATTACAGGTAGACATCCAAGGATATGCCTAGCAAGCAACATGGATACATCAGAAACGTGAAAACGGAAACAATATAACTCCACCAATGTTGGAGATAATTATTCTTCACATAATCAAGGTGGAGAGAAAACAAAGGAGGAATCAATACCCCCTTTCCCCCCCCATCATTAATTTAACCATATAGAATGTTCCAAAGTGTTTATTCTATAAAAATGATAATTTCATGTGATCTGATGTAATATTATCCTTGGGTTATACTCTAAATGCTCAGAACATACTACTGTGATGCTTCATGAATGTTCATCCTATTTTCTAGGGCTTTTCTTTTTCCTACCTTTTTCACAAACTTACTGTTCCTTCCTTCTCTTTCTCTGATAGAATGCTATCTCACCAAATTTCTCATGGTCAATAAAACACTATCCTGATTTCACCTCTGTGTGGCCCAGCTCTCACCCTCGGGTGAATCAGACTCAATTCACAGCTGTAAATATCTATTTCAAAATCTCATTTTTAAAATGCTCCAGTGAAAACAGCCTGGGCTTTTGTAAGTGAAGTTTAGTGACTATGCCTTTATAGTTGAGAGGCTTTTTATTTCACAAATGCCTAGCTCTATATGAAGGTCTTTTAACTGTGGAATAACAACTTAACTCACACCTCAGTTTTTGGCCTTCAGAAGGAGCCTTCTATGTGCCTTGTTATAGAAGTTGGTAGCAGCTTTCCTGCCTCCCAGTCAATATAATATTAGAAAGAAAAGTGTCAGACTATATCATAGTTCAAGTCTTAGACTGGCGTTGATAATGTCCTAGTCTAGGATGTATCCCCAATAAGCTTTGTGAGTGTGAAAACTGTTAAGAGGCTTGTGTTTTCCAGAAGACTCCTTATACCTATTCTAGACGGCAATTTATAATCTGATTATCTCCTGGAAATCTCTGATCTCTACTCCACAATATGTTTAAGTTGCCAACACTAATTACATTCATTAAAAATTTCCAAATCCATAGCTACTCATAGGTTCAAAATGCCAGGAAATCCGTGTTACTTAAACAGAAAAGAAACTGCATATGCAGTCACTGTGCCACATTTGATCTGGTGCCAGAAGCCATATGTCTTCACAATACATATTGCACATTGCAGAGCTCGTGACCAAGGCACTCTGCCATAATATAGATTCTGAGGTTGGTTGCTTTGATCTATGGGACATTAGTAAGTGTGATACAAACTGTGACTGAAAAAGGACCTATTCATTTAAGGCTTGCCCTCTTTCTCTGTACTTAGAATCATGAAACCAAATACAAATCAGTCTGAACTATCCCGATAAACCACTTTGAGTAGAATTGAAGCTTCCCAGTCAACAGCCTGCAAAGTGACACACATATGAATGAGGCCATCTGTTTTGGTCACTTCATGCTGCATTGAAAACAAAACAAAACAAAACAAAAACCAAAGTGGCTTAAAACCAGATACACTTTTCTCCAAAACATAGTATTTGGGTGTTGCTTAGCAAGGCAGCTCAGCTGGGGTAGCTTAAAGGTTGCAAGCTAAAGTCATCTGAAGACATACTCTGGTAATTGATGCTGACTGATTGGGTATGTCCAGGTCCTTTCTGTGGGAGACTTTTAGTGTGGTTTCTCTGTATGGGCCATTTTGGACTTCTTCTCAGCACATTTGGTTGGTTGAAGAATGGGTATCTCAAGAAACAAAACTGGATAGAAACTGTAAAAACTCAGAACATAGCCTCACTAATCACACATTTGGGATGGAACCACTCAGATCCAAGGGGAGGAAATATGGACACCAGCTTTCAATGAAATGTCAGTATCACAAGTTAACAATAGCATAAGAAATGGGATATACACTGGTGTGGCGATTTTTGGAAAATACCACCCACCTGATTATCCTAGACCATCTAAACCCTACTGACCTGCTAGCAAACCTCAAAGTCATGAATAAGCCCAGAAAAGACCTGTGTAAGAATCACCCAAGTTCCAACCCAGTATACTGTGAGATAGTAAATAATGGTTGTTTTAAACCTCTATGTTTTGGAATGGTTGGCTATGCACCAAAAAATGATACCCAGAGACACAGTGCTTCTGTCACAAAATAAAAATAGGCGATACTGGCTTGGTACCAGTCTATGGGCAGATGATGGGAAGAAAAAAACAAAAACAAAAACAAAACACAAAACACACACATACACACACACACACACACAATGGGAAAGCTGTTAGAGATAACTAGAAAGCTAGAAAAGTAGCAAAGAAATTGTTAATATGGCTGGAAAACTGATGAGCAAACTCAGGAGAGACTGGAAAAGAGATAAAGTTTCCTTCAGGCCCTCCACAGAAACAACAACAGCTATCACCTTAACACGTTGCTAGGATTAGCATTGTTTCCATATTTTTAGCATCTCAAATGTTACTTTTACCCTGACCTTAGTACCTGTCTTTATGGAGCGTATCTTCTAGGGCCCTGAAAATTCTATCTTCCAAAAGATAACCTTAAAGTTGTAGCTACTTTGGTATGGAAACTCTACAATGCTCTTTCACCTCTGCTGCGGTGTAGCTGTTTCGTAATGTACTCCCATGAGCTGACACTGTAGTAGCTTCTAGTCTAGGGAGCCAAGGGTTTCCTCTTGTGCCCAAATCCCCAGAATTATTTTATGAAATGTATGTGTTTGAATTCTAAAATACACACACTATTTTATCTAGGGTGTTCAAGAGATGAAAAATGGTTACTGAGGTGAGGGTCCTCATAATTCCACAAAATATGCAGCACTTCTTAGAATCGGCACATATGACTGACAGAATTCTGATAGGTATGTTTCCAGACAGCATTCCCTCTGGCTTATATGATTTTGTTCCTCTCTATCTTAGCTCTACTTCTATTTGTGCACTGGCATCAAAATTCTCTCACTACCTACCTAGTCCTTCTTAGTTTAGTATACTTCTTGAATATTAACCCCATAAAAAAAAAAAAAAAGAGGGTCAACTCTCCTGCTAGAGGGACGGGACTCTCTTTGGATCTGTTAGGATGACATGCCCATCCTTATACCACTCACTATCGCCAAGAGAGTTAAATACTTGGAAAGTATTCTCGATCACTTTCTTTTCATGCCTGTAGTGAGAAGGATCAGATTTGTCAGAGCATTCTAACTTATGAATAAGGGAGACTTGGCTATTCAAAGAAATGCTGAACAGATATGCAATCCAATGTCTACCATAGCTTCATTTTTTTTTTTTCTGTGTGCCTTTGTTGATATCCCAATTTGGTCTGGTAGCTATATAACTAGGTTTGCCTTCTCTTTTCACTATTTTCAAACTGACAATTCATTTAAGACACTTCATGTCCCTGAGACTACAGCTCATATCAGCCTTCAGTGCCCCAAATACAATTAAACTACTGTGCCTAATGGGCTTTAAGGATGGTGAATCTTGGCCTGGCCCTTAGCCCTCTCTTTCTGTGCAAAAGTTTGAGAGATTACGGTTCTACAATCTCAAAAGTAAGGGAAACAAAGAAGAGGTTGTAGAGGTGGTGATGTTGAAACAAACAAAATATGTTTATTGATTTTCAACAATTCTAATTCTAATCTACTCTCTCATGAACTTCACTTTGAACATGCATTTGGATTTATTCATAAAAATGCCTTTATTAAGAATTTGTCCTCTGTAATGCTATGCAAAAACTTGCTTCCCAGGTCAATCCATATGAGTCTTATTCATGTGCTTGGGGAAGGATTGACGGACTACAACATACATTAAATACATAACAAAAGCTATGATACAAAATCTATTGTCTTTTGAAGTGATTGTTCATGATTTCAGAGTTTTAGAACAGGTGTAGCTGAATAGGTTTAAAAATATTTTCATAGACTTTCCTTCTCAAGCAAAAATATTATTCTGAATCTCTGAAACCTAACTAGGACTTGGGCAATTTAAGTTGGGTAATGGATATACGTGTGTGTGTGTGTGTGTGTGTGTGTGTGTGTGTGTGCTTGCGTGTGTGTGTATGTGTGTCCTGAGTTGGAGAGAGAGGTAATAAGAGAGAAAGAGAATCTCAATTTATTTTATAATCTTTATATATGAAAGTAATTTCTTTAAGTGGACAAGATAAAGTTGTATGAAGAAAAATATGACCTTGTTCAAACATATTAGCTAATTAATGTGCACTATTATTGATTATTCAGACACTAAAAGGGTCAGAGCAAGCCAGCTACAAATATTAACATGGCTTAATTAAAACTGATCATTAATTTTTAAAGAAATATCAAGAGAGACGCACAAAGATTCATTTTATGTGCTTTCTACTAAAACCTAAGAAAAAGGAGATTCAAGAGGTAAAAGGTAATTAAAAGGATAATACCTGCTTTGTCCATCCTTTATGCTTGATTTCTTACAGTCATGATTTAGATTTTTATCAGGCTTTTTTTCCAAATCTCTCTATCAATGTACAAACACTTTTTGATGAATATGCCCTTGATGTTTCATTTGCATTACTATTCCTGATAACACTAATAGGCAACAATTGCTACATATCCCAAACACAAGTATAATATAAAATTCTCTTTTCTTCTTATGCCAAATTCCATTACTCAGAGAAAGCAGTATATATATAAAGACAACTTTCAAGCTTTGGAACTCATTTTAATTTTCTTGCAATGACTTCAACAGTGCTTGCAAAATAAAATTCAATCTCCCTGCAAGATATAAACTCATAGACTATTTCAAGTACCTCTCCCATCCATCTCCAAGCCCTATATACTATGGGTTTCTGAAAACTAGAAAGGGGTCTTGCTTTATTCATCTTCCAAACTATTGTACTGAAAGCAAAAATTTTGGAGTCGTAAGTTGCCCAGTATATTTTTATAGGTTTACAGAAAGTTTATTGATGAAAAATCAAATGGTTGTCCAAGTCCATTACAGATAATGAAGAGGAACATGCTAAAAATAAAGTGTTCTTCCATCTGGTTACGTTGTATTTAGGATAACAGCATGCCAAAGTGTTTCCTTTCTACCAGTGTTTTCAAGTAAATAAAAACAGTCAGAAAAGTTTAAAAATTTTGAAATTTCAGAAACATTTTAAATCCAAGAAAGCTAGCACGCATTGCCTCTTGTCTTCTCATTCAGTATCTTTTGGTAGACAGAATGCTTCTCTTTTTCTTTCCCTTTAAGAATCCTATGACCAACATAAGCACTTGCCTGCCCAGTTTTTTTTCCATCAAAACTTATTTATTTAAATAAACACATATTGAATACCTTATGTTCCAAATACAAAGAGATAAAAATCTGACCTAATAATATCTGCCATCTACTAGTAAACATATACCATTATTAAGGTATAATACTTGTTGGTTAATTTAATTTGTTTTACATCCCATATTTTATTTGTGTACCTTCAAAAACAAATCATTCCCTGTTATTGTGACTGATATTTGTTTTTGTAGAAACAGATGGAATCAGATATGGTTCTTAAAATACTTTTTTTCTCTAAGATAACACTGGATGAAGTAAGTTTGAGAGGTCCTACTTAGAACAGGCTCTGAAAGAGATTAAAATGCATACATCATTTTCCTATCCCTTGCTTAATGTCACAAGCTTTCATGTGGTATGGAATAAATACCAACAAGACATTCTGCACCAGAATTCCTCAGCCTGGAATGCCTTGAGTATGTTTTTATCTATCTTTTCCCTTAGGACTATAGTAATGTTAAAAATTCCACATTTACTTAAATTAACAACTTTATAAGGAGTTAAAATTGGCATCTATAATCAATGTCATCAGTCAGTGGATGAAAATAATGTAAAATAAGAGCATTTTCTTGTTCAAAATATTTTTACTGGGAAGTTTCAGAGTAAAAATATGAATTTTAAGCGTGCATTATTTTTTTCACTCATTATTATGAGACAAGTGATTTATTTGAACTATATACAGAAGAGTAGAAATAGTACTTGAGATCAGAGGTAAAATTTGTTCCAATTTACAGAATATTTCTGGTCATTTGGATTAAAATAGAACAAAATCCAATGTTTCATTTGAAATTTAATTATTCTGATCAATAATTCAAGTAATTTAGGGAGGCCTATGATGTTTGTTTATAAAGTGAAATATTTTGCCTAAATCATTTGGCAAATTGGTTTTCATTTCATTATGTCAGAATGTGTCCCATTTAAAATTTTCCCACTGGATATTTATGAAGAATACCAAATTTACTCTGTAATTGTAAGGTTTTCCAAAGTGAATTTGGTACAAAATTATAGATTGACATTTATGAGCCCTATATAGAGGATTCTCAGTGTATGTATTTATATTATTTTTAACGTATATTTTTGTCTCTCCTCCATGTAATACTCATAGTTTTGGTCACTGCTCTAGAGAATTAGTTGCTATGAGTAGACATTCATGGTCTTTATGAAAGAAACACAAGAAAGAGAAAGAGAGAGGGAGAGGGAGATGGAGAGACAGAGAGGGAGAGAGGGACAGCAGGACAGGGAGAGGAAGAAAAGAATAAATGGACAGATGAAATTTCTTTTCAGAGATCTAGGACTGAGAGAAGGCTTTTGTGTTTATTCAACACCCACACAGAGTACTCCACCAGTTCCACATTCCTGAATCTAAAAAATGTAGGGATGGCAATAAGGAAATGACCCTCAGAACTGGGAATTCTCTGCAAAGGAGTCATGACTTATATAGTATTATTTTTTCCTATTCTTTAGGGGTATTCAAGTATGGAAAATTAATTGAGACTTTTCTCCAAAAAGACCCCTGTGAGCATATCATTCACAACTCTTGCTCTTGAGCTCACTTACCAAACATATATTCATAAAGTTCTTGTTATATACCCAGGAGGATAAATCTTAGAAGTAAATATTCCAAAAATTTCAGAATTTGTAGCAAATTTTGAGGTCCATCCACCAATCAAAAACTTCAATGACTTCTAGCACATGTTTCATACTTCTACTACTTAAGGCAACCTGTTCTATTTTAGAGAAAATAAGTCATTGACAATACCTTTCGTATAATAGGAAACAAGTAAAAAAAAGGCATCCTCATAACTTCCACTGAGTTGGCTTACTAGAATGATACTATAAAAATAGCATCTACAGCTAAAGCTGGCTTTGCTATTCACAGCTTTCCACCTGATACTGACTATGTGGAAAATTGCAAGAAGTAATTAAAACTTTGCCTTTTGTTATAAAAGAAAAATAAGAAAACAAGTTGCTTCAACCAGTAAGGCAATTAAAATAAAGAGGAAGTAAAGACATCCAAAGCAATTTTTTTTAATGGTGCAAAAAGATACTTTCATTATAGCATGGGGACAGGACCTGTGGCTAGAAAGAGCAGGACTGTGACACATTTTTAAATTGGAAGGGTAGGGTAGACATCATGGATTTCTAAAGGGATTTCTGTATATTAAAGAAGACTTACAGGATCCTGGAGGTTTGTCTATTGTCTATTGCCTATTGTTTTAATCTCTACCAAACATTAGCATTAAGGCAGCCAGGTGTTCCTGGAGGAATGTCACACTCTGCATGTCTCAGGTATTTATCACTAGGCTGCAAGTTGTAAGGAAATAAAATTTTATCTACATTCCTCTTGCCTTTGTTTTCCTCATCATTTCCCACTCTTAACAATTTTGACCCTGAAATCTTTAAGGTTGCTGAGGGTGGAAGGTCTTATCTTCTCTAGCTTCTTCCTGCTGAATAGGGTGTAGAGATATTCCTACCTATGGGTCAACATTGGTTAGTTGGGGGATTTATACATGGTAGTTACAAAAGGCAGAGGCAGCAGAGTCCAAGGTAGAGAACATACATGAAGAAATAGAAAGGATCATCTATTGGCTTGAAGTTATGGCAGTGAAGGAGTCTCTGCACCAGGTGGAGAGACACCAGAAAAGACAACAAAAAAGGGTTAATATTATTATGAGAAAAAGAAGCCCAATAAAAAGACCTAATAGTTGTCCAAAATCCTCCTCCAGCCCAGGATTTTAACCAATTACTAATGGAAAGAAAGAGATTGTTTAAAGTGCTAAATTGAGCATTGGTATCTTTTAGCCATCTTGTTACATTTTGTGATAATCTGGAACACATACACAACCTTCTTTTTTAATAATGACACATATACCACCTCATGCAGCTGTTCAACCATTTAAGGCCATTTGATTGTGTAGAACTGCTTTACACATTTGAGTTATTTCAGTGTTTAATAATACAACACTGTTTTAAGAGTCATGTAAGGCCTTATTTGTGTAGCAGGTAGTGTTAGCCATCAAATAGACTCTGTTTTGTTTAGCAAGCAAGCAGGTAGTTAATAAGAGCTATTTTTATGGAAAAAAAGAAAAAAAAACATAAGTTAATGATTGGAGCAAATTATAAACCCAGGGTCTGAGTCTCCAGGCCTGCCAATGAGATTTTTAGCTGTCAGGTTTGAAGCAACCTCAGATGGAGTGGGAATAGGCAGCTGGAATCAGATTTTTTTTTTTTTGGTTTGTAATTCAAATGTGTCGGGGATCCTTTGAATCATAGAGCAACAAGCACACAGATTGTCTATGCATGAGTTTTGGGACAATTTCTCTGATGCTGACCTCAAGTTGTCCAGCATCAGTTTTCAGGACTTTAGGAAAAAGGGCAGTTTTAGTTTTTAATGACTGTAAGTTAAGAGAATGGAAGAAGATTGGAAACCTTCGTTTGGAGAGCCATCACCAAATCTTTGAGGAAACCAGATGAATTCAGGGTCTAGTTTAGTTTATAATAAACAGTATTAAAATTTAAGATTTACAAAGATGTGATACTGAAACATATTTTCTCTGTATAGCCACCCTGATTTTTATTAAAGATAGCGAAATCAAGACTGATTTGTTTGTGAAAATAAGTACAGTTTTAACAAACTTCACTTAATTATTTATATTAGCTCAGCAAGAATAGTGATTGGCCTCATGGATCTTTTAAAATATGCTTTGCTGGAACTTTTTATAAGGAATCTCTAGATTGAGTTTTTAATAGCCTCTTTAGTCCAGAAGCCAAGCCAAATACTTGTCATCAGACAGGCTTGCAATACCTGTATGTTTGAACGAATTCCTTTTCTCAAGGTCCCCAAAATATCCTCAGGTTCCTGCACCTGAACTTAGGCAAATAACTGCAATTTCCATGAAATAAGAATACTCACTGAGTGTTTCTGAATTCTGGAAGGTTGAGGTAGAGGGAAAAGTTATATGCTTCACTTTGTTCAGAAAGGAATATTCATATTTCTGTATTTCATGGATATCTTAAGAGAAAGTTTCCTTAATCTGGAAGAGCAAACATTAGAGAACCAACAACGTTTCAAACAAGAGTCACAGAAACTATAATCATCTTCCTCAGTTCATTTAGTCCCATATTACTAATTCTTGTTCAGTCTGAATTCAGCTTTTTCTACTAGTTCTGAAAATTCTTATCCATTTGAGTTTCATGATTCTAAAGATATCAAAATTCTGTATTTGTCTTTTTCATGAATCTCCCTGAAGATGAGTTTTGCAAGAGAGTAAGAACAATAACTATGCACGATAAAAGACTCAAAAAAGGAAATGGTTAAAGATCTGAGAGTTCATTATAATAGAGCTGACAAGGAAATCTGGTTATTTCTGTGACATATCACATTTTAATAGTTAGAATGTCAAGTGACAACCTTATACCAGAACATATTAAAACTTCAGGGATTTCATGTAATTTCTAAAGCAGTTATAGCATTTACTCAAACAACATAACCTAAGGCTTACCATTATATGTTTTGACAGTGCTTCCCAAGTAACTTAACATACCAAATAAACCTAAATGGTCAAAAAGACTTCATTTACAATTCAAATCTTGGGGATTTTTGTTAAAACCCTCAGAAAGTTTTGAAGCTCATGCCTAAATAGGATTGCAGAGCATTAGAAAAGTAACCAACTTAACCAAGGTGGCAATAAGAGATTCTACGGAAGTTACACAGTTGTTAGTAACACATAGCTCATTTAAGATTTATAAGTCTTAACTTTCTTAAGTAATCAGATACCTGACAAACAGATACCAAAACACAAAAGTTTTGGTTTTCCAGGCAAAGAAAAGAGAAAGGAGGAGGAGGAGAAGGAGAAGGAGAAGGAGAAGGAGAAGGAGAAGGAGAAGGAGAAGGAGAAGGAGAAGGAGAAGGAGAAGGAGAAGAAGAAGAACGTTTGTTTACATTTTCTTATCAAGAACAGAGGAACAATCCAAGAAAACTTTGTCTTTAAAAAAAAAAGCAGTTGGGGCACCTGGATGGCTCAGTCCATTGAGGTTCTGACTTCAGTTTGGGTCATGATCTCAGCGTTCATGAGTTTGGGCCCTTTGTCAGGCTGTGCTGACAACTCAGAGCCTGGAGCCCACTTCGGATTCTGTATCTCCCTCTCTCTCTGCCCCTCCCCACCCCGACTCATGCTCTATCTCTGTCCGCCAAAAATAAATAAACATTAAAAATTAAAGAAAAAAAGAAAAGCAGAATTTCAATCTTATACTAGTGCAGTTTTAAAATCCATCAATTTCAACCTTTTATTTATTCAACCTACTCATTTTTTAAAAAAGTATCCATGAAAACTTTGAGACAAAATTAACCATCATTTTAAGTCATCGTTTTGCTGACAGATTACAACAGAGATAACAGAAAAAACTTCAGTAAACCTTGGTAGAATAAAAGTTTTATATTTAATGCTGATAACTCCAAAGACATGGCTATCTTAATTAAACAAACTTTAGTTTAAATACTGAATATGTTGCACCTGAGTAAACTTAAAAGCCAATCAATTTGTTCTCCACTGTCAATTTTTTACATGGGGCACCTGTGGGGAAATCTGAAGTGGGTAGTTTAAGTCCAAGGGGGTGCTCTCCACTCCTTAATAACAAGGGCAGGAAGAGCAGCAGCCAATGGCACTGAAGGAAAAAAAGGGCAGTCTAGGAGCTGGTTATGTAAGCCATGCCCAAGGTGATGCAGAAATGTGGTAAAAGGAATGAGGAGGCAGAAGAGGGGAGGTGCTGCCAGGATGGCTGGAAGCCGATAAAAGCCCAGAGAGCAGAGAAAGAGGACTCCTCATCCTAAAGCTCATCAGCTGACAGATGAACAGACACATGTTTTCTTTCTACCAACAAAATGTGAAAATAGTACATGTCAGGCCAGAGAAGACCGGAAATACCCCCAAAATGAAAGGAGTTTCGGAAGTTTCAGCAGATGCTTGGGAATATTCCTTAAAGTCCTGGTCCTCAGGTAGACAAACCAGACAATTGACTTTAATTATCATAGCCATTAACCTGGAAATGAATGAGGAAGAAAAACTCCCCATAAAACAAGAGTCAGGCCACATTCACCTAGTCCTCTCAAGATATATTTCAGATCTTAAGAAGAAGCAAAAATGAGACAAGTAATTCAGGAAAAAGCGAGGGGCATGTACAGGATCTTGACAGAAACAGTATTGGAGTTTAAGGACCCATTAGGGGGTCATTTTTCCTTGTCTCCTAAGGAGTACTGAGGCCATGTGTTATTGAAGAAGAATATGAATTTTTCTTCTTTATCTATTGTACTCCAAATTGACTACAATAGGTTAGGAAACACCCCAAGGGGAAGTCCTGGGGGACTGAAGAAGAAAAAAAAGTCCATCACCATAATCCCCCTGACTCCTGGGTGGCGTCCCACTCAAGATAATATCAAGGGTTCCTAGTATTCCAAGCAACCAGAAGCATTCCCTCAAAAGGTTGTTATGAACCTGTCTTACTGAAGAATGTCAATGCCCCTTTGGTTCCATATTGTTTTTCCCCCGAACACAGTGTGTGCCTGTAGATGGATCAAGAGAGCCTCCCATTTTAGCCCATGGAGATACTAAGAATTTGCAGGAGGAAATACCTATAGTTACAAGTTAAGCAGCCAGTAGGAGACAGTGATGAAGAATAGTAAAGATAGAAGTCCACCATACCCTAAGCTACATTCCAACAAATGTAGTGTTTAAAGCTGAATTCCCTAGACAAAGGTCCTAGGTTAGGTTTTAATTCAATCAAATACTGGTTTCATCTGGCTCCAGAGGCCAGAAGTGGCCAGATGAGCAGGGACAGCATTAGACCAATGAGGAGGAAACCTTACATGGGAGTCTTAAGATTGGCAGCCATGCTAGTGACTAAAGTGGCTGCCCTGTGCCCAAGAAAGACAGCTTCATATAAGAATAGGAATAAAGAGAGAACACCAAATTCTGGATACCAGCTTCCAGTTAACAAGCAGATTTTTATTCCTCCTGGTAGAACAGCCACAGGCTAGAGGATTGCAGCCTGAGCAATCAACATGAAAATGTTATAGTAAGACCACACTCCCTGAAAAGCCCCTGAAATGAATGTAATAGAAGAAAAGTGAGTAACTCACCAAGTTTGCACTGAGGCTGAAAGTCCAGATGAAGGAACATACAGATTTCCCATACCTATGGGCCACTAAAAATATGATGCAGGTTGTTGAGCACAATGGTCAAGGATGAATTATTATTTATGGTACAAAAGGGTGCTTTTATTATAACTCAGGGACACGACTGATGGGCAGAATTGTTTTTTGTTTTTGATTTTGAAACATAGAGCACAAGTGAGACAGAGGGGGAGGGGGGGGGGAATCCTATGGAGGCTCCGTGCTCAGCACAGAGCCTGACACGGGGCTTGATCCCACAACCATGAGGTCATGACCTAAGAAAATACCAAAAGTCGGACACTTAACAGACTGAGCCACTCAGGCACCCCCAAAGTAGTTTTTGATTATTGTTTCCAAATATTCTTGGATAACCCCATTTACCTATAGCTGAAAATTTCCAACTTGTAGTGAGTTTCCAGTAAACTGCTCTTCCTGTTGGTGGTTAGGACCATCAGATTCACAATCAATTCAGGCTTGTTCCAGAGCAATCCTACCCTTCACCAAACTCAAGAGGTTGGCTGAATTTTTTCAGCCATTCTCAACATACCACATAGTACTTACTGTCATTGTAGGTCACAATAAAATAAATACATTTCTGTGGTTATCACCTATTCTTTATTCATCTTCATGGAATAACTACTGTATCCATATTTTTCTTCTACTCAATCTCCCCCAAAATTTCAAATATATCGCAAGAAATTCTTATTTGTCATGGTATACTAAAATAATATCTAGTGTTCCAACTTTTAAGACTCTCACCAAAGGGAACAAGCCCCAAAACATCTAGTTCTGAAAGTCAACAGAGTTTGTATCCAGGAGACCCCCAAGACTACAGCAAACAAAGAAAGGGATAACAAATGAATTTAAGTCATTTCTTAAGATGAACAATATACATGTATAAACTCTGAGCTAGACTTAACCAAGGAAAAATGAGAACACAAATAAATAAAATCATAAATGAAACATCAAACATTATACCTGCTATCACAAAAATATGAAGAATCATAAGAGACTACTATGAACAATTATAGGCCAACAGATTGGACAATATAGAACAAATAAAATCCTAAAAATATATAACCCACCCAACCTGAAACATGATGAAACAGAAAATCTGGACAAGCCAATTACTACTGAGAAATCTAAATTAGTAATCAAAAACGTCACAAAAAGAAACATCTAAGATCACATAGCTTTAATGAATTCTACTAAACATTTAAAACACCAGTCCTACTCAAACTTTTCAGAAATAGATAGATAAATAGATAGATAGATAGAAGGAAATATTTCCAAACTCATTTTATGAGGCTAGCATTAGTCTGATACCAATGCCAGACAAGGACTCTATAAGAAAAGAAAATTATAGGCCAATATCTCTTATGAACACAGATGCAAAATCCTCAATTAAATATTAGCAAATTGAATTTAATGACTACATTAAAAGGATCATACACAATGATCAAGTGGGATTTATTCCAGGAATTTTAGGATAGTTCTACATCCAAAAATCAATCTTATATACCCATTAACAAAATGAAAGGAAAAGATCATATGATTGTCTCGGTAAATGCAGAAAAAAATATCTGACAAAATTTAACATTCATTCATAATAAAAACTCTGAACAGAATGGGTATAAAGAGTATATACCTGAATTTAATAAAGGCTGTATATGAAGAGCCCACAACTAACATCATACTCAACAGTGAAAAGCTGAAAGTTCCTCCTCTAAGATCAGGAATCAGACCAGGATGCCCATTCTAGCCACTTTTATTCCCGTTTATTCAACATAGTACTGGCAGTCCTAGCCAGAGCAATTATGAAGAAAAATAAATAAAACTTATTTAAATCAGAGAGGAAAAACAAAATTCTTTATTTGCAAATAACATAATATTATATATAAAATCTCTAAAGACTCCACCAAAAAACTGAGAGTTTGTAACAATCAGTAAAGTTGCAGAATACAAAATCAATACACAAAAATCAGTTGTATTTCTATATACCAACAATTTAGAAACAATACCATTTATAATAGCATCAAAAATAATAAACTTCAATAATGCATTTAACCAAGGAAGTTAAAGATCTGTACACTGAATAGTATAAAACACTGATAAAAGAAATGAAGATGACACAAATAAATGGAAAGACACTCCATGTTTATGGACTGGAAAAATGAATATTGTTAAAATGCCCATACTACCCAAAGCAATCTATAGATTCAATGCAATCCCCATCAAAATTCCTAAGGCAATTTTCACAGAAATAGACAAAACAATACTAAAATTGTCACGGAACCACAAGAAACCCTGAATAGACAAAGCAATCTTTAAAAAGAGCAAAGCTGGAGGCCTCAAGCTCCCTGGTTTCAAACTACATTGCAAAACTATAGTAATAAAAACAGTATAGTATTACAAAAATAGATACATGGACCAACAGAATAGAATTGAGAGCCTGGAAATAAATCTATGCACATATGTATAGTCAAGTACTTTCATGTAAAAACTCTATCACACTGATTTTGATGTCAGTCAATAGAAACTACTATCTCTTCCTAAACTTGATGTTATCCACCTCTCATCTAGTCAAGAGCCAGCATTCCTCAAAGACATTTGCACCTGGATAAATCCTTCCTTCTACCTTATGTTTTTCCATTATCCTATGTGATTACCAATATGATTTCACCAGTCTTATGGCTTAAATATCCAGATCTATGACACTAAATGCACTCCGTGTGTGTGTGTGTGTGTGTGTGTGTGTGTGTGTGTGTATACATACACATATATATCCATTTTAGTTTGGTCACTAATAATTGTAGTCACACCTTAGATCTTGGTAGCATTTTTTTTACTGCTGAATTTCTAATATCCTAAATTTCTATCCTGATTTCTTAATCTATTGTCTCTAATACAAATGTTAATGCTATCATCAAGGTTTGTAGTTCTCTGAACTTTCCATTTTATAATTCATTCATTCATTCATTCATTCATTCACTCATTCATCTGTCCATCCAACCAGTCATCCATCCATCTCATATATATCTTTCATATCTATCAATCTGTCTATCCATCTATTTATCTATCCATCCATCCATCCATCCATCCATCCTTCTGACTATCCATCATCCATCCATCCATGCATGCATCTAGGTGTAAGATACTTTCTGTCTAGACTTCCTTTATTCCATATCTAGCCAGATGACAGAAAACTATTTCTTGCTTATAAGTCACCTAGTCTTTGGTATTTTGTTATGGAGGTCCAAACTGATTAAGACAATTATTAAACTTTTTTTTGCTGATAATCTGGCAAAGGAGATAAAAGAAAGCCTTCAAAATAAGGCAGAAAGAGCACGTAAGCAAGAGTTAACAATAAATTATCAAAGGGAAGAGATTTTTGTACTAAACAATAAAAAAGTGTCCAAGCTTATACCTTACCTCTTTAAAATTTATCCTATTCTTGTGGATGGTCATTTTCCAATTGTATTAGTTATTATTAGACCATATTAATTGGAAGGTATAATATGAATAAAGTAATCTTGATAGCTTTTGAAAAATAAGTGAGAAAAATATATTTTGATGGATGAATAATTTTGATTATTATCTAAGGATAATAATGCAATAAGAACCAAAAGCATGATGTAATTTAGTTATTCAACTTTTATTGGCAAATATCAAATGAATGGCTTTGATGTGTTAGGCACTCTCCTAAGTGCAATGGATCAAACAATGAAAAATATGGAGATCAAGGTCACTGATTTCATACGAATCATAACCTAGTACTAGGGAGAAAGAAAAATAAACTAATAATAAAAATCAAGGCATTTCTAAAGGAAACAATCAACAAAACTAAAAGGCAATCAACAGAATGGGAAAAGATATTTGCAAATGACATATTGGATAAAGGGCTAGTATCCAAAATCTATAAAGAACTCACCAAACTCCACAACTGAAAAATAAATAATCCAGTGAAAAAATGGGCAGAAGACATGAATAGACACTTTTCCAAAGAAGACATTCAGGTGGCCAAGAGACACATGAAATGATGCTCATTGTCACTCATCATCAGGGTAACACAAATCAAAGCCACACTGAGATATCACCTCACGCCAGTCAGAGAGGCTAAAATGAACAAATCAGGAAACTATAGATGCTGGCGAGGATGTTGAGAAACGGGAACCCTCTTGCACTGTTGATGGGAATGCAAACTGGTGCAGCCACTCTGGAAAACAGTGCGGAGATTCCTCAAAAAATTAAAAATAGAACTACCCTATGACCCAGCAATAGCACTGCTAGGAATTTACCCAAGGGATATAGGAATGTTGATGCATAGTACAATGTTTATAGCAGTGCTTTCAACAATAGCCAAATTATGTAAAGGGCCTAAATGTCTATCAACTGATAAATGGATAAAGAAGATGTGGGTTATATATACAATGGAATACTACTTGGCAATGAGAAAGAATGATATCTGGCCATTTGCGGCAACGTGGATGGAACTGGAGGGTATTATGCCAAGTGAAATAAGTCAGTCAGAGAAAGACAGATACCATATGTTTTCATTCATATGTGGATCTTGAGAAATGTAACAGAAGACCACGGGTGAGGGGAAGGGGAAAAAAAGATTTACAAACAGAGAGGGAGGGAGGCAAGCCATAAGAGACTCTTAAATACAGAGAACAAACTGAGGGTTGATGGGGGGTGTGGGAGAGGGGAAAGTGGGTGATGGGCATTGAGGAGGGCACTTGTTGGGATGAGCATTGGATGTTGTATGGAAGCCAATTTGACAAATTATATTTAAAAAGAAAAAATACAAACCAAAAAAAAAAAATGAAAGAAAGAAAACAAAGGCATTTCCACATAGTTTTAAATTCTATGGAAAAAGAAAAAATGTGGCATCATGCTATGCTTTATTAATTTTTGGATTTGGATAAATAGATATGTATCATGTTGTGGTCTGCATGTTTTTTAATGTTTGAAATATATCATAAATAATAATAGAAAGAAAATAAGGTTTTATTCCAAAACAAGTATCACATAATACAATATGGCACTAGTCTTTGTTGTAATTGGTCTATTTAGATTGATGTAGGCTATACCCTAATATAGATGTGGATCCAAAGTGAAAAACTACAATTGAAATACTGAAGGCATATTGGAGGCAATTATGTATGATAAAGGAGAGGCAAATATATATGATAGAGGAAAGAAGAAAGAACGGTCTAGGCTTTGAGGAAAAAAAAAAGATGAACTCAGTTTGGCGTTCACTGAACTTGATAGGGCTTTAAATCACCTGGTTGGAAATGTTTAATTTAAATCTGGATGTAAAGATAAGATCTCTGGAGAGAGAGGTCTTTTATAAAGGTGTACCTTCAAGTTCGGTTACTTTATGTTGCAATAACTGCTTGCAACTCTTGGAAGCATGACCAATAGGGTTCGGTGAGAAGGCTCTTCTCATTATAGTCATGAACACTTGCTGACACACAATCCAGTAAGATATGACCCCATCACCTCAATAAGGGGCTTCAGGCGGAAAAAGAGAACACAGAGAACTCTTCATTGGCTCTTAAGTGTTTGCACCTGGAATTGATGTGCATCACATTTCATGAGTCAAAGCAGAATACAAACTCAGTTCTAATTTAAATAAGTCAGAAACTATAAACGTCTTTTTTGCCTATAGTGTCAAGATAAATGAAACTATTAGTGAGCACTACCAAGATCTACTACAAGAGAACTTTGAGACATTTGCATTTTGGAGGTACTTTAAAGCATATTAATGCATGAGATTGTTTATACAGTGACAGAAAGTAAAAAGTGCACATAGTGTTAAAAACCAATCTTAAAAAAATGTAAATATTTAGCAGCCATTTTCTGGAAGAATAATCCACTCTTTATTAGAATAGTTAAAATCTCTTCAGAAAATTAAGTAGATGGACTAACTAAATAAAAGCCAAAGCAAAAATACATATAAATAAATAAAACCACCACAAAATACTCATTGAAAAATGTGAGTGATTTTACTTTCAACTTTCACTATATGTTTTTTTAAATTATTATTATTTTGTATAATGTCAGTACTTAATCACAATAGTAATAATAAATAAAAGCTAAAATTTGCATGGATCATGCATGAAGATAATTTGTATTTTAATATTTGTGATAATTGCTTGCTATTTTAGGAAGCCCACAGATTTCATAAAAATATATAGTTTTTCTTAATTCAAAATACTTTTATCTTCAAGCTTCAACAACTGTAATAATTTAAGACCAAATATGTAGTCAGAACCACATTCAAATCTCCTATTATTTATTAGATGTCTGACTTTGAGCAAGTTGCATAACATATATAACTCTTAATTGTTTAATTTTTAAAATGAAGATAAAATTTATTTTAAGGCTTAAGTGATATGCTATTTGTACAATGCTAGACATATAACAGATAAACAAATATAAAAGTAATTTATTATATTTTTGCATGCAATAATTTAGTGAACATGTAATTTATTTCCTTGATTGACTGTCTTATTAATGATTTCATGAATTTTAATCATGTGTATTCTCAACATTTGCTTTTCTAAAGAACATAGCTGTTGTTTTGGTTGTTGTTGTATTATAATTGTTAATATTTAAATTTGTGGTTATATAATCCAACCCTTCTGTGAGCTGGATACAAACTAAAATACTGTTCTTTCAAATAAAAAAAAAATGTTGAGACCAAGTGCATGCACTTTAACAAAGAATTGCCAAGGGAAATCTATGTTTTCCACTAAAAGGAAACTGGTAATTACCATTTAGTTATTCCATGACATTGAGCATGCTGCATACCCTTAGAGATTATCACCTCACTGGTAACATGTGAGGGGATGGGCTATATGGCCTTGAAATTTCATCAAGTTCTTTTATTCTTTGACTTCAATAGACTATTCTCATGTAATTCTCTGGGTTGTTATATTTTATTTGATTAAATCTAAATGTGTGAATTGCTTTTGTATCGTTTAAAAATGAGCTTTCCTATTAGCTTAAACTGTACTGAAGCAGATCTCTACTGTATATTTATTATTTCAAGACAGAGAAATCTTAGAAACAGCACATTCCATTTGTTTATAACGTATTTGAATGAATAATGCAAAGAAAAAAGTTTGCTAATAGAGCAAGCCATGTTCACGCAGCTCTTTCTTCTTTATACTAATAACAATATCACAACGTCACAAGTAGTGTCAATACATATATTACTTTCTTCCTGGGGGGCTATGTAAGGTAATTTACCTTTAACAATTATCTTCTTTTTTTGTAATTATTTATTAATTCATTTCTTTCCGTTCATCTTTAAAAATTTTTCTAACACAAAGGAAATTTGGCCCTTTGAAAATGAATCCAACATATAAGTTTTTATTTTCTGTTACATCAACAAATACAATTAGTTTTATATGTAACAATCTCATTATTATAATTTTCTCACTGTGGTCCAATTAAGGAAGTTTGAGCAATGAGGTAATAATCCAAATAAATAATGATATCAGTGTCCTCAGTAGATATTCTCTTCACATTCTTTGAGTGGAGTAATGACATATGTGAGCCCCAGATCATTCTCCTCACATTAATGCTAATATCTAGCCAAATTGCTTTAACAAAACATTGCATTGATCAGTTGGAGTTAATTATGCTAAAGTACTTTTTCAACTGTACTATTTAAGATATTAAAGTGAGTTGAAAATAATTTAAATAAGCTCTAATGTCAGTACCAGTGGCTCCTAGTGATTGAAGGACAGTACAGAGGATAAAAATCTATGGGGTTTGGATGGTAAAGATGAAAAAAAGATGCATGTATAATTTACACAATTTGGATAATTTGGGGTCTTTAAGAGGAGGTATGTTCTGGATCTAAGTTATTCAGCCAATATCTTCTCTCAGCCTTATCCAAAGGGACCTATGGCCTTTTAACAAGGTAACTGTGCGTTGGAATAAAGGAAATAATTGGATCTTTCAGGAACCAGTGGACATAAGTCTGAACTGACACTAATCTCAGGAAACTCAAAATGTCACTTTGGTCTACCAGTCAGAATAGAAGCTTATGGAGGTCAGGAAGTCAATCAAGTTTTAGCTTATATCTGTGTCAAAACAGACCCAGTAGATTTCCAAACCCATCCTGTGGTTATTTCTCCAGTACCAGAATGCATAATTGGAATAAATATATTCAGCAGTTGGCAAAATCCTCATAGTAGTTCACTCAACTGTACACCGAGGGCTAACAGGATAGAAAAAGCCAAGTGAGAGCCACTAGAATTGCCTCTACATAGAAAAATAGCAAACCTAAAGCAAGGGCCCATTCTTTGAGGGACTGCAACAAATAGTGCCACCATCAAGGACTTGAAATATTCAGGGACTGGGATTCCTATCACATCCCCATGAAACTTGCCAATTTGGCCTGCATAGAAGACAAGCCTTGGATAACAACTGTGAATTATCACAAGTTTAGGTGGTGACTCCAAAGACAGTTGTTGTACCAGATATGGTTTCAATGCTTGGGCAAATTAATACTAACTATGCAGCTATTGCTCTAGAAAATGACTTCTCTCTATCTCTGCCAATAAGGACCACTAGAAGCAATATATGTATTCAGTTGGCAAGGCCAGAAATACAACTTCACTGTCCTACCTTAGGGATTCTCAACTCTCCAACCCTAGGTCGTAATTTAGTTGGGGGGAGGGGGTGGGGATCTTGTTTGTGTTTCCCTTACAAAAGACATCACATTAGTCCCTTACGTTGATGATACTATGCTGTTTGGACCAGATGAGCAAGAAACAGCAACTATTTTGATATATTTTAAAGATTTCTATGTGTCAGAGGATGAGAAACAAATCTGACATAAATTCAGGGGACTTCTACCTCAGTGAAATTTCTAGAGTTCCAGCGGTATGGTACAATTTTATGTGTCAACTTGGCTGAGTCACAGGTACCCAAATTCCACCAGTTCAAATGTTAATCTCATCCAGAATACCCTCATATAAACATCCAGAATAGTTTTGAGTAAATATCTGGGTACTCTGTGGCTCAGCCAACTTGACACATAAAACTGACAGCGTACCCAGATATTTTGAGTCTTTCCATTATATTTGATAATCATTCACTAGATCACAAATAAAAGAGAAAGGGCTTAGATTTCCAGTGACCATCTTCCCTTCTCTATGGGGGACTAATTCATCATTAGAAGAGATGTGAATAAGCAAGAATACAGAGTCAAGATACTGGAGAGACAAGAGTGAAACTGTGGCATTTTTGGGACCCTGGATCCATAATGCATATTAACATCATTTAAGTTGGTCTTAAGGTAGCTCATTCATTCTACACTCAACAAATAAAATATATCAAATAATATATAGTAACATATAATACACCGACAAGGATTGTTCTCAGTTCTTCTGGTACAGTAGAGAAAACATAAGAGAAAATCTCCGCTTACATGAGGCTCACATTTTAATAGGGGAGAGGAAACAAAAAGATAAGGTTGAGTTTCTGAGTTAGGTGTCTGGTTTTTTTAAATAGAACATCTTATAAGTCAGTCATAGAAAGATAAATACCATATGATTTTGCTTATATGTGAAATTTAAAAAACAAAGGAGCATAAGGCAAGAAAGAGAGAAGCAAACCAAGAAACAGACTCTTAACTATGGAGAACAAACTGATGGTTACTAGAGTGGAGGTTGGGGTGAGGGGGATGGGTTAAATAGGTGATGGGGATTAAGGAATGCATGTGATGGGTGATGTGTGGAAGTGTTGAATCACTATATTATATAACTGAAGCTAATATTAGTTAGCTGTATGTTAACTACCTGGAATTTAAATAAAACTTAAAAAAATAAAAATAAATAAAAAGTCATGTGCACACCGTAGTCTTCATGCTTTATTTCAACTAAAGGATATAATGGTCAAGGGTTCAGGGAAACAGATGGTCAGTGAGGAATTCCCTAAGTATTCTAGAGAGAATGTTTATGGTCACAGCATGAGGTGTTGTTTATACAATTGACAAGTAGATTTTATTTCAGCAGTCATATATTTCAGAAAAATTAAAAAACAAAAAAAAAAAAAAAGGAGGGGGATTCTATAAATCGCTTGATGGTTCAACTGTATTATTTTACCAGAAACAAAATTTTTATTCAGAATGCCTCATCTTCAGTTTGGATGGATTAGATAACATACAGTTTAGATGCAATTATCTTAGCCTCTTAGCCCTTCAATGCAGCTCCTTTATCTATGTGTGAATAAACAATGATAGTAAAGGAAATCATTACATGATGAATCCCAGGTAAGGCCTTTTATAATGTAAAGACTAATTTTATAATACAATTTACTGGTTCTTCATTTACTCATCTTTCAAGAAAGGACTTTTAAAAATGTAATTCTCATCAAAAAATAAAATCAGTAGGTCTGACTTATAAATTGTCAAGTAGTACTGACCTGAGACATACTACTATAATAATAGTAAATACATAAAATGATAAATTATTCTGAGTTACAGAATGTGTGATTAAAAAATTAAAAATTTTTTAATACTGAATGTTTTATATGGACTCCAACCTCTGAACTATTAGAAGCAAAATTAAGATAATACTTGGTCATGAGTTGAGTTAATATTAAAATGAATACAGATTTTTTTTTCTGAATGAATGAAAACCTCTTTATTCTAAGTAAGAATAAAAGACTTAGAGACCTTTTATCACTAACATTTCCAAAGGTATTATAAAAATACAGATAAGGAAATCTCTTTATTGTCATAGTCATGCATGACATTTTGTATGCTTGCTTTCTTTATTTTTAATAGGAGAAGATATCTTTATTCTTCTCTTTCCAGAAACTATGGAGACAAAGACTGCAAAGTGAATGTACTGACTTTGCTGGCAATTTAATTGGATTAGAAATGTCTGTAATGTTTACAGGATTTTGTATTTAATCATAAGGCTTACATAAGGGTAGTATCCACTCTTAGTGAGACTGTGGAAGACATTAAGGACCTCTTCAGCACCCATTGGGAGGCTCCATCTAGTTCCCAGAGCTCACAGGCTCCTTTTCTACAACTCAGAACTATTTAGGTTGGGGATCTGAGGTCGGAGATGTTTAAGGACAGAGCTGAAAGTACTGGCATTCAAAATCAAGATTTTCTTATTCAGAATGAATGATTCTCCAATGTTCCTTCATCTTCTGGCATGCCTGACATCGGAGGTAACCCTATAATATTTGAAGCTAGATATATTTTCCAATGACTATCCATTCCCACTGGAAAATCTGTTTTCTGGCTTCACAAACTCACAACGTGCCTTGCCCTACTGCAGCCAAGTCCATGCCTTCCTCCCAAGATCTAACACCATTTTCCTACATTTCCCAAGGGACCAAGTGAGCTATATTTACTAGCCCATATTCACAGGTCATGTTCTGTGGTCTAGACTCTACCCTTCTATTCTGATACACAAACCCAATTCAGCCTCATAAAAAGGATGGAAATTGCTATTTTTGTTGATGGCAGCTTACTTTGTTTCTTATCCTATGAGTATTATTCATAGGCTACAGAGGTTGAATTGGAAAAGTTTATAATCTGTGCTTCCCTTGATTAAAACCAGAGGTATTTTTTATGTACCATCTTCTTGGTTGAAGCCAATTTAAAACAGAAATTCAAGTTTCTCTGCTGTCTGTGGGAACATATTTTTGGGTTGAATGGGAATGTTGGCACCCTTCACATCCATTCACATAAGAGTCAACTTAAGTATTTTCTTTCAAAGAAAGTGATTAGCTTAGGTTTCTTTAAAAAAAAAAAAAAAAAAAAAAAAACTTTTGAAGAAATTCCAGCCCTTGCTTTAATTAAGGAAGTCATTAATTGATAATGAAACACAACATTATCTTGGCAAATGTTAGTGGAAAAGCATGGGCCAATTTAAAAAGTCACTCTTTACAGATAAATTCCATGTACAGAATATTCACCTCTTCCTTTTGTTGGTGATCAGGATAGGTTGTCCCAAGATATGCCACACTGGCATACAGATCATTTTGAATTAAAGTTACTTCAGAAACAGCCAGTAGAAGAAGACTCTAACCCTTTTTTGTCTCCAGAAGTAGGAAATGAATCTCCCATATAAGACGTACCCTCCCTGTACCAGGAGGTAGAGAGAGACATTCTTATTGTCAGAGATGGGAATTCAGGGCTGGAGAAGCCCCTACAAACAAGCCTTGTTACTTTTACTAATTTACTGCCCCAGCCCAAATTCTGCTTAGAATTCTTTACCAATTGAAACTTCTAAACAGAAGCCTTCTTTGTCCTGTCAATTCCTCACAGATTTATGTTTCTGTGTCTAAAATGTATAAAAGCTACATGCCTTGGTCATTTCTTTGGGTCTCAATTTTTATTCTAGGACTTCCACGTGTGCATAATTAAACTTCATTTTTTCTCCTGTTAATCTGCCTTGTGTCAATTATTAATCCAGTCAGAAGAACTTCTGAGAGTAAAGGGAGAAATTTCCTTCTCTCCAACACTTTCTGTGAGCAACTTTTCTTTTCCTCCACATCTTTTCGAAAATCTCTGTTAGAATCTGATAAAGGAATCTGGAATATTGGCTCTGATACCTTCTTTTTCTCTCCCCTTTTAATTGGTCCACAAACTCTCCAATTTTCAGGACCCTTTCATGTTTGTTTGTATTTGCTTCTTTTTGTTTGATTAATTATACTTGTCAAGTAAGAAAAAAAAATATCATTCTGGGTTCAAATATTGTGTCCGGTTTTGTGCTCAGCAGATACAAAATCATAAACAAATGTCGTTTTCTATCTTCTTACCTTGCAAAGCTTTTTTTTTTCAAATCACCCCTTTAACCCCTTTACTGTACTTCTCTTTTATTTCTCTATTTCCTCATATTTATTCTTTAAAATTATTATTATTTTGGGGCACCTGGGTGATGTAGTCAGTTAAGCCTCTGACTCTTGATCTCAGCTCTGGTCATGATCTCACTGTTCCTGAGTTTGAATCCCACATTGGGCTCTGAGCTGATGGCATGGAGCCTGCCAGAGATTCTGTCTTTCCTGCTCTCTGCCCCTCCCATGCTTGTGCTTGTTCTCTCTCTCGCAACATAAATGAACTTAAAAAACTAAAATTATAATTATTTTGTATCTTTATCTTCACTCCTAACCCCACTGTCAATATTTTTCCTTCTTCTATTTTTCCTTCCATCACAGAGAAGGAAAGCTAACATTTCTCTCTGTAGTGAATTTTCTAATACTAAGCAAGTACTAAGGACAAGGCTTATAATGCTGCCAAGAGTGACATATTTGCAACATATATGACCTGCCTGCTTAAATGGGAGAAAGCAAAGGTGTGATCTTTTGAAACTTACTTCACAAATAACATTTGTTCTCCACTTGGAGAAAATTAAGGTAGTTGCTTTTGTAACAATAATTGAGGTGGTTATCAAGTCTGAAAGACCGAGAAAAAAGCCAATATTTGGAGAAATGCAATTTAGAAGATTAACAGAAAGGTTTATAGAAACTCTTGGGGGCACTGACTGGGTTTCACAAGGAACTGAAAGAAACTTTTCAACTGCAGAGAGAACTAAGGAAGCACAGAAGTCCACAGGTGTCTGGCTGCTTCATTAACACTATCAGGAAAGTACGAATTGGATATTGTAAAGAAAGAAAAAAGGTTTGAAATTACACGAAAATCAAACTATCAGGAAGGGAACCGAATTGAACTTAAGGGCAGAAAAAAATGCAGTGCTTTAGAACAGTTGAGTCTGGCTATTTGCAAGGTTTGACTCTTGTGGTTCTCTAAGAGCAGGTGTGGAATTAGGCTAGAAAAAGAACTGGGGAGAGATTTTCTTTCCTCTCTGCCTCAGGTACCAGGTGATATTTCAGGTGGTGCCTCTTCCCTAGTGTGCAATAAAATGATTCACTCTCTAATTATGTCTTTCTTGACGATGCTGTTGGTTTGATGCCTTTGATTCTGCCTCAAAATATTCTCCCAATTGGCCTTACATCATGTGTCCTCCTCTTTGTTCCCCTTAAAATCTCCACTCTGCCAATCACAGATGGTCGAGCTAGAGAATGATGTCATTACCTATAAAAGACTTGTATTACTATTAAAATGCGTGTCTTTTTTTTAATGTTTATTTATTGATTAGAAAGAGAGAGAGAGAGAGAGAGAGAGAGAGCGCGCGCTAGGGGAGGAGGGGCAGAGAGAGAGGGAGACACAGAGTCTGAAGCGGGCTCCAGGTTCTGAACCATCAGCACAGAGTCTGATGCGGGGCTCAAACTCACGAACTGTGAGATCATGCATGACCTGAGCCAAAGTCAGAGCTTAACCGATTAAGTCACCCAGGGGCACCTAAAATGAGTGTCTTTATGGGAACAATTCTTTTGGGTTCTCTTACCCATCCATTTGGAAAGTTATAGAAAGAAGTACTTTCAGGCTTTGTTTAATAGCAACACTTTCCATACTTTGAAATTGTACATGGAAATCTGATGTATATGTTATAAAGAGGGTTGCAGAAAGGAAAGGAATGAAGAATCTCTGTTGCCTCCTCACGTTCATTTCTTCCCTCTTTCCCAGAATGAGCTCTATGTGACATCAGTCCAGTCTCTAAGGGTCTGTGTGTGGTTCATATATACATATTTCATAAAGACTTAGGAAAATTTTGCTACCTTTGACTTAAATTCTTGGTCATTTTCTGTATATTATTTGTAAAATACTAGCACAGGGGCTTAGGCAAAGAGAGAATGCACAATATGGGAATACTACCTCATCTTAACAGGGTGTGAGATTTGATTAGAGGCTGAGAAAGATTGAAGAAAAGAATAACAACAACAACAACAACAACTGAAAAAGAAGATTAAAATTCTAAGCCCTGTAAAATCCTGCTCAAGTTTGACCTCTCATGCATGTCACAATAGAATGATGATAGAAATAGTTATGATTCACTGAGAAAGCACAAAAGAATTTTGGCGTTAATAAATATAAAAGCCAACATGAGTTCATTTATTTTTCTATCAATTTCTTCTCATTTGTCCCTCTAGCAAAACAAAAACATTCAAAGAATCTGTCTAAGGTAAAGAAAAAGTATGTTGATTTTAAATAAACAGGCAAAGAGTAGACAGAAGGACAAGAAATGACTTTCCTATCAACTCTCTTAAGTCACCCCAAATAAACACACTGAGTAAAATTAGTGTGCTTCCCTGAAAAACAGCTTCAGGAAAAATTCTCCACAATCCTTCTTCATCTGCTACTCAGACTGTCACTCTCTCTCTACATAAATATCTTCTGTCTGTTTTTTCAACACAAGATCTTAAGTGCAATGATGAGTGTGGCTTTGCACTAGGCACCAAGTAGGATTTTGAAGTAAAAGATTTAAGTTGGGCACATGCCAGATTTTTCATGGATCCAGAATTATTGCCCTATTCCAATACTAATGGGAAACAATTTGTGTCGTTTCTGAAAGAAAATGCAAATTTCTACCCCTGACTGGCAGCATTACCTAAGAGAATAAAGAAGTACATATTCTATTCAATCTAGTAGCAGTTTACCAGAATAAAATATGAGAAAGATGGCAGAAGAACAAGAAAGTATTTCTACCTTTTTCTTGAATGTGAGTCTTTTTACCCTTCTCCCATAGTTCCTCAGAGGTTAAAAGGGAAGAAATAAAACTTTCATCGCTCATATATTTCTGGTCAAGCAACCCTGAGGGCTACTTCCTGTTTTGCTGTATGTGAATAATAGTCTGGTGCTGAGGGCAACTGGCTTGTGTTTTATTTTATTGTAGTGCTGTAAAGCAATTTTGGTCTCCAATTGAACATTTCATTTCTTCTTTATTAAATTTCACGATTGTTCTTTCACCTCAGGTACTTAGAGTAGTAGCACTTATATTTTTGGAGAGCACATTTTCTCCAATGTAAGTGCTTATCATAAAGAACCTGGTGCTTTTCACTACATGGATTCCAGGCAAGACACAGTGGATACGGGTACTTAGATCCTGGAAGAGCAGAGTGCAGGCACTTGCACAAGAGAAAGGTGAGGAAGGTGAGCTGACAGAATGCATGGGTGATCAATGTGATACCTAATCAATGTGCCAAGAGGGTCAATCCTTCTCAGTTGAGATGTGATTGACAAAAGATGTCATGTCTGTGAACAGCCAGAGAATGAATATGAACTCTGCTGAGGTTGGAGGCAAAGGACACAGCTACAAATGAGTATAATAGATTTCAGGCCAAGTTCAAGTGTCACCTTTTCTATCAAGTCCTATCTACATCAGCCCTCATCGTTCTGCCTCTTCAATGAACTTATACATTGCTTCTTTCACTGCTACACAATTTAACATTTAACCATATTTTTATATTATTCGTTTTTCTTTTTAATGCTTTCGAATACCTAATGCCATTGGTTTTGGTGATTATACCTTACTCCTTAACTAACCTGCAAGGCTTTAAGAATAACAGTCAAGACATCAAATGATGTGGTAGATTAATATTAATATAGCCACACTAATGGTATAAAGTATCACGATGGTAATGTTTATGATGCATAATCTGCATTTCCACAGGTTTATATAATTTTCCCAAGTGTTGATGTTAAAATTTAAACCCAGATATATAAAACCCTGCAGCTCATATGTATTCTATAACAGAGAAGCACTGGAAGTCTATTCAAAAATCAGAATTCTAAGCTGACCTCAATCTCCTCTAGTTGTAAAACTGTGGACATTCACTTCTCTTTTCTGAGTCTCAATTTCATCATCCATAATATGGATATAATATCTCTCTGGAAAACTCAACATGGTTTAAGTTTCAACAAAATCTTAACACATATGAAGAAAGGTATTTTTTTAATTTTTTTTAACGTTTATTTATTTTTGAGACAGAGAGAGACAGAGCATGAATGGGGGAGGGACAGAGAGAGAGGGAGACACAGAATCGGAAGCAGGCTCCAGGCTCTGATCCATCAGCCCAGAGCCCAACGCAGGGCTTGAACTCATGGACCGCGAGATCGTGGCCTGAGCTGAAGTCGGACGCTTAACTGACTGAGCCACCCAGGCGCCCCAAGAAAGGTCTTAATTAAAAGTATTATGCAAATTGGATATGATGTCTCATATTTTCTTTTGTAACTCCCCAGTGCCTAGTACAGTGTTCATATATGAAAGCCATTCAACTATTTTTAAATGTCATGGTTTATTTATTTTTTATTTTTTTAGAATAAGACTTTATTTTTAATATGAAATTTATTGTCAAATTGGTTTCCATACAGCAACCAGTGCTCATCCCAACAGGTGCCCTCCTCAATACCCATTACCCACCCTCCCCTACCTCCCATCCCCCATCAATCCTCAGTTTGTTCTCAGTTTTTAAGCGTCTCTTATGTTTTGGCTCCCTCCCTAATAAATGTCATGGTTTTAAAAATGATGATGGAATGAGGAAAATAAAGTTCAGGAAGCAGACTTATAAGATATCAATCAATTAGATTTATAAGATATAAATCAATAAGATTTAATCAATTCTAAGTGACCGTTTATATTGTTTTTAAAACTTAATTTCAGGTGTGTGTATCTTTGTGTATGTGTATGTGTGTGTGCGTGTGCGTGTGTGTGTGTGTGTGCATGTATGTTTATTGTGTTGAGCAAGGCTAGTAGGTGGAGAGAGAAGCGTGGTGTCTGGAAATAACCATATTAGCAGAGAATTTACACAGGAAACCAATTAGTTCTGCAAAATTCAGTTGTTAATACATCAGGGAACAAAATTCAACTAAAGTTATTGATTTGGTATATTAAAGTGGTAATTGGGCCCCAGAAGATAATTACTAGAAACCAATATACTTTGTTTAAAAAAATTCTGGAACATTGCCTGACCTCTATTTCCCATGTACCCTCTCTATCACCCAAGGCATAATAATTTAAATTCAATTTGTGGGAATTTGATGTTTATTCTGAAATTCTAATTATGAGAGGCTATTAAACTGGAAGCTCCCTATAAACCATTCCTTCTAGTATTCAGGTGCTTATGTAATCCTCTCCTACATTAACTGGGGTGGACCACATAGCTTGCTTTGATCAATGGAACATTAGCATGGAAATGAAAGCAGAGGTTTGAAACCTATCTGCACATTGGGGCTTGCCATCTGAGAACTCCCTCTCTTGGAAACCAGCTACCATTCTATAAAGAAGTTCAGACAAGTTTACTGAATAATGAGAGGTGGCACAGAAGAAGAAAGAGAGACTTTGAAGAACAAGAGGCCATCTTGGAAATTACATTCTCAATTGAGCTCACATTTGAATGTAGTTGCTCAAGTGACTTCAACAAAAACAAATATGGAGCAGAAGAATCACCCACAGAATTACAATAATGAGTAAGTCATTGTTGCTTAAAGCCCTTAAGTTTTGCTCACTTTGTTTCACTTCAATAGATAATAAAACACTCATAAAAACTCAAGAATTATTGATATAACACAAATTTCATCCTCAACTATCCTTTAATTGGGTGGTTTCTTTTCATATATAAAAGTATATATATGTACACATATATATAAAAGTATAAAAGTAATCAGAAACTTGAGTTTTAATTCTCTCAAGATCAATGCCCTTTACCACCTAAAACTCAAAACTGTAGCTTAGAAAACTCAAGAATGCTCCTTCTAAATATGTCCCATAAGAATATATGGGGAGGGGGCAATTTCTGATTGAGCTTTAGCCCTATTTTTCTACAGCCTTTTGAGAACTACCACACCAAAGCTTGCAAATAAACATGAAGTTATTTTTGAGCAATTGGGCCTATATAAAGAGTGGAATAACAACTTTAGAAAATTCTTGTGAAGTGAGTCCAAAGAAAAATCTCCAAAGGACTTTTACCTTTCCACAGCATTCCCTCTCCTGAGGGGTACGATTTCCTAGCTTAATATTTATGGCCCATTCTCTCAAAAACATCAAAAATCTTGAAGTCTTGGGGCACTTGGGTGGCTCAGTGGGTTGAGTGTCTGACTCCTGATTTTGGCTCAGGTCATGATCCTAGGGTGGTGGGATAGAGCCTGCATTGGGCTCCATGCTGAGCATGGAGTCTGTTTAAGATTCTCTCTCTCTCCCTCTGCCCCTTTGCCCCACTTGTGTGTTCTCTCTCTCTCTCTCTCTCTCTCTGACTGACTCTCACTAACATTTGGATAATAACCATTTCTATTCCAAGTAGGGTTCCTGCTCTCTGAATCTATTTTCCTCCTTCTCTATTATTCTCATGTCTAAGTTATCTTTCTTAGATGGGACTTTGGGTCTTTTTTTGAGATAATAATTTTTGCCCATCATTCACAAGTTTCAAACAATCATGTTTGCCACACAGAGTAGGAAAATGGAAAGGAAAATTGGAATGATAGGCCTCAAGGTCTCCTTTGAAATATTCTCATTATAGTAAGTTGCAGACAGATTTCTTTCCCATTGAACCTATTAAATCAAACTCTTTTTCCAGGGCCAGAGATTTATTCTGGAGGCTGCAACAATCTAAACCTTTATCAACAAGTAACCTTGTTAGGTATTACCTTACCTAACTCATAATCACTATTGCATCTATGGAATTAGTAAGCATCACTGTTCTTTACAAATAGAATCAAATGACATTTCATAGACTCCTTTCTACATAACCTCAGGCAAGGGAGTGGATTGGCCCCTCTGGTATAAGAACAACCACAAAAATATCTATGTCTCCTAAGAGGATAAGGAAAACAGAAAAAAAGAAAAGGGAAAAGGTGAGTGGCTTACTCTTAAGTTACAGGAAGTATGTACTTTTTAAAGTAACTGAAAATTTAAGCACTTGATTAAATAAAACAGGTAATAATGGAGAAGTGACTTTCTGTTACAATTTTCACAATTATTTGAAGATCCTTCTGTGGTCCACGCTCTTCATTAATGTAAAAAAAAATTACCTTGAAAGTTTTTCTCATAATACCTAATGAAATGTTTTTAACTTAATGCATTTATATTGAATGGAAAATTTGGGAAGCTTAAACTACCTAAATAACAAATATGAATTCTATAATGCAGTCAAATTACACTAGTACTTTCCTTTGACTTTTCCCACCCTAAAGACTGGAAATGTTAAGGGGACTCATATGGTAGAGCTAACAATTAAAAACACATCATTAGTGGGGCACCTGAGTATTTCAGTCGGTTAAGCGTCTGGCTTCAGCTCAGGTCATGATCTCACCCTTCGTGAGTCTGAGGCCTGCATAGATCTCTGTGCTGACAGCTGGGAGCCTGGAGCCTGCTTCGGATTCTATGTCTCCTTCTCTCTCTGCCCCTTCCCCTCTCACACTGTCTGTCTGTCTGTCTCTCTTTCTCTCTCTCTCAAAAATAAACATTAATATAAAAATAAATAAAAACACATCATCAGCTAATATACATTAATAAGCGTTATAGAGTAGATTTAGATGTAAAAAATGATGACAAAGATAGTACATACTGCCCATATACGTCATACCCTATTTCTCTTATTACTAGTATCTTATATAGTATATTTGTTACAATTAATGACAATTACCGATATCTTATTTTTAACTAAGTCCATACTTTATTCAGATGTCCTTACGTCATCCTTATTGTACTCTTTCTATTTCAGAATCCCATTCAATTTACCACCTTACATTTAATCATTAAACTTCTTTAGGCTTTTCTAGACTATGATGGTTTCTCAGACTTTCCTTGTTTTTTGATAGTTAATCTGAATATTTGTAGAATATCACTCAATTGAAATTTATTCTATGCCTCTTATAAACTACAGTAATGTTTTTTTAAAGGATCACAGTGGTAAAGTGCCATTTTTATCACATCACATAAAGAATATTATCAATATGACTTCTTACCATTGTTATTCTTAACCACATGAATTTAAGACTGTGGTTCTCAAGTTGCTACACCATAAAGATACTCTTATTCCCCCTTTCCTGCATAAATATAGTCTTTGGAGGTAAGTCACTGTGCTCAGTCCACAAGTAAGCAGTGGGAGTTAAGCTCTACCTCTTAGAAAGTGAAGTATCTTAAAAAATTACTTGCAATTCTGCAAAGATATTTGTTTATTCTTAAACCTCATTTATTATTGTTCAAACATTTATTTATGTCAGTATGGACTCATGCATATTTATTTTATAGTTTAGGTTATAATCCAATGCAACTTAATGTTCTTTTTTTCTTTTTTGCTTAAATTGTCCCTATTTGGCCACTGAAGCTCTTTCAGTTGTCTCCTTTCAGTTGTATTGATTTGACATACTCCCATCATTTTGTGCTTTTGTTTGGTTTTTAGTACTTTCTTACCTTTTGTCACTATAAGATGATCCAGGCTAATCTTGTATATTTCTTTTCTAAGTCCTAGAATAAGTTACTTCTCCAAGGAAACCCTGGTTTCCTTTATTAGAAAACAGTATTAGAAATTAATATCATGGCACTATGTGTATTAATTGCTACTAGAGTGCCATTGCTTTTAGACCATCTCAGCTGACAGAGGAAGGACATATAGGTGTATATATTAACTCATGTATTTATACATATATATACACATCATATATATATATATATATATATATATATATATATATATATGCATTTCCACATGTAAACATCAGTTTGTCTACTTAGGTAAAAATGAGTTCATACTGATGCCTCTTACTTTATTACTGTATGGATCATTCTATCCTGCTTCCCTGCACCTCCTATAACAAGGACATCTTGGTTATTTATAGCTGTGGCAAGTATGAATAAAGCTGCTATAAAAATTCATGCACAGGTTTTTGTATGAACATAACTTTTTAATTCAACGGGATAAACACCTAGGAACTTAACATGTGGATCATATAAAAAAACTATAGTTAGCTCTTTATAAGCAACTGCCAGACACTCTTCCAAAGTGGCTATACAATTTTGCATTTTCACCAACAATAAAGGAGAGTTCCTTTAGCTCCTTATTCATGTCAGGATTTGATATTGTCAGTGTTTTGAATTTTACCTTTCCTATAGGTATGTAGTGGCATCTCACTGTTGCTTTAATTTCCAATTTCCTAATGGCAAATGATGTAGGGAATCTTCTATTTATGGTTATTTGTCACCTAAGTATTTGCCAATACTACTTAGCTATTTTGTCATTTTTAACTGGACTGCTGGTTTTTTTCATTGCTGAATTTTAAGAGTTTTCGAATTATGCATATTTTGGACGTGTGTTCTTTAGCAGACATATGTTTTGCAAATCATCTTCTCACAATCTTTTCATTGTCATACTGATATCCTTCACAGGGTAGAACTTTTTAATTTAATAACATATAAGTCTTTTGTTTGTTTGTTTTCATTCATGGATCATGCTAGTGGTGTTTTATTTAAAATTTCATCACCAAATCCAAAGTGATGTCAGTTTTTCTCCTATATTTTCTTCAAGATGTCTTATAGATATGCATTATACACTTAATTTCTATATTCCATTTTGAGCTAATATTTACATAAGATATAATGTATCTACGTTCATTTTTTATGTATGCAGTTCCAATTTTTTCAGCACAATTTGTTGATAAGAAAATACTTTCCCCTGTTGTCTTTGCTCTTCTGTTAAAGATCAGTTGACTATATTTGTGTGAGCCAATTATTTCTAAGCTCTCTGTTCTACTGACCTATAATCTCCTCTTATTAATACTCTACTGTTGTGATTACTATAGCTTTACAATAAGTCTTACAACTGAGTACAATGAGTCATCAAACTTTGTTTTCTTCTTCAGTATTGTGTTGGTTATTTTGACTTTTCATACAAATTTTAGAATCACCTTATCAATTTTTTACAAATAGCTTGATGGGATTTCGATTAGGGTTGCACTGAATGTATCATTGAAATTGAGAATAACTGTTACTTTAGCAATATTGACTCTTCATTCCTAGTTTATATTATTAACCTTTAAGTTACTTGGTGACTATGTTAAGTTAGTATTGCTGATTATATTTCTGTGCACATTGTTTAAATCATATTGCTTGGAAAGGACAGTCTGTTTCTTGTTACTGTAAAAGACACATTTCTGGGGTACCTGGGTAGCTCAGTCAGTTGAACATCAGACTCTTGATTTCAGATCAGGTCATGATCCCAGGATCATGGGATCGAGCCCTGTGTTCAGCTCTGTGCTGAACATGGAGAGTGCTTACGATTCTCATTCTCTTTATCCCTTTCTCCCTCCCTCTTCCTCTCTCTCCCACTCATGCTTTCTCTCTCCTTAAAAAAAAAAAAAAAAAAAAAAAAAAAAAAAAAAAAAAGACACATTTCTGGACACATGTTAATTAGTAAACATTTAGAGGAGCATGTTTCTCATATCTTGAGAGTCAGAGAATTTCTAGTCTTTAATATTCATTTAGGATGTTTCAGTACATACATATTACGCAATAGAAATTCAGAAACCACCTAAAATGCATTCATTCATATTCACTTTATTTTTTGGATTGGGGATAAGGACTAAGGAAAGTCTGAAGTATCAGTATTTAAATACCCAAAGCAATATTCAAAGATCTATGAAAAATCATTCATCATATCAAATCTACCAGTGAAGTCAACTCAGTTCAAAGGATATGTTATGCTAAATCTTAAGCCTTTGGTAGACTAATGTTGGATGTTTTCATCAATATGGGGGCTTTGAACAACCGCTTTTGGCAATGTGTAGAAAAAGCTGAATCTGAATCTAAACTCATCCTGATCAATGTAAATACAGTCTCTTCCTTTTTATTGTATATGGCACATTAGAATATATTATTATTTTTCCTAAGACAATACCATTAAAGCGACACCTTTGCATATCTTATATATAGTAATGATTCCTAACATTAATTAACTTACCCACCATAATACAGCAGACATTAGTGTCCTTAACATATTAGAGTATCCACAAAGCATTCATCTGTAGAAAAAGCAGTTATATCATGAAAAATTGATTAGAATGTTACCAGTTAGCAAAGCCAAAATTTAAAGTTCCATTCAAAATTAAGTTCAATATTAAGTGTAATATTATGGCATAGTAGTGTCATGACTTATGTTGCTCCTATGTCTTGGCTAAACTATTTCCCCCATTTCTGTTAGCCAAATTTGATACTGAATAATACAGAGATCTGCTGCCTGTAAAATGTGCTGGAAGAAATGTATGAGGTATGACAATCAGGAGAAAATGGTAAAGATTTGAAAACTGTTCAAATCAATTAGATCCAGATAGTTGAAATTTCTTCCCCCATGAAAACAGTGGGTAATTAACTGATTCCTTTAAAGTAGAAGCCTAAGTCCCCCCAAAAAACAATACATATAATAGGAAACATTGTATATTTTTAGAATACTATAATCTTAAAGAAAGAATTAATGAAAGAGACAGAGATTGAGATTCAAAGATTTTTTTTTTAATTTTTCACTTTAAAATTCAAAACAAATATTCTACATGTTAAAATTAGAATTAGGTATTTACTTTACAGCCCCAAAACAGTTTTCAAAGAACTGCATTGTATCTACTAGAAAGGATACTTTATTTACTCTGGTATTGACTGCTTCTAATAGATCTCCAGAGAGATATGTTTGATGAACTAGTTATACCATTATAAATTTATAGTTATTCTTCTAGATTGGTAAGAATATGATAAATTCTATCTTACTGTACATTGTGAGAACAATGAAAAATGAAATTTAAGCTGATCACTTCTATAATTTAGGGACAGATAAAGGCAGAATTAAGGGGTTCATGCAAGATTGACTTAGTTTTCTCAAAGATGAAAAAGGCAAAACAGTGGTCTCTTTAAATGGTTCTTCATTCCTTTATTTACCAAGAGAAAAAAAAAATAAGAAAGAAAATAACAGGAAAAAAGAGGGGAAAACAGAAAAATGTATTTTTTTTTAGCTCCAAGTCCTATGATAAGTTGGAAGAGTCTCTGTGTGTTTGAAAGAGAGAGAAGTTGAGTAGAAGTTTATCTGTTCAGAAGGTCAATGTGGAGAATTATCAATAAAGTTGTTCCATATTTGGATATTTAAATGACTTACTTAAAGTTTTAGTCTCTCAGTTGTGTGTAGTCTGAAGCATGAAGAGATATCCAAGAGAAAGATGTATATTCTCAACCACAGGTCACTTAACTAGGGGGAGAATCCTATTGAACCACTGCTATCTGTGAGGTTTCCCCACCTATTTTCTTTTATATTGGACTCTGTATTTTAAAAATAATATTTTAAACTTACTATTACTGATAATATCCCACTGTTGACAGCCTTAGCCCAAGTTTACATAAAATATACAATTTTCATACAGAAAATAACATTTTATAAAATGATACCCTATCAAGTGTTACTAGAGGAAATTATTACCAACAACAAACTGATTTGATTTCCAAATCTTTCCATATCAAGATTTAATAAAATTAACATACCTATGTTATTTTAGTGAAAATCATTATTTATGTCAGAAATAAGACTGAAAAAATAAATGGTTGGATTTTATTTAGTCAAATTGATAAAGGAAGTATAAGAATATGGTAGAATAAATAAAATAGAAACTTGAGTACTTAGAAATGCAGTTGAAATGGGGAAAAATTAAATTCAGACTATACAGGGTAAAAGTGCAAATGAGGAGGAGGTGACTGTGTAAGAGAAGTGTCTCAGGCAGCCCAGGTAATGTTGAAAATAAAAATCAGCTTTCATGACTTGAATATTAGGAAAGGAGAGTACACAGGAAGTTATGACTAGGGAATTCAATATTATTCATTCATTCAACAAATATTTATTGTGTCTTTTTCATGATGCTGGGGATAGAGTGGCAAAGACAGCCCCTGCATTATTAGCTATAATAAATAAATAAATAACCAGTAATAAATATCCAGTAAATAAATAAACACAAAAGTTGATAGGTGATAATATGTTCTGTAAAAATAAAAACAGTATTGGGTAGAGAGGGGTAGAATAGATTCTCATGTTAGAAATGGAGGTCAGAGAAAACTTCTCTAATAGGGTAAATAAGTGATACAAGGTTGGAAGCTCTACAAAGATCTGGGGACTCTAGAAAAATGAAACACTAGATATAAGACCCCTAGCAGAGAGATGCTTGGTATGCTTAACACCACAAAAGCCAAATGGCGGCAGAGAAGTGAGCAGTGGGAAAGGAGGTAGGATATGAGAAAGACAGATAGCCAGCACCAATTAATGCAGACATGGTAATCACTCTGGATATTTTTGAGATACATGCAAAAAATTATACGAATTTTTACAAAATAAGTGATATGAGAGCTACCTTTAATAGCATCATTTTGTGTTCTGTGCAGAAAAACACATACTGCTTAGCACAACAGTGGAATCAGGGACATGTATCAGGTACTAGATAATGAAAGGCTTGCAAGGCATACACTGAAATAATAGTGGTAGCATTAGGAAGAGCTGCTGGAATGTGGGTATGTTTTGAAGAAAAAGTCAACAGAATTTACTTCATATTAGAAGAAGAATAGTTGATAAAGAGAAATACCTAGGATATCTCCATGGTTTTCAGCTTTGGTGATAGGAATGATGGAGTTACCATCAAGTGGGTTGGAGAAAACTGAGAAAAGGAATAAAATAATATGAGTTGAGGAGAACATTATGATTTAAATTTTGACTTGTTGGTTTTGTCTTGTTGACTCCTAGACTTTCACATGAAGATGTTATTATATATATATATATATATAATATATATATATATATATATATATATATATATATATACACACACACCTGACATTTGAATACAGATAGCATTTAAAGTCATAGTTCTAGATGTGCTCATCAAGGGAAATTAGACGAGAGTTCCAAGGAATGGGTCCTAAGTCACTCCAAATTTAGATATTTGGAATAGACAAGGAAGATTGAGCAACAAATGTTCGGTAAACTAGGGAAAAGATAGTGGTGGCCAGAATGAAGGAAATAAGTGTTTAAAGAAAGAGGAAGTTATCAGCTAGGTTAAATGTGATAAAAAGTTGACTGAAGAGAGGCCAGAAAAAATAGCACTGGTATGCTACTTTATTTTATAAAAAACACTTTATTTTATAGCAACATGAGGGTCATGAGTGTCCAACAGAGTAATAGTACTTACATTGATGTCAGGGAAATAAAATATTATTGTGATAAATTCAAGAGAAAATGGGAGGAGGGGAAGTGAAAACAGCAAATTTTGTGCAAAGGGGGAGCCCATAAACCAGGTAATTTGGCCAGACAGAGATTTGACATCACATAAGATTTTATGAGTTTTTAGGATGGGAGATATACACAGAAGCAAGGCAAGGCAGTGTTAAGATTTGTTCTGTCATGTAAAAAAAAAAAAAATTTATTCTATCATATACAAAAGGATCAGGTGGCGAGGGGAAAACTGTGTCAATGGTAGGCTGTTCATAAATGAAGTCATTTTTGTTTGTTTTTTGTTTTTTATTTTTTTCTTATTATTTTTTAATATATGAAACTTATTGTCAAATTGGTTTCCATACAACACCCAGTGCTCATCCCAAAAGATGCCCTCTTCAATACCCATCACCTACCCTCCCCTCCCTCCCACCCCCATCAACCCTCAGTTTGTTCTCAGTTTTTAAGAGTCTCTTATGCTTTGGCTCTCTCCCACTCTAACCTCTTTTTTTTTTCCTTCCCCTCCCCCATGGGTTTCTGTTAAGTTTCTCAGGATCCACATGAGTGAAAACATATGGTACCTGTCTTTCTCTGTATGGCTTATTTCACTTAGCATCACACTCTCCAGTTCCATCCATGTTGCTACAAAGGCCATATTTCATTCTTTCTCATTGCCACGTAGTACTCCATTGTGTATATAAACCACAATTTCTTTATCCATTCATCAGCTGATGGACATTTAGGCTCTTTCCACAATTTGGCTATTGTTGAGAGTGCTGCTATAAACATTGGGGTACCAGTGCCCCTGTGCATCAGTACTCCTGTATCCCTTGGGTAAATTCCTAGCAGTGCTACTGCTGGGTCATAGGGTAGGTCTACTTTTAATTTTTTGAGGAAACTCCACACCGTTTTCCAGCGTGGCTGCACCAATTTGCATTCCCACCAACAGTGCAAGAGTGTTCCTGTTTCTCCACATCCTCGCCAGCATCTATAGTCTCCTGATTTTTGAAAACTGGTTTTAAAAGTAGTACTTAGAATGGCAGAAATTAAACTGAGAATACATCTGCCCCCAGCAAAATGTTCTCATAGAGTAAATAATAAGTAGGTTGGGAAGTAAAGGAAACAATCACTTTAAAGAATACTTTTGTATTAGTTAATAGAGCTGAAGGTGCCCATTCATTGAGACCAATCCAACTTCAGAATCTGTGTGCTGAGAAAACCTCATATATAAAAGAGGAAAAGGCCTTGAGATGCTATAAACCCTTAGGTTGACTAGAAAATAAAAAACAATCTAAATGGCAATCATTAATGGCCTGGATAAATAAATAGTATTATAGTATTAGAGATGAAAGCAGGTAAAGAAAATGAACTGTATTTACATACATCAACATGTATAAATCTCTAAAATCTCAGATTGATAAAGATGCCAGCTGCAGGAAGGTATATACACATTGGCACTAACATGGGTAAATTACAAAGAGAGACAAAGCAATATTCAATTTCATTACTGTTTCTATAGAGACACACCTGTGTTAAAAATGTAACTGCTGGATGGAAAGGACACATAGAAAATTCAAAATGATGATTTCTGAGTAAAGAATGAGTTTGAGACCAGAATATGGCTCCAAAGTTTAATTATATCTCCTAGAATATATTTTTATTCGCTAGCATGAAAGAGAGGGAGGAGAAAAGATAGAAAGAAAAAGACAGAAGGATGGGTTGAATAAGGAGCCTGAATTTTGCTACATAATACCGGGAAGGAGACCTCACCTATGTCTCTCTTGAGCTAATGAAGAGTCGTCCAGCTTGGAGAGACTGGGCCTGGAGAAGTCCTTCATCTGTGGAATCAATTTCCTATTCCCCCTGATTGTATTCCATTTTCTATATGCACAAATACATTGAAAAAAATTCATATATATAATTTTTAAATATTTTAAATTTGTCTGAATTTAAAAAACTATTTTGCCTGAAAATGTCAAATATTCCCATTTTAAAACAGAGCAGCTACAGTAAGAAAGAAAAAAAGTGTACAACTGGGGAGTTTAATGTGATGAAGTTAGTTACGTGATGAAAACTTATTTTATGCATTCAATGGACAGCCAATGCTAAACTCAGAGGGTTTTTCTTTTTTTTTTTCATCTTCCCTGTAGGCCTATAACCTCATATACTTTTCTGCATAAGACAAGCATACAATCCAGAGACTGCAGCCTCTTAATTAACTGCCATGGGAATGTTTAGGTGTGAAATTAGTCACCAGAGGGAGCCCATATTATTCTTCAAAAGCAATCACAAAAGACTGAGGACAAAATGAAAATATATGTAGAGACTGGGGGATAGAAGTTCAAGGAGAGTACAGAGTGTTCTTTTACTGTTTCTTAAATTGCAGTTTCCTTCCAATTTCAAGCTTTGGAATAAACCAACTTTGATAGATGCAAAGGCATTTTTATAGAAAAGGCATAGGGAGAAACAAAATACTTTATTTTTTCCTCAGTGTCTATTTATCCATTGACCTTCATATCTACTTAACATGAAAACTTCTCTTGTATATGCTGGTTCAATTTACCCAGGAATAAGGCATTTTATTAGGCTTCTGGGTGGGTTAACTGTGATAATTCCTAAACAATGCAAGTGTCAATACTTTGCCTGATTCTTTTTGAAATGAAATCAATCACAGCCATGTATTTAACAAATGAAATTGTCTACACATTTTAATCTTTTAATCAAGTATGAAAGAAAGCTGAGTTTGAAAAGCAGAAGAAACTCCTTATTCCAAAGTACTTCCTTTGTGAAATTCTGTAATTGTAGGATTCCATGAAATGGATAAATGGAGCCTATAAGTGGCTGTCAATCAATCGATTCAACAATGAAGTTCTTTTTTTTTTTTTTTAAGACAAACTCAGAACAAAATCTTAGGCAGGCATTGGTACTGTACAACTGAATCATTTGTATGCTTGACTGGACAGAGATGGAATAAAATGTTATATGCAATGTACTCTATGATCTCTACTGGCCTTGCTTAAAAGCAGCCGGCTATTAAGCTTGAAAAACTAGAGTGAGATCATGGTTTATTCAGACTTTTTTAAATTAAATTCTCATATATTTATTACTAAGAATATGACTGAAACTCAACTGGAACTTGTATTTCTTTTCAGTCAGTAATAATAACTTGAATTCACTAGCCTGCCTTTACATGCTGAATTCTGTATTATCTTAAGATACTTAGGCACATGGAATATGTGTCTGCCACCCACCAGTGTGCAAACAACTTGTGAAGCCTAAGTGTTAATTTATTTTACTCTATTGCTATTCACCCATTTATTCAAAATGTAGATGCTCATTTTGTTTCACATGACCTTCCTTACCATTCCTAGTTGGAATAAAACAGTGGCTAAAGACTTCATGTATATGGCCCCATTTATGAATCTGTGCATGAAGCGTACTATAGCAGCCACTGGATACGTGTTCTGGAGTGAAAGATCTTGACTCCTGACTGGCTGCAATATTTTCTACTCATGTGACGTTAGGGAATTCAGTTAATATCTGTTTTCCCATTATGAAATTGGGTTACTAATAGGTTTTATCTCATACAGTTTTGTGGAACATTAAATGAGCCACTCCTTAGTGAATAATATTGACAGGGACATGGTCAATTCTCAGTAAATGTTGCTGCTGTTGCTGGTCTTTTTATTATGGTTGTTCGTGTTGGTATTACAGTCAATAAAGAGCCAAATTATGACTATCCCATAATCTACACAGTTCACTTTCCACCAGTTGAACTGAGTTGCTTTGATTTTGACTTATACATTTTTTGGGCTTGAAATTAGCAGTTTTGCATATTACTGAAATGTTCTTCCAATGGGACAAATGTCCCATTCCAACTGGAATCCTTCCCCTAACGATATTCAATAGTTTCTTAATCTTTACCTCCTCTCCAGATATTTTACTACCTATGCCTTTGGACATACACATATGTATATATACGCAAACCCACTGTTGTCAAAATATAAAATGAAGGGTGTAGGCAAGGAGTCTTCTGTAACTTCTCAATCTTGGTCTGCTAAACATCCATCTCATCTACAGACTGTGGTTGTGGAGGAGGTGGGGACAGTGGTGGAGGTGGTGGGGAACTGGTATCTATTTAGTATAATTTAAAACATAAGACAAAATGAAAAAATGTGTTTAATTCTTTGCAAAAAAAGTACCAAAATAGTTTGAACAATGATTGCCTTCTTTGCATTGTATAACATCTGACATATAATTAGTATCTTTTTTATGTCTTGGTGATTTGTCATTCTCCTTTCTAAAATTTTTAGAGTTTCTTTTTAATGTTTATTTTTGAGACACACACACACACACACACACAGAATGCTAGTGGGGGAGGGGCAGAGAGAGAGGGAGACACAGAATCTGAAGCAGGCTCCAGGCTCTGAGCTGTCAGTACACAGCCCAACGTGAGGCTCGAACCCATGAACTGTGAGATCATGACCTGAGGCAAAGTCAGATGCCTAATCATCTGATCCACCCAGGTGCCCCTCTCCTTTCTAAATTTGCATTAGCTTCCAACATTTTATCATTCTTGCTTCCAATGTGATTACATATACCCAAGAGTTCTTTTAATGTGAAGTGTTTGTTTTGTTTTTCTTTGTTTTGCCAGTGTCACTTCTTCTGGGATACCTACATCCTTTCTGTCACAATCACTTCCTTTATGCTGATAAGGTCTCTTTCACTACATTCCTCTGTCCCCTTATGTAAAATCTAATGATGGCCGTGTCAACATTCTTATGGCCAGCTATTTCTTCTATAACTGCATTTATCTTTGTTTGAATTTCACTTACAATGTCATCCCTCTTCACTTCTTTACTACACTTTTATTTTTATTGGCCTAGATCATCTTTTGATTATCCATTTTTGTAAAATGGCACATAGGTTTATAACTGGGAGACAAGGATACAACTCAACCACATGCTTTGCTGTCTGTGAATGAACTAACAAATGTACAGTGCCCAATACATAAGAGACTTTGGAAGAAGTGATGTGGTGTTTGACCATGATGCTTATATGTTATTCATGTAATGATTTGTGGATTCAAGAGCAGCAGAAAACTTTGCAATTTACACATTTGCAGTTAATATACTTGGTAAGGTATATTATTATACACCTGAAATCTGAACTGTGATGTTGGGGACTGGTTTTATGTAACTAAACCATTATAACTTAGATTTGTGTGTGCTTTAAACAAGAATTGTCTGTATATACACTGGGATTTATCTCATTAGCCATTTCCTTGCCCCATCTATTGGCCCAGATAATCTCCACATGCACATCTCAATGATCACAAAATATTCCATTTTTCTCTAGTATGGATGAGTAATTACTATCTATCCTCAAAGATTTTGCAGTATCTACAGAGTATTGAGTAATATAAACAACCACAGTTAGTCAATAACCTACCAGATGACAATTGCTGTGATGGAGAATTGGATATTTAAATGAAGAATAAATAATTGGCCAAAATGTGGTCAACTTTCAGACTTTTTTTTTGCCTGTTTTTTTTATAATGAGAAAAATTGCTTATGAGTAAATTCTAATATTTAAAACCAATTGGGATTTGGTTGTTTGTTTTAATCAGTTTATATAATTTGACTGGAGCTTTGGGGAGGAAATAATTTTTCACTTGCATTATGTTCCAGACAAGAGTTATTCAAGGAGGCCTTTTATGCTGTCTCCCATGTCACAGCCTGTTAGAACTGCCTTATTTTAATCTATCTGCTTTTGAATGGACACAGATGAATGATCTCCGCATTTCTGAAACCCTTTATGTGTAAGCAAATCATTGCTAGAAGAGCTAAATTCCTCCTTTAAGAAAATAAAAAGAAAACCTTGCATCTCCCTTCAGCCTCTAATTGGAAGGCAATTAGTTTCTTCACAGTTTTCACTGCTGGTGCCTGGGAAGAACGGTGTCTTATCTTCACCTTCTATTTTTGAGGTGGGAAGTTTACTCATCCAGGCAGTCTTTACTGGTTCTCCATTTAGCATAGCTTCCCAATCCACTCTGCCTCTTCCACGCTTTCTAACTTGGTCTGACTTTGTATGTATTTTTCATACTGCCTATAAAAAAAAAATTACTCCTTCCTTAGGATGTTCTGTGGATGCACCGCGCTCTGCCATGTGTTAAGGATTCTCCTAGTGTGATAAACACAGAAATTAAATAAAATGCTTTTATCTCCCAAAAGGACTCTATTTAATGTCTCACATTTAATTTCAGATAGTATCTGAAGCATTTTAAAAGATACTATTACCCAGTAAAAAGAAATAATCAGAAATAGTTCCCACATGCTAAAGTTGGCTTCAGAAACACAGATTACAGTACCGAAAGAAGTGTTATATTTTCTATACTCAGTTTTTTGACAATTTAATATACCACTCAGTCCAAATTGTCCTACTGGCTTATATTAAATTTCCAACTGAAATTCTTTTATTTGCTGGGAAGAAAATGAAAACATAAACTAATAAGCTGAAAAAATACTATATCTGTGGAAGAATATAAATTTGAGCTAATGGCTTTATTTATATGCTAAGTAATCATTAAAATTTATTCTATGAAACGTGCTAATATTTAGAAAGAAATGCTTCTTACCTAATAGTGTGCTAAAAAAAAAAAAACACACAAACCTTTAGATATAATGATGAATAAACATAGGCTCTAATTTCAAGAAGATTATACTCTTCTAAAAAATATACATGTGAACAAATATTTGAGTACATGTGAACAAATACATGTCGTGGGACATGGACTGATTCAAATGAGGATTCCATGAGAAGTGACCACTGTGCAAAGTTGGAACAGGGAAAGGATGTCAGTAGAGAGACAGCACAGAGTGGAGGCCAGTGGAAGGAGAAGGGCAGAAGCATTCCAGGCCACAGCAGAACTGAACAAAGGCAGATGGGTGCAAAGCAGAGCTGTGCCTTACTGCCCCCTAACCAGTGGTCCTGATAGGCATTACAGGGATGCTGAGCCAGAGATGGGAATGCAGAGGCAGTCAGTAGAGGCAGACTTGGTGTTCTGTGCCTGGGAGGGCATGCAACAACTCAAGGAATAATGCATAATAATTTAGAGTATTACTGCATGTTGGAGGTTATTTCACTTCCTTACTCCAGGGCAAGGAATTCTATTTAGCATAAGTGGCAGAAGGAAAAATGCTCCTTCCCTTCTCCCTCCCCTCTGCCTTCCTTTTTATTTTCAAATCACTTTATTTGTGTGTGTGTGTCTGTGGTTTTGTTGCTTCATATAACAAATGAAATAATTTAAGAAAATGGAAGCAAATAAATTGAATGAAACATTTTCTGCATGTTTCTCTGTTTATACACACATGCACACATTCACTAACTTTTTACCATTTCCATGTATGCAGTTTTAAACAAAATAGGTTCATGATTATGGATTATTTTTTTCTGTTACCAAAATATCACAGACACTTTGCCAGATATTTAAATAGTAATTTAAAAACATAATTTCGATGTATATTTTCTACAAAATCATGTTATTCACAAGTATGAAATAACATAAAGTAAAAAGCAAAATTTACTCCCACACTTCTCATCATCCAGTTCTACTCTTTAAGAGCTTATAACAATTTTTACGTATCATCCAGTAATTTTAAATGCACATCATATATATAAATGTGCATTATTTTGCGTGAACAAATCAGTGCTTGCTATACAAAGTATGACTTTACATTTTAAAAAATCCTAGACATTTGCCATATATTAGTATATATAGATCTTTCTTTGCAAATATCAATTATTACATTGCATGCATAGATCATGTTATATATGATTACTCTCTTTAGTATTAGGCGCTCCTTATTTTGTTAACTGCTGAAATGTTGAAATAATAACCTTAAATGTGCAATTTTGCCTGGTTTTATGTAAATATTTTAAGGATACTTTATAGATATGAAGTTGCTGGATTGAAGTGGGCATTTTAGATTTTGATGGATGTTAGCAATTAACTCTCCATACACATGGAGCTAATTTACACTTGTACCAGTGGCACATGAGAATGTCTGTTTCTCCACACTCATTTATACAAGAGATTACCAAACATTTCATCTTAACAAATGTGATAGTTGGATAAATGTGGAATCCTATCCTATAAATTTGCTTCTCTTTAGTTATCTGATCATCTTTCATATGCTCTGAACTCAGCAGTCTCAAGCCCAACAATGAACAAAGGTTAGCTTAAAAGCTATAAGAAACATGTGGTGGGTATGGAAGAGTCTGAATGGTCAGGGACCCAGGCTTCTTTCCCGTACAGTTTTCGAATGCAGGCAAGCACCCCAATCCCTCAGACATGAACCTGGGAAGGTCTCCTGTGGAAAACTGAGCTCCTCCATAAAAAGGCCTTATAAAACACATACTTAGGGGCTCCTGAGTGTAAAGCTATCTTTAACATGGGCTCCCCACATAATTTTAGTCCACAATCAACAAAATATGCTTAAACATTTTTCTCTTCCAAGATTAAGACAAAATATCACTTGTATGAAGAAAAATCATAATTACATTATGAGCATAGGAAGGGGATTATGGTGTATAGAGGAAAATATAAGAGGTCTCTTCTATAAGACAAAGCAAATAGGTAGGTATTTTATAAAATAAGAAAAGGAAACATATTTCTACTGTTACAAATATGCAGATACAAAGCAGAAGAAACAGCTATGCATAGAATTCTGCTAATATTTGTCTTAGATCTTATTTTTATTTTTTAATTTATTTTAATTTTTTTATGTTTATTTATTTCTAAGACAGAGAGGGACAGAGCATGAGTGGGGAGGGCCAGAGAGAGAGGGAGACACAGAATCTGAAGCAGGCTCCAGGCTCTGAGCTGTCAGCACAGAGCCTGATGCACGGCTCGAATTTACAAACTGTGAGATCGTGACCTGAGCTGAAGTCGGTTGCTCAACCAACTGAGCCACCCAGGTGCCCCTAGATTTTATTTTTAAATGCATGTCACTGAACTGATAAAATAAAATTGTTTAAAATATTTTTCCATACTGTACTATAAATAGGCTATATTCTCTTCAGGCAGTTAATTTTTTCTCTGTTTTTCATTTATAGCTTTAATCAATCTGGATTTCTTTTTGGGTAAGTAAAAAAAAAAAATCTAACTTTGTCTTTTTCGTTTCGAAGAGTAAGTCAGTCCTATAAACTCTACTAAAAGTATCATTCTTTTCCAACAATTTAAAATTCTGCCTTCATTACATACTGAAATTTTACATGTACTTATGTGTGTGTGCGTGTGAGTGTGTGTGTGTGTGTATTTTATAGACTCTGATTTCTGTTCCATTGATCTTTAATATTTCTGTGCTAAGATCTCATTGTTTGAATCACTGTAGGAACATAATTCTTTTTGATGTACCCTGTTTTTTGTTGGGTAGCTACAGTCAACAGAAAATTTGCACACAAAACAAAATGAGTATCTCCAAACCTGACCTGGTTTGAAGAAAGGGTAGTTTTGGAAGATAACTTGGTCACTACTTGAACATGTCATGAGTCTAGCAGCAGAAATCACAAGAGAAAAAGAATTTGAACTGGTCATGCTTGATTTTTTCATGGAGGGAAGAAAGAGGCCATTAGAACACTGCTATTTCATGACCATAATCCTATCTGCCCACTCACCTCAAGTGCATCCCCATCTTCCCCTCCCAACATGTGAGTGAACTGTTCATAAACCTTTCTAAAAGCAAAGCAACTTCTCCATTCAGTCATGACATCCTCTCCTCACTCAAATAATGAGCATATTGCTCTAATTTTTCCCATTTCTTTTCTACTGAATTAGACCCAGCAGTATGCAAGTACGCAAACTGTATAATCTCTTCATCCCAAGTACATATTTAATTAAATGTGTGAATAAAACAAATAAGATAAAATTCTTTGATCTGCACCTCATTCTATTCACTGTCCCATGTCGTCTTCAAAGCAAAATGATTTGCCCCTCATGCCTGCCTATCCTCACTGACTTTTTGTTAGATTCTCCTTCTCTATTCAACTCTCCTCAACTATACTGTTGCTTCAACTACCCCACTAAAATGTACCTTACCAAGATCACCAATAACAACTATATTTCCATGTCTCCTAGTTAACTCTCAGTCTTCATCTAGTTTGATCAATCAGCACTGACTGCTCTCATTTTCTTGACATGCTATTTGTAGGTAGCATCTTAACCTCAGACTCTCCTGATTTACCTTGTGCCACATTTGTTACTCACTTTTCCTTATTCCCCAATCTCTATATTCTGGCATGCCCAGACTCAGCCTTTGCACCTCTCTTCTATGCTCCTGTGTGATTTCATCTAGTCCTATTGATTTAAATATCACACATTCTCCAATACTTTCCAATTCTACAATAAATCCCCTTCCTTGACCTCTTTCTTGAATTCATGAATCAAATTATCAACTGCCAATTCAGTATTCCCACTTTTTTTAAAAATATGAACTTTATTGTCAAGTTGGTTTCCATACAACACCCAGTGCTCATCCCAACAGGTGCCCTCCTCAATACCCATCACCCACTTTCTCTTCCCTCCCACTCCCCATCAACCCTCAGTTTATTCTCAGTTTTTAAGAGTCTCTTATGGTTTGCCTCCCTCCCTCTCTAACTTTTTTTCCCCCTTCCCCTCCCCCATGGTCTTCTGTTAAGTTTCTCAGGATCCACATAAGAGTGAAAACATACGGTATCTATCTTTCTCTGTATGACTTATTTCACTTAGCATAACACTCTCCAGTTCCACCCACATTGCTACAAAAGGCCATATTTCATTCTTTCTCATTGCCAAGTAGCATTCCATTGTGTATATAAACCACAACTTCTTTATCCATTCATCAGTTGATGGACATTTAGGCTCTTTCCATAATTTGGCTATTGTTGAGAGTGCTGCTAAAAACATTGGGGTACAAGTGCCCATATGCATCAGCACTCCTGTATCCCTTGGGTAAATTCCTAGCAGTGCTACTGCTGGGTCATAGGGTAGGTCTAACTTTAATTTTTTGAGGAACCTCCACACTGCTTTCCAGAGCAGCTGCACCAATTTGCATTCCCACCAACAGTGCAAGAGGGTTCCCGTTTCTCCACATCCTCTCCAGCATCTATAGTCTCCTGAATTGTTCATTTTAGCACTCTGACTGGCGTGAGGTGGTATCTCAGTATGGTTTTGATGTGTATTTCCCTGATGAGGAGCGACATTGAGCATCTTTTCATGTGCCTGTTGGCCATCTGGATGTCTTCTTTAGAGAAGTGTCTGTAATCATCAAGACAGCATGGTATTGGCACAAAAACAGACACATAGACCAATGGAATAGAATAGAGACCCCAGAATTGGACCCACAAAAGTATGGCCAACTAATCTTTGACAAAGCAGGAAAGAATATTCAATGGAAAAAAGACAGTCTCTTTAACAGATGGTGCTGGGAGAAGTGGACAGCAACATGCAGAAGAATGAAACTAGACCACTTTCTTACACCATTCACAAAAATAAACCCAAACTGGATAAAGGCCCTGAATGTGAGACAGGAAACCATCAAAACCCTAGAGGAGAAAGCAGGAAAAAAAAAAAAAAAACTCTCTGACCTCAGCCGCAGCAATTTCTTACTTGACACATCTCCAAAGGCAAGGGAATTAAAAGCATAAATGAACTATTGGGACCTCATGAAGACAAAAAGCTTCTGCACTGCAAAGGAAACAATCAAAACTAAAAGGCAACCAACGGAATGGGAAAAGATATTTGCAAATGACATATTGGACAAAGGGCTAGTATCCAAAATCTATAAAGAAGTCACCAAACTCTACACCCGAAAAACAAATAATCCAGGGAAGAAATAGTCAGTATTCCCACTTTTAATAGGCCTCTCCAGTTCAACAGCATTTATGTCCCTGTCTTATTATGAATTTATTGACTCTCTCAAGTATGCTTTCCCTTCAATTTGTCTGTCCCTGGAAAGGCCACTCCAATTTCCCATTGTTTAAAACAAAAATCTTGTTGTAATCCTTTATTCCTCTCTTTACCTTAAAACTTTCATCCATTTTTTGATAAGTCTCATTGTTTGTTAGTAACATATTCAAAATCCTATCATTTTTCACACCTCTACTGCTTTCTTCCTATTCCAAATAATCACATTCTCTTACCTGGACAACTGAGGTAGTCTACCAAATGGATTATTTGTTTATTTGTTTGTAGTTTCTGTCTACTCTCTATATAGAAGACTGAGTGAACTGACTGTGGCAATTATTATAATATACGTCTCTATATAGATATTACATATCAATATTGAAATTATATATCATCAAGCTATATACACCTTTAATATATACAATTTTATTTATCAATGATACTTCAATAAAACCAGGAAAAAAATCTTGGTTCAAGCCACTTCTGTATTCAAATACTTTCAGTGACTTCTAATATCATAGTGAAAGTCAATTTCTTACAATCATCGCACAGCCTTCTACTATCTTCTCCCCTTGCTGGTTCACCATTCCTCTCATTCACCCGCTCCAGCCACACTGGACTCCCTGCTATCTCTTACACAAATCAAGCCCCTCTCAACATCAGGACCTTAAAAATACTGTTTGCTTTCCATGAGAATATCCTTCTCCTAATTTCTAGTCCTCCCCTTCATTACTGCTACATTGCATGAGATATCTAATTAAATGTTATTTATAAAGCATGTATTTCCTGATTATTCATTTTCAAAGAGCAATCATCTCCAATTTTCCTTTATAGAAGAAAAGGTAGAAATAACTTGGATATATACAAGGTAAAAAAAAAACAAAAAACGGGGGGGTAAATCCACACTAAATACATCCTGATTCATTCTATAAGAGATGGCCATTTTGATGTATGAAATCTTGTATGTATGTATGTATGTATGTATGAAATCTTTGATGTATGATGTAAGTGTTCTTATGAATAATGTCTTCCACAAAATATTCCTTCCTAAAAATTCCCTCTATTTCTTTTTGTTCTGAGAGAATCATTTAAAATGCATTGTCTCTTTTGTATAACTGTCCTTCAGGTGTTTGTGAAAAATTATTTTTGTCTCCACTTCATCTTTTCTTCTCTAAGATAAATACCCCATTTTGACTGCTTTCTATTTCTATAAGTTTAGACATAAAATATGTTGTCATGTTTGGCTTTCTCCTCCATCACTTCTAAATAGAAATAGTATCTTCTGGCTTTCATCTTTAAATTCATTTAGCAGTCTAGCAAACCTTTGTCTGAGTCTGCATACTAAAACCAAGTTGGAACAGTCTTATAATATCCAAATTATCTTGAATTTAAATTTGCTAAGTTATCATAATTTTCTGCCCTTTTGAACTTTCAGTATAGTTTTCTTGCAAGAGAAGATTAAAACAAAGTTGTAGTTCAATCATTTTGCCTTCTACCTTGTTCTATTTATGCTACACTGTTGCATTTTTTTTTACAAACAACTGGCCTATCCCTTCCAACTTCTCATTATTAACAAAAAAGAAAAATGAAACAAAAACAAACAAAAGCAAACTTCTGTGAATTACATTTGCCGTATTTTTTGAACTTCATTCTGGCTCTGTTCTTACTCTAGGGTTCAGACGATATTTAGCTATACTTCCTTTCATGGATACAATCCATCTCAATAATTTTCAGGGATGTTACAATGTTTTTGTGCATTAACCAATTTTTCCATTTTTCTTGGGATAATTTCCTATTGTATAGTGTTTTAGTACTTTTAATATCTTAGTCTTAATATCTTAGTCAATCAGCCATTTAAGAACTCATTCACTGATGTGTACAAAGATCAGGACTTTTAATCTGGATCTGGGTTCAATTCTCAGTTCAATGAATATAAATTTGGGCATGTCCCTTAATCTCTGTGAGTCTTACATTCCTTCTCTATAACATAAGAAAAATAAATTATATCCTACAGGGTTTTTTTTTTACAGTATTTCTATTTGAACTAATATTTTAAAAATCTCTTATACAAACTAGATGTTATACAAATAGATGTTGATGGTGATAGTCATATGAGAGATTATGTCTTTATGATTTAAAAATTTTCTCTGTGTGTGTAATAAAGTATATGTGAATCATGCCTTAATTACACCTATTTATTTTTATTTTTATTTTTGTGAAAATTTTTATTTTGCTACTAAGAACTTAAATGTGTCTGTCTGAGTAAGTTTGCCCTGCTATAACAGAGTACCATAGACTGGGTAGCTTAAACAACAGAAATGTATTTTTCACAGTTCTAAAGTGTGAACTGTCCAAGATCAAGATGCCAGCCAAGTGTCTGGTAAAAACATGGTTCCTGGTTTGTAGATGGTTATCTTCTCTTCCTTTTATCCTCATACACCAGAGAGCAGAGAACATTCACCTCTTTCACGTCTAGTAAAGGCACTAATCCCATTCATTTAGGATCCACCTTCTTTACCTAATTACCTCTCAATATCCACACTATCATATTGGGATTTGAGTTTCAACATATAAATTTGTGGGAGAGGGGCACAAATAAAAATTCAGCTCACAACATTGGCATAATAATTGTCTCTAATCCTTCCCACTTTTTGTTCCCATTGACATGAATGATCTAATTCAGTTTAGCAATCTCCCTATTCATTCATTCTGAGAGGTAAATTAGTGAACAACATTAGGTGGCATGCTCTGATAAGTGGGATTTCTAGTAGATTTCTGGAAGGTTAGAGTTTCCTTGTCACTCCAAGTCTGGTTCTACGTGGACACTGTATTCTGTTTTAGAGAAACACGCTTTGGTTGCCAGCTACTTTTAAAATACTTCCACAAAGATTGCCTTTGCTTGACAAAGTCATATGCGAAACAAGGTCTTTCTTTTGGAGAAATGAACTGTGACTCTTCTCACCCATCCTTCATTCTGGTTGTGCCATCCATGTGATGGAAGAAAAAATTCTATCACTGTACTCAGAGGTGGAAAACTTCAAGCAAAACAAAAGGTAAAAAATACCACTTGTGCTCCTACATTCTGTAATCTCCTTCCCGGACCTTCAGAGTTGACTTGGAATTGCTGGATTCTTCCAATTGCATTATCTGTTCCCTCTAGTAGCAGAAGCAGTTTTTATTCCTGTCAAAGGCATATATTAAAGTTGGCATACAGGCCATATTTGCCAAGCTACATGGCTGGTCCACAGAGAGGCGAGGTAGGAGGTAAGCTATATGACAAAGTGTGATTCTAGGAATTCTGTTTCTCACATACCAGCCCCACTGACAGCTGCCTGAAACTTCCCTATTGGATTTTTATGCCATGACCAGCAGCCAGTTGCAAAAAACGTACATTCTCCCAGAAAAGTCAGTACTTGAATGTTGCCTATCATTATAAATCCCTTTGGTAGAAATACTAAAAAAATTATCAAGATACCCTAACTTTGTATTTTTCTCTGCCCTTTACTGTCTGTATAAGGTTAATAAACTTGCTTTCTCAATGAATTTTGTTTGTCATTTGTTAAGTGATATATTAACAATATAAATTTCTCAAATTTCTTACAGGAATCAATTGAGAGGATTTTATGAAAATATTTTATGAGCTATAGGTTGAAATACAAATGCTTTTTGGTTGAAAAATAAAACATTGTATGACATTTTGGAAAGATGACAGGCTTTACATTTAAACAGATTTGCCCTAGGCTAGGTTTTGCCTCACCCTCTTTAAATAATCATATCCGTAACTTTTCCTCTCCAAACCTCAGCTTCCTTACCCATAAAGGGGATGACATCATCCATATGTAAGTAACTATTATTATAATAATAACAACTTTAAAAAATTTTTTTTAAACATTTATTTTTTGAAGGACAGAGAGAGCGTGAGTGGGGGAGGGGCAGAGAGAGACAGAGGGAGACAGAATCCTAAGCAGGCTCCAGGCTCTGAGCTGTCAGCACAGATCCTAATGCGGGGCTCAAACTCACAAATGGTGAGATCGTGACCTGAGCCAAAGTCAGATGCTTAACTGATTGAACCATCCAGGCGCCCCTATAATAATAACTTTTAAAAGTATATTTAAATTACCTAATATAATGCTGGTCACACATGATGTTAATTGTTTACTTGGTTTTCTCCCTTTAATAGCCAAAAGACTTTAGAGAAAGTTTTGATGAGGAAAGTAAGAGAACAAAAGATGAATCTCAACCTGAGAAATAAGGATTCCCAGACTGGGGTGGGGCCATTCTGAATAATAACACCTAACACCTTTGGGGTTTATTATGTGCCTGACACTTTTCTAGTCCCTTTGCATATAGTAACTCATTCCATCCTCACAATACTCCTAGGAGTAAGTGTCATTATGATCTCTAGTTTAAATATGTGGAAAATGAGGTATTTAGAAGTTAAGTGTCTTCTCAAAGTTACACAGCTAGGAACTGGTGGAGCTAAAATTTAAACTCCTGCAGAATGGCTTCTATGATTGTGCTCTGAGTCACTAAACTAAAATGTCATTATCAAAAAGAGCTAGAGTTCATATTTTTACTCTTAATTGACACAATCTTCTCAGTAACCAGTACATCAACAGAAAAAAATAGACAAAATTGCAATAGTGGTCATTTTGCACCCCTAACATTGTATTGCACTGATCTTTCTGTGCCAGAAAGAAATCGTGGTGCCTAAGATTTGTTTTTCTGTTCCCAGCTCAGCAGTTTCATTTTCGGTCCTCTCATTTTGGCAGGTAGACAAGGTCACAAAATACACAATTGCCTGAATTTTTTTAAGCTAGCCTCCTGACCACAGAGTCAGTGACATTTGAAGCTTTTTAATTATACACACATGCCCCTTTCATCTTGCATAATGCTCAGCAATAAAATCAAATGCACATTCTTTCCTCTGGGTGGCTATTTGGAACATAAAGCATTTGTATTATGTGTTAATCAGCACATCTATATTTTGGTGGGGTATGTATGGACATGAGATGCAAGCGTTCACTTACTCCATTATAATGAATTTATAGTCCTGAGGAACTCACAAAAAGGTTAGAAAATGTTGGCTATTGTGCTCTTTTAGGAAAATATATTGCCTAAGGATGTAGAAGTGCTGACTATGGGGGAACCAAAGTGGATTTAAAAAAAGCAAATAGCATGACATAAAGTTACATTAAAATAACTTTTAAGAATGTGTTCAGGAGACATGGAAGCCAAGAAACAAGGAGGATGAGGGCACCATTACTTGCAAATGAGTGCTTCTTGGCAAGATTTAGAGATAGGTTGATTCTGTGAAAGAAATAAATTGAACAGAAATTCTGTTTTCAGTTGATGCTTAGACCACAATAAGCAAATGGAATTAAGGAGAAGGTTAGCATGTCTGACATCATAATCTAAATAGCACGGTCATTGTGTTGTTTGGCTCTCCATCTCTCCATGCGTCTTCCTTCCCTCCTTGTTTCACTACATTCTCTGACATCTGCTCAAAGAGCCTCTACTTTAAGAAATCATTTTCAAACAAGTAAGAAAGTAATCCCTTACCAGAAGGTACTGGTTTCTGACAATTTGAAATCTGTTTCATAAACCTCAAATTTACCTAGATTCCAACTTATTTTAAATACAGTTTATTCAAGCAAATCACCTATATAATTAGATGAATGAGAAGGTGTATGTAAAGTACTTCACAACAAACACAGTTCACTGTATACACTCAATAAACAACAGGTATGATTTTTAATTTAAATTGGTTTTATCATCAGGCTAACTGTTCACCTCTTCTATATTAGTTTTTTACTTGAACTCTTCATTTTTTCAAATGTAATGTACTCACTAAATATTTAATAGTGTTTGTGAAACTGTCCCAGACCTTGTAATAAGAAGTAGAAATGCAGTTTAGTAATACTGCCTCCAAAAAAAAAAAAAAAGTATAAAGTCTAGTTTGAGGATATAAGCTTAGAATAAATGAGAAAAAAAAAAACCACAGATCAAGGCAATGTGGAGCAAGTTTCAAGTAATTAGCAAATAAAATCTCTAGATGCTGAGAGGAGAAGTCAGTGGGGTTATCATGATCAATGAAAGCTTTATGATGAGGGGTTTATCATTACCTGGGCCTCAAAAGAAGATGGGAATCTGAACTGATATAAAGACAACATTATTTGATAATCACTGTAACTATTAGGCATATTTAAAAATAAAGACAAGACCTTTCAAAGTATTTTAAATGTTAAAAATGGTATGAATACAAGACAGCATGTGTAGTCACATGATCCAAATGTGACATTTTGGAACAGAGAACATTTTCTTTTTTAATTAGTGAAAACAATGTTTCTTTTTTTTTAATATGAAATTTATTGTCAAATTGGCTTCCATACAACACCCAGTGCTCATCCCAACAGGTGCCCTCCTCAATACCCATCACCCACCCTCTCCTCCCTCCCACCTCCCATCAACCCTCAGTTTATTCTCAGTTTTTAAGAGTCTCTTATGGTTTACCTCCCTCCCTCTCTTTTTTTTTTTCTTCCTTCCCCTCCCCCATGGTCTTTGGTAAAATTTCTCAGGATCCACATAAGAGTGAAACCATATGGTATCTGTCTTTCTCTGTATGGCTTATTTCACTTAGCATCACACTCTCCAGTTCCACCCACGTTGCTACAAAGGGCCATATTTCATTCTTTCTCATTGCCAAGTAGTACTCCATTGTGTATATAAACCACAATTTCATTATCCATTCATCAGGTGATGGACATTTAGGCTCTTTCCATAATTTGGCTATTGTTGAAAGTGCTTCTATAAACATTGGGGTACAAGTGCCCCTATGCATCAGCACTCCTGTATCTCTTGGGTAAATTCCTAGCAGTGCTATTGCTGGGTCATAGGGTAGATCTAATGTTTCAAAATAAGGATAGTTATTATTATTTCATCTTTAATATCAGACTAGTACTTAGGACCTTGATTGTCTTGGTAGGGGGACTTAGTTTGGCAGTGGAGAATGATATAATAGAAGGAGGATTTTAGGTATGATGTGACAAATATAGTACTAAGGAGATGTAGTTAAAAGAATTAGAATGGAACACTTCAAACATTAGCTGAAGAGAATGGGGACTTCTACACTGGTTGACTAGATTTCTCTGCATGCAAGATTGCCATTTTTACCAGGTTTTAAATGTATCTTGGGTTATAAACTACAAGGTTTGAACAAAATAGTCTCTATAGTCCCTATAAACTTTTAAATGTCAACACTCATACCTACTAAAAGGTAAATTATTCAGTAGTGTTACAGAGGAAATGTTTCACATGGCAGCTGAGTCTTAAATATCACTTAAATAAATAGTTTGGAAGGATTATTATTATTATTATTATTATTATTATTAAAGTCAATGAACAACACATAGGAGGACATTAAAATCAAAAGGATAGGTTTTTATGAAGGTTTGGGACATTAAATATTATATTAGAAATTCCATTTTTTTTAATGTGGTTATTCTTTCCTTAAATACTGGTTGTGGGGTACCCAGGTGGCTCAGTCAGTTAAGCGTCTGACTCTTGATTTCAGTTCAGGTCATGATCTCATGGTCATGAGATAGACCACAGCTTCAGGCTCTGTGCTGGGTGTGTAGAGCCTGCTTGAGATTCTCTCTCTCCCTCTCCCTTTGCCCCTCCCCCATGCATGCACATGCTCTCTCTCGCTCTCAAAAAAAAAAAAAAAAGACAGGTTGCATCTATGCTGTTGAGCATTAATTGGTATATGTTTCTTTTCTCAGGATATGATGTTTTCATTCCTCCTATAGAACTAGGGAAGGAATAACTATTTATGCCTTAATATTCTCGCTTCTCCATGGGATAGACAGAATAGACTCATGCCTGGAGATACTACATTTAAAATGGGGCAGAATTATTGAGGCACAATAAAGAATTTATAAGATGGGTAAAAAAAGAATGCAATAAAAAAACTAAAATAATAACAGCAATAGCAATAATAATACTGGGTGAATTTTGTTCATCAGATATGTTAAGATAAAATGTAGTAATTTTGAAGCTTTGAGACATATAAAATATTAGACAGCAGAATGTTATATTTTGGCCATATCTACAGCACATGTCAGAACCATTAAAAAGGTCAACGTGTTCAATACATTTGCTTCTCAGTAATTAAATAAGTGGGAATACACTCAATAAAAATTGTGAAATCATTAACAGTAAAGACATCTTAAAATTCCCAATATAATCTTTAAAATGTGCTCAAATTAAATTTAAAATGATAAGCTGCAAAGTTCAACAGTATAATCATTTATGCTTTTGTAAAAAAAAAAAAACTCAGTGGTTGTCATATATCTGGATCAGCGCAGGAGTTTTATAGTGCTATGAATGAGCAAAAGTCATAAAGGAGAGAAACCTGAGATCTGAGGTCAAGAGGAGAAAGAAAGGGTTGCCTTCATCCTCTGTGAAGAGACAGGTCATCTCAATGTAACAGGTGAAGCCATGATATTCAAATTTTGTGATTCACTCAGACTTGCTCTGAGTGGTTTCCAAAGAGGAAGTTGTGTGGTTATATCATATGAGAACAATAAAGTAAAGAGAGTGATTCAGTTATCTATGATATATAACAAACTACCCCAACATTTATCGCCTCAAAGCAAGAACTATTTTATTATTTCTCATAATTCTTTAATCTGGATTGGACTCAGTTGTGTGGTTCTTCTGTTTCTTATGGTGTATGAGAGGGACAGGATGTCCCATGTGTTCTTCTTCATTCACATGCTTTGTCTCACCTGAGGCTGGGCATCTATCTCTTTCCATGTATCCTTTAACATGGCTAACTTGAGCTCTCTAAAAGAAGGGTAATAAGATTTTTTTTTCTTTTTTTAATGTTTTTATTTATTTTTGAGATACACTGAGCATGAGTGGGGGAGGGGCAGAAAGACAAGGAGACACAGAATCCAAAGCAGGCTCCAGGCTCCAAGCCGACAACAGAGCCAGACGCAGCGCTTCAACTCATGAACCACAGGATCATGACCTGAGCCGAAGTCAGATGCCCAACGAACTGAGCCACTCAGGCGCCCCAGGGTAATAAGATTTCTTATATGACAACTGGTTTCCAACAGAGTGTCACAAAAGTGCAAGGGTGAAACCTTAAAGTCTTTGCAGAGCTTGGTATTAAAGATTCACGTCAACCACATGCTCTTGGTTATAGGAAGCTAAAAGACTAGCTTACACTCAAATGGATGAGAAATAGATTCCACCTATAGATAGGAGCAGTGGCAATGTGTATGTGGCCACCTACTGCAGGAACCCACTCTCTTTTTAACATATGATTTACCTGTGTGATTGGCATCTATTATTTAAAAAACCTCTTGGTCTAAGATATGCCTGCATCTGCACCTGATCAGAAGGTGAAAGGAAGGGAAAAAATTACATCATCAACCTTACGAGGCATATACTAAAAACCACTTCCGTTTTTTTGTTGTTTTTTTTTTCTTTCCTCCGATGAATTTAGTTACATGACCATATCCAACTCTAAGGGAAGCTGGAAAATGTAGTCTTTGGGCAGACATATGCCATTTTATCAAATCTCAGGCTCTTTTTCTATTGAAGAAGGTGGGGAAGACATTGTGAGACAACCAGTCTCTGGTGCAAAACTTAGTGTCTAATTTGTTTATTTTCCTAGCATTCACAAGTAGGGCTCTATCTACTGTATTCCTGTCTACCTTGCAGGATATTCTCCAGAAATTACAACATGGAATGCTGCCAGAGGGCTGTGGTAAAAAAGACAATTTTACTGGAGGATATTTTCTTTTAATGGTATTTCCCATGAGAATCTGCTTTTTTTAGCCCTACTTCTTAGATTGCAAGCCTCCATCCCCCCTCTCCTAGGAGCTGTAGGCATTTTCCTTATGATGCCACATCCTTGGATGGATGTGAAAACAGCCAACTGTTTCTCTGAATGCAAAATTTTCCTGGTAGCTGAGCTACCAGGAAAAAATTTCACCACTGTGTGGCTCTTCACAGCTTAACCATCATCTTAATAAATCTCAACAATGTTTGTTTCTTATTCAATACTGACCATCCCTCTTCCTCACACAGAAATGACTGGTTATAGGCATTTTATTTAGGGAGAACACGATGGTATCTCTCTGAATAAGAACAAAGTAATTTCCCTCAGAGCACTTGCCAAATGCATTAGGAACACATACTCCATCACTGTCTAATACACACTTCAGTGTTCATTCCCTAAACTCATCCAGATAGCATATGCATCTAAAGAAGGCAAAATACTCTTGAATTCAGGTTGTTGTGTTACTTTTTCCAATAATATAAAATAAAGATTAAAAGGGAAAGGCAAACTGGAAATTACTAACTCTTATAAAGTGATTTAAAATGCTATCCCAATATTCAACATTTTCTTTAGCTACATTATACCTCTAAAACATAACTCTACATGCCCTTTCTGCTAATATTTTACACAATTTTGACCAACTTACTTCTTAATCCTACTCCCCAAAGTTCCCTGAAAATATTAGACCTATGTGGATCACTTGGTTAAATGACTCCTTACCATCCAAATGAATATTCTCTGCTTGCCTGGCTTTGCTTTTGAGCACCTGGCTGAGATTTTTTTTTTCTTTTCCTTTTCTTTTTTTCTTTTCTCTTTTCTTTCTTTTTTACCTCAAGTAGTTTGGACTATGTTGGCTTAGTTTATTACCCAGGATCATATTCTTTACAAGTTTCCATGTTAGAGTTTTCCAAAAGAAGAATCTTCAAGACTTTTGGGGGATAACATTCAGGCAACAGCTATTATTCTCTGATGGTTACCAAGGTGAGATGCTGTGACAGGCAGAGACAAAGGTACCAGTGGGTTCCTGTCCCACACTCCTCTGTTTTGTGTCCAGACCTTCTTCTCAAATGCTGACCTTGTTAACCAACAGCAACTCTCCAAGAAAGCTTCTCCAAGAGCTCCTCCAAGAGAAGCCTGAAAGTAAACCCATGGGGAAGGTAACACACAGAAACAAAATTTTCTATAGACAGACCCAGAAGCTTTATCCTTGCCATACATTTAGCCCCTGAACATAGCTGGCTTCTCAGATTAACTGCTTGGAGAAAAAAAATCTCAACTCTCTCCTAGACTTTTACTTCCTAGCTTTTTCCAAAGTTGTGTAATATCTAATTCCTATCATATATCCCTCTATCAACATGGATTGCATTTCTGCTTCCCTTACTGAACCTTGACAGTTTAAGTCCCTAACATGAAACTGAGAGCCATACCAGAAACTAGACTCATCACCTCCAGTTGACAAAAATAAACTTATTTGTTTAAGCCACTGTTAATTTAGTATCTTCTACTATTTACAGATAACCAAATCATAACTAATATATAGGCTTTCTCTATACTCATCGCAAATAGAATTGTCCTCAATACCAAAATTGTCCCAATAGAATGAAGATCAGATGCAATTTCACATAAGTAACTACAAACTCCAAATGCAAGAACAATATAATAAGTGTCTATTTTTTCTTACTGCTGTATCTCCAATATATAACAACAACAACAAAAAAAGACATACGGTCAAAGAAAAAAATATTTATTGAGTAATGAAATAACCCCCTTTTTAATATAGAGTGCTTTCTGGATAAAACATGGATAATTTGGGAAATCATAGTAAATATTTTATACCCCTAGGGTAACATTTAGCTGCTGAAAAGGTAATTCATCCTATGAATCACTTAAGCATTAAAGTGCTAATTTTCAATTGCATTTTCATAGCCTAGGGATTAAGAATTAATTCAGATAATAAGTCCCATTGAAATTCCAAATTGGTAGTCATATTCCTTTAAGCCATGGTTTCTACTCTAAAGTCTATGGTCTCCTAGGGAGGGGTCATAAATCACAAAAAGTTCATGAATCCACACATGCATTAGACATTAGCAGAATATTAAAATATACATCTAGTACATATTTGAACTGCTATTTAAAAAATGCAAATGAATTCCATATTTTGGTTAATACGTTTCACACACATTTAAGAGTTACTAAAATCATACTGTCACTTTTTTCTTTATGTTCTCTTAATCAGTAGATACTAAAAGCAGACTGTGTCATCTCTGCCTCTACAAATAAAATCATCAAAACAATTTTTTTAACATTTATTTATTTTTAAGAGAAAGACAGAACAGAGACTGGACACGAGTGAGGGAGGGGCAGAGAGAGAGGGAGACACAGAATCCTAAGCAGGCTCTAGGCTCTGAGCTGTCAGCACAGAGCCCAATGCAGGGCTGGAACTCACAAACCACAAGATCATGACCTGAGCCGAAGTCAGATGCTTAATCCACTGTGCCACCCAGGTGCCCCAAATCATCAAAAATTTTTAAAAAATGATGTCATGTATCCGACTTAGTCATCCTCCCTCAAAAATTCCAAGTGAAATGGAAAAAGCAGTATAGAAATAACGAGAGGATTCTGTAACTGTACTGGAAAACAGGAAAGAGTACCATCCACTAACCAAAAACTGTAAAAAAAGACTCCTAAAATATAGTGTGGATGAGATGAAATTAAGAGGTCAGAATTGCCTAAATGAGCTACGACCACAATGAATGTTGTAGAAAAAAATAAATACCTCACAGATAACAGCTGAATGGATCATTCTTTAGACGTCCCCACAGAGGGGCACCTGGGTGGCTCAGTCCATTAAGCATTGATTTTGGCTCAGGTCATGATCTTGAGGTCTGTGGGTTCGAACCTTACATCGGGCTCTGTGCTGACACCTCAGAGCCTGCAGCCTGCTTCGAATTCTGTGTCTTCCTCTCTCTGTGTCACTTCCCCGCTCACACTCTCTCTTTCTCTCTCTCAAAATAAACATTAAAAAAAGAAAGAAAGAAAGATCCCCAGATTTCCAACAATGCCAAAGTAAAAGTCATGAAATTCTATGACAATTGGCAGTAAGGAAATCTCAGCCACTAAGAATGTTCAAATCTCCCTTTAGTACAACAGAAAAGGAAGATATGGGTCTTCTAATGTGATACAAAGTAAAAGACATAGGATCAGCTGACAAATATTTTCACCAAATGTTAAATTTGAATATGTTTTGATCTTTGGATCTAGTTTGAGGTTTAAAGGAAATACAACAAATACTTCAACATCAGAAGACATTAGAACAAAATCATAAAGTGGGATATTCCGCAGGACAGTGGACTGCATTTCAACAAATAAAATGCATTAAAAAAACCTGGGTGTAGTAAAGTCCGTCTATATCAAAAAACACTTGACTGATATAGCAACAATGAAATACAGCAAATAGACCTTGTTTGGGTCCTGATTAAAAAATAAAACAAAATGAAAACCCAAACACTTCATTAGATATCATTCTGGTATTCTAGTATTGTGGCTATATAGTAAAAAGTCCTTAATTTTTAGAGATCAATCACTAATGAATGATATCTAAGTGTGGTAGGCAGAATAATTAACACTGTCCCAAAGGTGTCCACATCCTAATACCCAGCACCTGTGACTATGGTATGTTACATTACATAAAAGGGAATTGAGGGTGCAGACCGAATTAAGGTTGCTAATCAAGTGACCATAAAATAAGGAAATTATCCTGTATTATTTGAATGGGCACAACATAATCACAAGGGGATTTTAAATATAAAAGAGGGAGGTAGAACACTCATTGTCAGTGGTGTGGTGCAAGAAAGCCATGACTGGGTTTGAAGATGGAAAGAGACCAGGAGCCAGGGAACAGAGGGCCTATAGAAACTGGAAAAGACAAGAAAATAAATTCTCCTCAGAGCACTTAGAAAGAAATGCAATACTGCCAACACTTTGATTTTATTCCACTGAGACCCAATTTGGACTTCTGACCTTTAGAAACATAAGGTAATAAATCCGTGCCAACATAAGCCTTTGAATTTGTGGTAATTTGTTACAGCAGCAAAAGAAAACCAGTACACTAAGATTTGAATTAAATGTTTCAGCAAAACAATAAAAAAATTAAACCAAATAAAGCAAATGTAAATAACAATTCACTGAAGGAGATCCATTTTACTCTTCTCTGTATTTCTAGGTATGTTTGAAAACTTTTTATAATGAAATTTTTACAAGTTGTCATTTATACCAAATATATTTTAAAAATGAGAAAACTGAAAAATGTTAAGTGTTGGTAAACTGTGGCAATATAAAAACCCTCATTCATTTCTCAGGTAAGGTGGTCCAGAGCAGACAGTCTGGAGATAGGCAAATATCTGATGTACTTGAGATTCACCATGGATGTATGGTCACAAAGAAAAGCTCACATAGTTTCATCAAAGGACAGACATGACTATGGCAACTGCAGCATCATGTATGATTTGGGGGAATCTGAAGTACCCTGTGGTACAAAATTAAGACAGTGAAGATGTAAAAGAGAATGGATGTACATTACATAGGGTTAAGCAGCAGTTAGAAGCAGCAAAAGAAAGGGAGAAAAATAATGCAATTCTATTTACATAAAATAAAATTATACACCCCAAAACAATGCAGTTTTTAAAGGAATCCTGATATATCTAGAGGCACAGACAGATGGACAGAAAAGTCAGGGCAAACTCATTAGAGATACACAGAAAAACAACAAAAAAAAAGTGATCACAATATTATCTTTGAAACATTTAACGTTTTTAAATGTTTAACACTAACATTTTAAATATTAACCTGGACAACAGGCTTCAGCAAGAAACTTGATCAAGGCAAAAGGGCCCACAGGGAGCACCGGGATGAATATAGACAGGCCCATCATGTGACCAACAGGGAAATATCCATTGGCCCTAATCAATCAATGGATGGGTTATTTACAACCAGACACAGTTACCAAAAAAGGGAAAATTCCATAGTCCCCTTACCTCCTCACCTTCCACTTTAAATAAGGTCCCCACCCACTGCCTCCTTGCAGAAAGTCTCTCCTTTGATGTCCTACCTGCTACGCCCCTGTGGAGCAATAAACTTCTATCTTGTTTGTTCTGCCTTGGGTGAATCCTTTCCCAGCCCATGCCACTGGCTCCTACAGGATCAACAGTCTCCCCACATTTGGGGGCTCCCATCTCATGGGACAGACACCACACTGAGACACCACAAAAACCTCCCTTGTGTAAATAGTGTTACAATAAATCACTTGTTAACAGTGGTAGAGTTTAGCCTCCTGAATTTTCTTCCTATATCCAGTATCTTGCCATCCTCTCCACAATACCTCCCACACTAAAGAAAACAGATATATTTAAAAGGGGGAAAAGACAGGATCTTGTTCCTTGCTTAAAATCTTCCCTTGCTCTGAGGAAATAATTCAGAATCTTTAGTCTGCCCTCTGGGCAGAGGAGGGTGCCTCCAGTCATTCTTTCCTCCTTCTCTTTCTTCCAACCCTATTTTTTACCTCCTTTCACTTGGTTTTCTTTCCGTTTTTCACTCAAGGCCTTCACACTTTTGCTTTTCTCCTTCCTATAATTCTCAATCTGCAATCCTCAACATACATATTTCGTAGAGAACTATACATTAAATAGAATCTAAAAGAGAAGCACAGCAGAAAAAGTCATGGCTTTCCACACAAAGTAAAATTTTCTTATTCCATATCGATATATAGTATCTTATATTTATTCTTCTTAGCAGTTAGAAAAATTGAAAAGAAATTATACAGTTATTAAAAGTGGTTTTTATTTTACTTTGTTTTGATGTCCATAAAATATTTCCCATCATGAGGGCTTCAGGAGAGCAGGAACTCTTTTTTTATCTGATATAGATTAAGTGTTTTTAAAATTTATGCTGAATGGAGTTTTTAAAATGCTTTATGTATTGAAACCTATGTTATTAAAATAAGTTTACTCAGAACCATTCAGACAATACCGTCTACCTTTGAGTGATAAATTAAGCAAAAATAAGTAAAGATACAAGGCATTTTGTAATCATAAAGCATATAATGAATATATAAATCCAACATTGTACAACACTGAAAATGTATATTCTTTTCAAATTCCTGGACTGTTTTCAAAAAAGAATCATGTATTACTTTCACAGGTTATAAGTTATAAACACCAGATTTTCTGAATTCAGTGCAAAACATGTCTGATTAATAACAAAAGAATAAAGAAGCCAAAAACAATATATAGACATATATACCCAGAAAGATAAAAGCTCTTCTGAATATCTCTTGGGTCAAAGAGGAAGTGATTATGGTAATTTCAGTCTATTTAGAAAATTACAAGTATGAGTTCCGAGAAAGATAGAGGAGAGAGAGATCACAGTGACATACTTCACCATACAGAAATGAACAAAGTTGAACAAAATTAAGTAAAAATGTGAAGGGGGGTACTTTCCCTAATGTGAAAACAGAAAATTAAAAAAAAAATTCCTATCATCCATATCCAACAAAGGTCATACAAAATTGACATACAGCAGATATCTACAAAATTTTTTCTGGAAAAGGTCAGTTTAAGTTTGCAAGGCCATACAGTCTTTACTTCAACAACTCATCTCTGCCATGTAGTACAAGAGCAGCCATAGACAGTAAGTAAACAAATGTGTGGCACTTCGTTACAATAAAATGTTATTTATGAACACTAATATTACACATCACAAAATATTATTCTCATTTTGCCTTTTTTCAACCATTTAAAAATGTAAGCATATAAAAACCATTCATAGCTCTCCAACTTTCCAAAAAATGTAGGGGGAAAAATAAGCTATGAGCTATAGCTTGTCAATCTATGTCAGAACTTTCCTTCTGTCAAATATAAATAGTAAAGGTAATGACTGGGGCCTGGGAGCCATAGGAAAACCAGGAAATAAACTGCATTTATATGCCAGAAAACAGCTGAACTCAGACATCCTATTATACATATACATACACACACACACACACACCAGGAAAACCAGAAAATAAATTGCATTTATATGCCACAAAACAGTTGAACTTAGATATCCTATTATATATATATATATATGTATATATATATATATACACACATATATATATATATACACACACACACACACACATATGTATATGTATACATATATACATGATTATATGTATATATAATACCTTATGTATATAATATCGTATATATATTACGTGTGTATATATATGATATACATATACATTACATATACACACACACACACACACACACACACGTAATGTATATGTATCTTATTGAAATAGAATTGACATACAACACTGTAAAAGGCTGTGTTCCCTTGCAGGTAGTATGAGTGAGTATTGCAAACTTTGCTATAGGGGAGGGCTATAGACTTGGCCCTTCCATCATTCATGGTCAGGTGTGTTCTCCTACAAGCTGGTGCCACTGCCTGGATTCCATGTTCAGGCTGGGTGACAGGCTCTGTCCTGAAGTTGCGGGTGGGTGTGCAGACTGGGTTTAGCAATCAGGTTACTGGGGTGTACTCTGTGGTTGTGCCAGGTTACTGGCCAGGCACTCTGGTTGGAAGGGGCCTCTAGCTGTATCCTGCAGTTGGATGGGACTATAGCTTACTCCATGATTGAGTGGAGTCACTAGCTGAGATTCCTACTTGTGCAAGTCCACATGCTATGTCAGGGCTGCATGTGTACTCTGTTGCTGGGTCAGGTTGAAGGCTGGGCTACTGCTGGGAAGAATTTTAGGGTGGATCAAGGTTGTCAAGGATCATCGTGTAGGGTCACTGGTTCTGTTCCACAGTTGGAAAGATCTGCTGGTTTGGTTCCCTGCCTAAGTGAGGCCATAGAAGGCGTTCTGAAGCTGTCTGGGTTCTCTGGCCAGGCTTCCTGATTGGGCAGCAGTAAAATCTATGCTCAGCAGTTTGATGGGTCTGAAAATTTGCTTCCTTGTCCAGGTAGGGTAGTAGAATGGGCTCCAGCTGGCATGGCCCATTGACTGTGGATCCAAATCAGGCATAACTGCCAAATGAGCTCCCTGGCCAGACAAGGCCACTCTACTGCCTCTAGAGATAGGCAGAGCTGCTGGCTAGGATCTCTGCTCAGGTGACACAGTAAACAGGCAAGCTGTCTGCCAATATCTGTGCACTGGTTGCTGTAAGCCTTGCACCCCTCTCCATCTCTATCTGATCCCCAGTGGTTGAGCCCCACTGGAGATTCCCCCAGTGATCCCATGAGACCTAAGTGGGCCTCCTGCAACATTGGGGGAGCTATACATCCACCCTGGACTCTCCTTTGCCACTGGAGACCCAGAAACCCCTTCCAGTGCAATGCCTGGTAGAAAAGCAATGCGGTATTATGTAGCTGTTCCTCCATCCTTCTAATGTGGTGCTTCTTGGTCTCTGTGGTCCAGAGGCACACTTCAGCTACACTTCCAGGTTCTGGGATTTTCACAATAGTGTTTTGTCTATGGGAAGTTGTTAGTTGGTTCTTGTGAAGAGGGCTTAAGTCAGGAACCACCTATGTCAGGACCATTTTGATAATGTCACTAGCAATTGACATTTGGTACTTCATACAAACATACTCTCTGACCATGCACAGCACCATCACAATCTTCTTTGTTTTTGTTGTATTCTCCTTTTTTGGTTTCTATTTGTTTTCTCCTTTTGATGGACCAAAGTTTTTGAGTGGAAGGAGTAAATTCTGAATATGGCAGTGGGCTAGAAGAAAAATATGATATACTCTATTTCATTGATTTTTAAGATTCACAATCTATCACAAATATAACACATAAAAGCTATTTTTATCTCATTATCAATAGTGTCTTCCAATCTTTGTCAGACAATTAGGAGTTGTGAAGTAGTTGTCAGTGCATGCACATAACAGACTGTCATTCCTATTTCATTTTTCCATGCAATCATTTGATGTGCTCCATTGTTAGTGCATGTGTTGGGTTTAACTGCCATTTAAAATTGCATCACAAAGATTACACTGTGAGTCATTCTCACAGTGAAATGTCTCTGATTATGCAGGCGGGCTCAGAAACAAGCATTTGATATAGTGGAGCAAATCTTTGTTGTTGGAGGAATGATAGCAATTCCATATTTTGTTGTAAAGAGACCATCAAGTACTATGCGGAGCCTAAGAAAAGACAATAACCATAAAGTAGATGAAATAGAATTAAATTTTATTTCTGAGACACATGAAAAGAATAACCTGCCACACAACAAGTAGTACAGCTAAATGTAGGTAGAATTGCCAAATCCCCTAAAACAGACTGAAGAAATTTCAAAGCAACAGGAGGCTTGTAATATTTTTGAGGCACTGAGTTATGATTAAATTAACAAAATTTTTCTTCATTCCTAATCAAGCATGAACTAATGATGAGTCTTATAATCAATCATTTGAGTAGCAGACTTGCTAAAATTTCATCATAAATATAAAGTCAACTTTGAAGTAGCTAGCTAATGCTGAATTAGGAAATATAAAACTTGCAGTACAAACATGAATACCTCGATCATCTTTCCCCTTCTCCTAGATATTACTGAAAAGCAACAATTTTAGAAAAACTTGCATATTGTGAGTTCTGGAAGTCTTTATTTCATCAATACTTATACAAAACTGGTTATTGTTTCTCTAGTATTATACCTTTATGATTTCAACTCAGAAAATAATTAATGCAATAGAGGGTATAAAACAGAGACAAAACTAGAAAATCCAATATTGGATTCCTGATAATCCATAGTCCTTTTTCCTTCCTCCTTTTTATTTCTGTATGAATTTGTGAATTTTTTTTTCTTTTTTCTTAGGCTATATATTATTTTATCTACTTTAAAAAAACTGATCTTTTGAAGGGTAACAATTGTTAATATTTACCATGTTCATTTCCTTCTTCTCCTCTATTATTTTCTGTTTGCCTTTATTATATCCCCACATTACTTCCCCCAACAATTAAATCAATCATAATATAAAGAATGTCTGGGGACAACTGGGTGGGTCAGTCAGTTAAGCATCCAACTTCGGCTCAGGTCATGATCTCACGATTTGTGAGCTCAAGCCCTGTATCAGGCTCTGTGCTGACAGCTCAGAGCCTAGATCCTGCTTCAGATTCTGTGTCTCCCTCTCTCTCTGTCCCTCTCACACTCACCTCTGTCTATCTCTCTCAAAAACAAATAAACATTTAAAAAATTAAAAAAGAAAACATAAATAGTGTCTTTAACCCAGTTTCTGAAGGAAATATTTGCTGAAGTTAATATTGTGAGGCAACAGCTAGACCTCTCCATGAGGGCATATTGATGCACTTACTTGTTCAGTAAGAACTGGTCAACAATCTAAGTGTCTTATCATGCAGTCCACAGTCAGCTATTATTCTAGCAAGTTTTCATGTGTGTGCATAGTCCTAATTAGATGAGCTAGTATTAAAAAATAATATGTGATATAAATTATGGATATAAAAATTGTCACTAAATTAAGATACTTTAGAGAATCACAAAATAGTACTTTAAAATGAAATTAAAAATAGCTTCATGGGGGCACCTGGGTGGCTCAGTCCGTTGAGGGTCCGACTTCGGCTCAGGTCATGATCTCATGGCCCAGGAGTTCGAGACCCACATCCGCTCTGTGCTGACAGCTCGGAGCCTGGAGCCTGCTTCAGATTCTATGTCTCCCTCACTCTCTGCCCCTCCCCCGCTCATGCTCTATCTCAGGAATAAATAAACATTAACAAATTTTAAAAAATAGCTTCACAAAGACATGAAAAACAAACCCACATAGCTGTAGGGCAGGAAGAGGAGACTGTAGAGAAACTGGAAGGAAAGTGTTGAGAATTAATTTACATAGATAGACTTTATTCATTTGTAAAAGAATATTTTATTAGCTGGATGTGAAGAACTTGCAAATGGCAATGGCTGTGTAATCAAAGAAATATATTGCTAACCATCTGACCAATAAGAACAAATGAAGTTTAAAATGAGGAACGAGATGAACTACAGAGAGACCTGCTTTCCTAGTGCAAAGGAGATTATCACTACTCTGTAGAGCTGTCATGCATGTAAAGGTTGCTGAGGGTATAAAACAGAGAGTAGAGAGAGGGCTGAATGAGCTCAATCTAGTGGATGGAATTATATGATTCTAATATAATAAATATTGTAGCATAATAAAGTTATACCAATAGTTGACATGTCAGCTGTGTTACTTTAACTCATCTTGGTTGAGTCAATTTGTCCCTATGGGCCTTAGTGTATCTAATTGTAAAATGAGAAATGTTGCCCAGAAAAATTTTAATGACTATTTTTATTTATCATGCTTGTGAGTATTCATTCTATTACAGTCTAGGAAAGGCTGGATATTGTTTTTAAGACTTTTCTTGTTCAATTTGTGTCCCTAGTTAGATTTACCCATTGTGCTATTATAATTATCAAGAAATTAAGGAGTCTTTTTAAGATACCAAGAACTTCTGCAAGTGAAAATAGGAGAAGTTCAAACAACAAAAACAGGCTTCTAGTATGGAATTATAAAGTGAGGTAGTAAAAATGTATCCAGTAATTGGGTCTGATAAAATAGACTTATTACTTAAAAAATAAATTAAGTTGGATTGCTCATTTTTCACAACAATGTAAAACAAAGTTAAAAGGTATTACAAGTACTTTATATAAATGTTTTTATAATTGTAGGGTTGGTATGGCTCTTTAAAGTATGTTATCAAAGCCAAAAAAGCATCAAGGAAAATACCAAATCTGCAGGTGTCCAAAATAGAATCAACAAAAGACAAATTAAACAACAGGGTATATACACTTATACGAAAATGTTGCTCTAAATATATATGGGGGTGCCTGGGTGGTTCAGTTGGTTAAGTTTCCAACTCTTGATTTCAGCTCAGGTCATGATCTCACAGTTCCTGAGATCGAGCCCTGCTTCAACAGGGTGCCTGCTCAGGATGCTCTCTCTCCTTCTCTGTCCCTCCCCCATTCCTGCTCTTTCTCTCTCTCTCTCTCTCAACAAAATAAAGTTAAAAAAAAATAAATAAAAATATATGAGGTGCTTATACATATCAAAGAATGGTTTGTACCCACATATAAATAGGCCAGGGCATCATCTGGAAAATTTTAAATGCAGATATAAAATTTTCAATAATCATATGAAAACAGTGTAACTTTCAACAACAATAACAAATTGTTAATGATCAATTTAATAATTTAAAAGGTCAAAACACTCAGATTCAATTAGAAAAATGGGAAAATAAGCTCTTTACAAATAAAAAATATGAATGTTGAAAATATATATGTTGACAAATAAAAAAATGAATCTAATATCTGTAATTATCACAGTTTCTATTCTTCTTTCAAATGGGAGCCAATAGATTAAGTGAGGGTATGGCTCTCATAGCTAGAAAGATGCCATACTGTATTCCTACCTCTCTCAAGAAACAAAGTTTCTCTCCCACCTTTAGTTAAAGAAAAAAAAAAAAAACACCTTGATGTTTTACATAAGTTATGAAGGTCCTGTCTTCTAAATCAGCAGATTTGCTCTTATGGATTTCTTAAGTTCAAGCTTATTTAATAAACTGAAAGCAATAGAACATGAAATGATAGTAGATGAGAGAAAGAACATTTGTATGGGGTAAAAGAATGGAGAAAATACATTACAGGAATCTTGGTGAGGCAAAGCCTAATAAAGAAAATTATATATATACACACACACACACACACATATATGTATATGTATATACATATATATATACACATATATATATATACATGTATATATGTATATGTATATATACATATATATGTATATGTATATATATATATATATATATATATATATATATATATATATATATGTGTGTGTGTGTGTGTGTGTATATATATATATATATATATTCCCTACTGCAATACCTGGTCCACCTAACACATGAGGTTGCTGTAAAGATGGATTTCCAAATGTGATAATACATGTTGAAGATGTTTTGTGACCACAAAGCACTGCACAAATGTGACCAATTAATATCTCAGTATTATTTACATTAAACTCAGACTTCTCTACCTCAGCAGGCATTTCTAAAGATATATCGATTTCTAGCTGTAATATAAAGACCATAAAAAACTATCTTAAGACTTTCCCTTAAGAAATTTTTACCCTATCTCAGAACTCAATATATATACCGTAATAAATTGGATAATATTCTTAGAAAAAAAAGTTTGATTCAGAGTAAAACTTTATAAATTTTATTTTATTTATTTTTATTTTTTAAAGAGAGAGAGAGCACAAGCAGGGGTGAGGGGCAGAGAGACAGAGACAGAGAGAGAGGATCTTAAGTAGGCTCCACAGTCAGCATAGAGCCCGATGTTAGGCTTGACCTTGTGACCCTGGGATCATGACCCAAGCCAAAATCAAGCAACTGAGCCACCCAGGCACCTCAATTCAGAGTAAAACTTTAAGTCTAAGATGCACATCTGTTCACTGATTGATTAGGAAAACAGAAAGTTCAATTGCATATCTATATGTTCCACAGCAATCTTAAACTCTAAGCTCATCATCTTTATATGAATCCTTAACTCCAAACACAAAAACAAAAAATGAAATATCCAATTCCTTATCATTCATCTACATTGGTAAATGTTAGTCACATTAACAAGTTTGCAAGAAACCTTACCAAAGCTTAAATCTGATCAGTCACCAAGTCCTCTTAAGTCTATGTTCCCTTTATCATTCTTTATCATATATATTTGGGCTTTTATGAATTTTTTCTAAAGTAATGTAAAAAATTCCTGTGATGGATTAAATGTGTTCTCCACAAAATTCATATGTTGAAGCCCTTATCCCCAAAGTGATGGTATTAGGAGGTGAGGCTTTGGACAGGTAATTAGGCTTTTTAAATGAGGTCATGAAGATAAAGTCCCATGGTGGGATTAGTGACCTTAAAAGATGAGGAAGACACACCAGAGTTTCCTCAAATGGACACAGCGAGGAGGTGATCATCTGCAGACCAGGAAGAAGGCCCTCACCTGACTGAAGGTGCTTGCACTATGATTTTGGACTTCTTAGCCACCCAAATTTCAAGAAATTAAGTCTGTTGTTTAAGCCACCCTATCTGTGGTATTTTATTATAGCAGCCGAGCTAAGACAATTACCATTCAGTTTCCTAAAATTGTTTTCCCATTTTAATCTGTCTTCTACAGAATTACTGGGATGATTTGGAAAATCATAAATATCTTGGGGATCCTGGGTGGCTCAGTCAGTTAAGCGTCCAACTCCTGATTTTGGCTCAGGTCATGATTTCACGGTTCGTGAGTTCAAGCCCCACATCAGGCTCTGCGCTGAGGACAGAACCTGCTTGGGATTCTTCCTCCCTCTCTGCCCTTCCCCGACTTGTGCTCTCTCTGTCTCCCAAAATAAATAAATAAAAACTTTAAAAAAATCATAAATATCTTTCAGAGTTTTCTACTTAAAACACTTGAGTGATTCCCCATTGTTTTTAGGACAGAACCCAAATGCCCAAAATTGACATACAAGACCCTTCCTGAACTTATCCCAGTAGAACTCTGCAGCCTCATCTCTAGCTATTAGGTCCAAACAAATTTTTGCTGCAACCATTCAGAACGACACAGGATTACACATTCACTCCTCTGAGGCTCTTCCCTTTTTTTTCCAACTTTGGTGGGGTATCCTTCACTATTTTTGCCTTCATGACCCCAAATCTATTCTTTGATACTGAACTCAAATTCATCAGCATCAATTCCGTCTAATACCACTGGAATTTATATATACACACACATATATATATATATATATATATATATATATATATATATATTTTTTTTTTTTTTTTTCTCAATGCAAGTCAGTATGAGTTTATTATATCTACTCTCTGCCAGGCATGGTGTAGGCATGGGTAACACAAGGCAAAATAAGGCAGCCATAGAACTTGCTTTCCTGGAGCTTAAAATATCCCTCCATTTTATTCTGATAGCAACACAATTTCTCCATTTTCATACTTCTTGCAAGTTTATCTCTCATACCAGCATGGCAGTCATAATGTTTTATTCACCTTCTTGTCCACAGCATATAAGTGGCATCTGGTACCTAATAAAAACCTCAGTGAAGCTTCTATTGAATGAATAAGTTTTATGATTATGTGGATTAGATTGTCAAGGAAGTCTATATGGAAAATATTGGGGTGTGCTAAAATAGTTAATTTGGATTGTTAGAAGAAAGGAAGACACTACAGAATGAGGATACATATTTAAGGTGTGTCTGGCATTAAGAGTAAATCAACCTCTCTGAATCTCAATTCCATCAACTGTAAAATTAGGATAATAATATCTACCATATCGGTTCTTTATAAATTAACCACAAAAGCTGGAGTAAAGTTTTCAACATTATACTAGGTACATACTGAATAAACAATAAATAAGAATCACCATTACTATTATATAAGGTGTATCTATTCTCTGGACGGTTTTAAGAGGGATAAGCTTAAGTTTTCAAATTATTTCTGTGCAAAATGTTACTGCAACTGATGTATGTAACAACTGATACTTTTTTTTTTATTTCAACCTGTACAACAGTAATGTAAACTTCACTAAGTAACAATTTTGTGGGGCGCCTGGGTGGCTCAGGTTGGTTAAGTGTCCGACTTTGGCTCAGGTCATGATCTCATGGTCCGCGAGTTTGAGCCCTGCGTCAGGCTCTGTGCCGACAGCTCAGAGCCTGGAGCCTGCTTCTGATTCTATGTCTCCCTCTCTCTCTGACCCTCCCCCATTCATGCTCTGTCTCTCTTTGTCTCAAAAATAAATAAACATTAAAAAAAATTTTTGTCATTGCATGTAGAAGTGTTCAGTTGATATTTATACCTATATTTAATTACTGTTTATGCATTATACAGTTAATAGATCTTAAAATTAAGCACATTAGATTAAACAGAGCTTAACTGCAAGCCCAGGCTACTCAAAGTTAAGTAATTTCTGATAAATTATTAACTGTTAAGACTTAGAAGACTCTTAAAATTTACAATAACTCTTGAAGAGAAATATCATAGTTAATAAGGCAGGAAAAATTAGAGTATTTTTTAATGGAATGGCTACTATACACCAAACACACACTTCCCAAGTCCTTTATGTGTACCATCACATATAAACTTCAAAAAGTAATCTATAGTCTAAAGAAGATACATAAACGCCCAATAAGTATGTGAAAAGACTCAAAAATAGTAGCCATTAGGAAGGTGTAAGTCAAAACCACAGTGAGATAATACTACATACACACAGAGTGGCTATATTCAAGTTTTGGCAAGAGTGTGGAAAAACTGGAACACTTATACACTGTAGAAGGAATGTAAAGTGGTGGAAGTGTATTAGGAAACAGTCAATTCCTCAAAAGATTAAAGCAAGAGTTACCATATAAACTAGCAAAATTGCTATTTAGTGAAGTTTTACATTACTGCTGTACAGGTTGAAATAAAAAAATGTAGCAGTTATTACCTACATCACTTACAGTAACATTTTGCACAGAAACAATCTGAAAACTTTAGCTTATCCCTTTTAAAACCTCCCAGAGAAAGGATACACCTTATATAATAGTAATTGTGATTCTTATTTATTGTTTATTCAGTATGTGCCTATTTTTTGTTATATATCCAAGACAATTGAAACTCTACTTTCTCACACACACACACACACACACACACACACACACACACAAAACCTTGTAAACAAATGTTTATAATAACATTATTCACAATAGTCAAAAAGCAGACACAATGCAATGGATGAATGCAATGAATGGATGAAAAATAATCAACAAAACTAAAAGGCAACGGACAGAATGGATGGAATGGGAGAAGATATTTCCAAATGACATATCAGATAAAGTATTAGTGTCTAAAACCTATAAAGAACTTATCAAACTCAACACCCAAAAACAAATAATCCAGTGAAGAAATGGGCAGAAGACATGAACAGACACTTTTCCAAAGAAGACATCAGATGGCTAACAGACACATGAAAAGATGCTCAACATCACTCATCATCAGGGAAATAAAAATCAAAACCACAATAAGATATGACGTCACACCTGTCAGAATGGCTGAAATTAACAACTCAGGAAACACCAAAAGTTGGCGAGGATCCATAGAAAGGGGAACCCTTTTGCACTGCTGGTAGGAATGTAAATTGGTGCAGCCACTCTGGAAAACAGTATGGCGGTTCCTCAAACAATCAAAAATAGAACTACCCTATGATCTAGCAATTACTAGGTATGTATCCAAAGGATACAGAAATATAGATTTGAAGGGGCACATGTGCCCCAATGTTTATATTAGTGCTGTCAACAATAGCCAAATCATGGAAAGAGCCAAATTTTCCATTGATTAATGAATAGATGAATAAGAAGTGGTATACACACACACACACACACACACACACACACACACACACACACACACACACTGGAATATTACTCAGTGATCAAAAAGAATGAAATCCTGCCATTTGCAACAACATGGATGGAACTAGAGGGTATTATGCTACGTGAAATAAGTCAGTCACAGAAAGATAAATATATGATTTCACTCATATGATGAAAGGAAAGTAAAGAATAAGATAAAAACAGAGAGGGAGGGAAACCATAAGAGACTCTTAAATACAGAGAACAAACTGAGGGTTGCTAGAGGTGTGGTGGCTGTGGGGATGGGCTAAATGGGTGATGGGCATTATGGAGGGAACTTGCTGGGATGAGCACTGGGTGTTATGTGTAAGTGATGAATCACTAAATTCTACTCCTAAACCATTATTACACTATATGCTAACTTGGATTCAAATAAAATTTAAAAAAAATAATGTGGTATATTCATACAAGGGAATATTATTTACCTATAAAATGGAATGAAGTACTGATATGTGTTATATGACATGGATGAACTTGAAAAAATACCAAATAAAATAAACTTGTCACAAAAGGCCACATATCATGATTCCATTTAAATGAAATGTCCAGAATATGCAAAATCAAGAACGAGAAAGTAGATTAAGTTGTTGTCTTGGATTGGATTGGATTGGATTGGATTGGAGTGTTGGGAGAAAATAAGAATGATTGCTAATGGGTAAGGTGTTTCTTTTAGTGATAATCAAAATGTTCTACAACTGATTGTGGTAATGGTTGCAGATGCCTCATATTCTCAAAACTTAGTGCAGATCCATGGCCATTCTTTCTCAGCTCATGATTCTCACTTTTGTCCTCATTCCCAACCAAACACAAATCTTAAAAGATTTATGGTTGCCCAAAGCCCTGTAAACATTAGGAAAGCATCAAGTTCAAAGCTAATTAAATCTGGGTTTGAATTCAAGCCCTGCCCTTACAAGCTGAGTAAACATCTGATCTTCTAAGTTTATTTGCTCTCATCTTTGAAATGTTAACAATGATGATGATTTCAAAGGGATTTTGTGAATATTAAATATATTTAATATATCATATTATATATAAATCATATACAGGTATGCATATATATGTGTATGTATGCATACATATATGTGTATATATGTGTATACATATATATATATATACATATATATGTGTGTGCATATATATGCATATTGCTCCTTCCCCCCTATTTTAATTACTTCCTTTCCACAACTCTAACATATACTTCATTAATATTTTGATCTGTTCTCAAGCACTCAGCCAGCTACCCTGATGGTCTAGCCAAGTGTGAGAAGTGAGATGATTCATTTTCAGAAATACCAAACAAAAGCTGTGCTGTCTAGTTAACAACAGGTTTACAACCTCTTGGAAATATGTACGAAACCTCCACACAGGATGGAATCCCAAACCCTTAGATGCTTCACTTCCTGGTTTTTCTGCCCCTCTCTGTTTTACCAGCTGATTTTTCACGGGCTTTGCAATTAGCATGTGCCAAAGAACTGAAGTCTCTATGTCACCTCAAGGAATGTACACTTTTTCCAAGCAGACTATTTTTTGCCTTACATGGGAATAGGCAACTTCCAGGTAAGGCTGTAACCTCTACAGTATTCAGCCAATGAGGAATCAGGGAAGGGATCTGGATGCTAGGAGATAAACTGCCTGTTGTAACTGCCCCTATTGTGCCTGTTCATCAGACCCCCACTCTTGCAAGAACATTGATTAAACCCTCGCTTCACTGTGCTCTGGGTTTCCACGTCCCTCCTTTGACTGGGTCAGTGGGCTTACTGCTCACATCAAGCTTTGAGAAATCCAGGGCACTTGTGTTGTAATCATCACTTTGGAGCCCAAGGTTGACCTCTAATAATTATGGTTCCAATTACGATGTGTGAAGTTCTTGCCACACCACCAAGCAATTCTCTGGCACTAGCTGGGTGTCATATAATTCAACTCAATTCTGTCACTATCTACCCAAAGACAGCATCAGATTTTACAGGGTAAGGTCAGTTCCGTAAGACTGTCCTCTACTTCAGATGCCAAAAGAAAGTCCAAGTTGTCACCTGGGCTTCTGACTAATTGGTTATAGACTGGAGGCTCCAATGACCCTTCCTTTGATAATTTTCTAGAGCCACTCACAGTGCTGAAATAAGTATTTAATTTACCAGATTACTAATTTATTATGAAAGGTTATAACAGAAACAGCCAGATGAAAGAGATACATAGTACAAGGTATGGGAAAAGGGCTCAGAGCTTCCTTATCCTCCCTAGGCACACCACTCTCCCTATATCTTCATGTGTTCACCAACCCAGAAGCTTAACAACCCTAGTCCTTTTGGGTTTTTATGAAGGCTTCATTGCATAGGTATAGTTGATTGAATCATTGACCATTGGTGACTGAACTCAACCTCTATCCCCTCATCCCTTCCGGGAGGTCAAGGTGGAACTTAAAGGTCCAACCTCCTAATCATCACTCTTGGCAACCAGCCTCCATACTTAGGTGCATTCCAAAGTCACCTCATTAACCTAACAAAATACACCTTATGGATATCATCAGTTTAGGAAATCCCAACAGGTTTAGTAGTTCTGTGCCAGAATTGGGACAAAGATCAAATATATAATTCTTATTATTAATCATAATATCATAACCTCACTAGTCTATTTCCATACCACTTCCTGCTGAGTATAAATAGAACCCTAGAACATGGCCCAAGTTGGCAAAAGAGTTAAAGCATATTTGCAACCCTTTATTAGATAGTCATGAGAAAGGCTTCAATTTATACTAATGGCAATAAAGACATGTTGGTTACATCTAAAGTTACTTCTGGAGAGAAAGTACATTCTTTAATTTCATAATGCATGGCTGACATTTTTAACTTTATCTTTTATTTTTATTTAATTTTCCTCAATTAGGGACTCAAATCTTACAATAAAAAAAACACGTAAGTACAAAATGAGATACAATAGTATGTACATACATGTATTTATGTGCTTATCCACATGTATAAACATACACTAATTGTCTGGTAAATGTAATTTTGTGCTAAGATGACCAAAAAAATAAAACGGTAGTTGATTTTAATTTCCAGGTAGATTAAATGCAAAAGGCTACTGTGACCTGTAATCACATTGGAAGGACTCACAAAATACAAGCCTGTGTTAGGCCTTGTTTGGTTGATATTTTGGATATATTTTTAAAAAGATGTCGATATTTAAAATTATGATATTTGTATGAACAATCGATAATCCTAATTAGGATAAAGGAGAAACCATGAAGAAATGAGACCCTAAGGAAATGATAGTTACCAAAGTCCTGGATACATCCACAGGTACATATATTTGCAGTACAAACCAAAAATACTGCAGATAAGTTATGATTTATCTCCATTTAAATGGTGAATATAAAATCCTGTTTATATGATTTATGGAGTCTGAGGAATGCACATTTCCTTCTGGAGCATTAACAAATGAGTGAGCACTCTGGTCAAGAGAACCATTAATTTAGGAAGAAGATACACTTGATCTTGCACTTAATCAAGAAACACATTTCCTTAGATTAAAAAAGGAATCCAAGAGAATTAGGAATGCAAGGTTGTCTCCCATGCAGAAAGGTCAGAGCAAACCCAGGGCGCCTTATAAACGTGGCAAGCTTGGCTTTGCCCTGTGCCATGCCTATTGTTCCCACAGCAGAGCTCTGAATGGCCTGGGGGAAGATAGAAGAGAGGAGGATCTTCCCAGTTGCTCTCTCACCTGAAAGCCCACAATGGTAACTTTTATTTCAAGTAGAGGTTGGTTTAAAACTTTTCATCACCTAAGACAGAATTTCTGCCTCTTGGTGCTAAAAATATCTTGGGGCTGAATAGTTCTTTATTGTGAGGGCCTGTTCCTGTGTATTGTAGGGTGTTTTGCAGCATCCTTGGCCTCTACTCACTAAATGCCAATAGTACCCTTGCCAAAGTCATGTAATATCTCTGAATACGGACAGATTTCCAGGGAGGGTAGGGGGCAATATCACTGACCTAAGACCTATTCCCATCCTCCTCGCCTCAGAAACATCATTTATACAGCAGAAAAAGAGCAGAAGAGATCTTAAGTCACTGCCCCATGCATTCTCCTTTCACCAACCAAACGCCTTCTTAAGAAAGGTCTACTCTGCCTCTTTGCCTTTCCATGAGCCTATTACGATTCAGCTCAGGTCCCAATTCCTCCTGAAGCCTTTCCTGATGATACTAGTTTCAATTAGGTGTCTCTGCTCTTTTTTTTTCACTTATACTTTCACCAATCACAGAATTTACCATGCTGCATTGCAATTTTTTGTTAACTTTCCTGTCTCTTTTTCTAGGCAGAGAGTTCCTTAAGGTCAAAGAATCTTTCTCATCTATGTATCAATTTATAAAGCCTTACATAAAAGTGTTGTGAAGAGGATGACTTAAAAAAATTACTGAGTGAAGGAATGAATGAATATGAGGTTTATCTCTCTGATGTGATACATAACTTAAAGAAATTGGAAGAAGAGATACAGACATGGAATAATTAAAGAGCTCAAGTTAACTACTGATATTCTGAAGGAAAAGGAAGTACAGACACTTCAGGTGGGAGAAACAATAAAATCTGGACAGACTTGTACAGTGAGGAATGCACAGGAAATATAATTACTGATGAGAGAACCAAAGACAAAAAAAAATAGTTTAAATTAAATCCCTCTACAGCGTGCATGCAGTTCACTGATAGATACCAGGAGACCTGCAGCATATAACATTCCTCAAGGAGTTGATGGCTGCCTTAATGCCTTAATGTTTACATGTCATTAAAAACTAAAAGCAACCTCATCTTAATAATAGCTAAATCTTCAGGGTCCTTTAAGGCCCTGCTTTCAGACCCAGAAATTCCTTAGAAACTAACATTATCTCTGTCCCCCCTCCCACCACAAACTTCAAAATATATAATCAGTTGCTCTTCACAATCCCAGTGCAGCTCTTTCTGTCCACAGGCCCTGTCCCAGTGCTTTAATAAAACCACCTTTTGGCACCAAAAAAAAAAAAAAAAGTCTCAAGAATTCTTTCTTAGCCGTTTGCTTACTACCCCCACTTCAAATTCCATCAATTACCATTTCTGTGTTTCTTCTTTGGGAAGAAGATTACTTTGCATGAATCTAAGCTCTGGATAAACTGAGAAGCCAGGACCTATCCATAGTCACTAGGTTGGCAAAGCTTAAGAATGGAAACTTTCATGGTTGGCATGAGCCACCACAAATTCCTAGTCTAATCTCTTCTTTGTAAGAAATTCATTTTTTCAGGGCTGCTTAGGTGGCTCATTTAAGCATTCAACTCTTGATTTCAGCTCAGGTCATGATCTCAGTTCCCGAGATTAAACCCCACCTTGGGCTCTGCGCTGAGCATGGAGTCTGCCTAAGATTCTCTCACTCTGGACACTTGGGTGGCTGCTGAGTCGGTCCAGCTCTTAATCTCAGCTCAGGTCATGATTCCATGATTCGTGGGACTGAGGCCCACCTCAGGTTCTCCACTGACAGTGTAGAGCCTGCTTGGGATTCTATCTCACTCTCTCTACCTCTCTTCTGTTCACACTCTCTCTCAAAATAAATAAACTTAAAAAATTAATTTTTCAATCTCCTTATCAAATTATAATTTAGGTAGCTTAGAAAAATATTTCTTGTGAGAATTAACTGTGTCTATTGTATGTTGCATATGAATAGCATTCAGTGAAGTTTTTTTGCCTATGCCAAACCTTCTCTTTTCTGTGTAAATATTTCTACTACCTTCGACTAGTCTTCCTGTGGGCTGGTTTCTGGACTCCTTACCAGGCTACATCAAATGAGGAAAATTGTGGTTTACTGAGAGTAAATTGTGGTTTTGGATTCAGTAATTAGTTATAAGAACTAGTAAGTATTGCCTGTACTTTCTAATTTTCTCCTTCCTCGTCAGTAAAGTTGGGATAATTTTATCTTTCTTGGATTCTCATGAGGAAAACTTGAGATAATGTAGTCTTTCAAAGTGGTTGGCACTTAGCAAGCGTTTCATAAGTGAGTTTCTGTGTTACTTCTCCATTCTGTGTCCCTCTTTCTCTTGAACTCTCACTTGATCTATTATGAACAGTTACCTATGAATAACACTCTTAAGAGAACTCCCACCTACTCATTATCATGTTGCCTCACTTTCAGAATTGCCCTCTCCACTCCCACACTCCCCAAGATGATCAGAAAAATTTCTTTAAGAACTACTTTCTTTAATATCTAACTCAGGATCCAACACTATGACATAATACAATGGGAATAGTTGAAAAGAAAAAATAGTAGTAAAAAAATCAGAATGTCAGGCAATGGCACTATGATACAGTGAGTATAAAATTATAATTATTTCTACACGTAATCTACTGAAGAACAGGGATTCAAAACGTACTTACCAGCTATGTTGTCTTTGATTTAGGGATTCCAATGGTAAAAATTGACAGAAATATAGTTCAGATACTGCATGTGTAAGTAGAAACATAAAAAATATTTATGGAGAACTATGTAAATAGCTATAATATAACGGTTGGATAGAAGTTTTGGTCCAGATGAATCAGCCATATGGAAAAGCATGTAAAAGGTCACATTTAGTTTCCTTAGAATTCACTTTGCTTGCTGAACAACTAGTAAACAAGTATACATGCAAAAAGATAAATGTTCTTCTCAACCTCTTATTTTGTTGTTTTTCTTAACCATAAAAACATGTGAAATCTTAATTAGCTACCTATTGCTACATCACAGCTTATCCCAAAATACAGTGCCATAAGAGAATAAGCAGTTACTGTATTACAGTTTCTTGGGATCAGGGTTTAGATGAGAATTTCTGGCTTGGGGTCTGTCATAAGGTTTCAGAAAAATTGCTGGGCTTGACTGGGGATTACAAATCCACTTCACAGAGGGTTTACTCACCTGCCTGCTGGCTAGGTGTGGAGGGACATATTCTCTATCCCTTGTTATATGTATCTCTTCTCAGGCCTGCCTTAGTGCTCTCAAGGCATAGAAGCTGGTTTTCTGTGTATGAGTGATCTGAAAGAGAGTAATCAAGACAGATATCACAGTACCTCATTACATTCTTGTCTCAGATGTCAGTTATATCTTATTCTATTCATTTGAAATGAGTCAGTAAAAGTCCAGCCTACACTCAAGGGGAGGAGGAAACATCCTTATGTAGTTATAATAAAACAGAAACAAAATACAAACAGACTGAGAAAGACAGAAAGAGAGCAAAAAAGGAAAGGTAAAGGAAAGGAATAAAGAGAAAGAAGCAGAAGAAAGAGATTAAAACAATCTGATGGTAGCGATAAGGTCTGGGGCTAGTTCACTGTGCATGTGGTGGGAGAGGAAATCACATCCACATGCTGGGACAAGGGCTGGAGGCAGAAGATCTAGACTGATAGCAAACCTTACACACTCCCTTTGCTCAAGATTCTAGGCAAGTCATTTAAGTCATTTTTTTTTTCTGGAAAATCCTCAGCTTCCTCGTCTGTAAACAAGGTAGAATACAGTGACTTTTTTTCAGCTCTAACATTCTTAGAGTGGGGATATAAAAAGGCAGAGGAACTATTTCAGATGTGAACACTTAGATCACAACAGAATGTTTCTTCAAGGACATTAATTATCTCCACTTAGCCTGTGTGTTTAAGCGATCTATCACTGCAGAACAAAATATATCCAGAATGTAATATCTAGAAACACTTTTTTTAATGTACTATTTCCATTTATTGTTCTATTGGTTGTTGGATTCAACTGAGATCATTATCTGATTGGAATGGAAGGTGTTCTGTGCAGCACATACAACATGGATAGCTCACAGCTGATGCTACTGGTCATGGATTGGGACTCAGGAGCAGCCAACAACAGGGCACCCACACATGGCCTCTGCATGTGGCTTGGGAGTTTCTCACAGCAGTGCTGATGGTTTTCAAAAGGCAGGAAACGGAAGCTTCCAAGCCAGTAAAGGGCTACCTGTACAAAAGCTGCAGCATCACTTCTCCCTTATTCTAATGGTCAAAACATTAGATTTTAGGAAGCAAAGTTAAAAACTTCACCTCTCAATGATGGGGGATTTTCAAGGTCACATTACAGATGTGACAGGGGAGGGAAAACGTCTTCTGCAAACTTCTTTGGAAAGTAAAATGTGCCACAGCATGATTATGTGATAGATACAAGAACATTTAATGCACAGCCTCTGAAAATATTTGCATATATAAAAAATTCTGAATCGGTTGTGAATCCTAATGATATCTGCAATTAATCATTGATTGTTGCTGGTGCATGGCCACAAGAGCTGCCTTAGCAGGGTATCCTCATGTATCAGGTTGCAAATTTAGCAGTTAAAAAGTGGTCAATAAAATTAGGCTAACAATGTGGTCCATTAAAAAAATGGGGATTCATAACACCTTTTATTTTACAAACATTTCTTGTGAGTATGTATGTGCGTGTGTGCCTGTGAACATATCCATTTACTTCCTTTTCTTTTTAATTTTTTTTAATCTTTATTTTTGAGAGAGAGACAGAGTTTGAGCAGGGGAGGAGCAGAGAGAGAGAGGGTGACACAGAATCCGAAGCAGGCTCCAGGCCCTGAGCTATCAGCACAGAGCCCAATGCGGGGCTCAAACTCACAAACCATGAGATCATGACCTGAGCCGAAGTCGGACGCTCAACCTACTGAGCCACCCAGGTGCCCCTCCATTTACTTTCTGAGTATTTAATTATCACATACAGATTAGCAAAGGACTGAATAAAATATCACTTCTCTTTTCTTGAAATTGTTATTTATTTATTTTTGAGAGAGCAGGGGAGGGGGAGAGGGAGAGGAAGAGAAAATCTTAAGTAGGGTCCATGCCCTGCTTGGAGCCCAATACTGGGCTAGGCTTGATCTCATGACCCTGAGATCATGATCTGAACTGAAATCAAGAATTGGACAGTCAACTAACTGAGCCACCCAGGCTCCCTTCTTAAAATTGTTATGTAAATCAAAGAAAAATGTCAGTCCATAACAGTATAGATATGTTACACTGAATTTATTGATAACATTAATTAGACGCCTGGTTTCCATAATTTCCCTTTATATCTTGGCTACCTAACAAGTAATATCTATAGATTTTCATTTGGTATGACAACTTAGAATCTACTTTACCATTTTATGGTAGTTTTGTTTAAAACTCACTCCATATTATCAGTTTTAATATGTTTTAAGAAATGTGATGGCTTTGTCAAAAGTCACGTTTTAGCTTCTAGGAGAAAAGAGCTAAGTTTGTAAGACCATGCGAAGTGAGAATTCTCTAATTAGATAAGGACTTAACATTAGAATAGTAAAAAAATGCTTCTTTTGCAAATTTATTCTTCCTTTTTTATATTCTATTTTGCTTTTGTTTTGAAGTGGAGATTCAAAATCACATTTGGCTAGGACTAACTATAATTCAGACAGATTAGTTCTTGAAATGATACGGTAGAGATTCCATTTCTGGCAGAAGTAGACTAGGGTTGGTATGCTCAAAACCCCCAGTGAGAACAAGTAGAAAAGTTACAAAAAAATTAAAACATACGTTTAAAAACATTGGAGAGAGACTATGAACTATGCGTCAAGACCAGGGAGAGGGAAACTTATGTAGGTGATCCCAACTTCTGCCTTTCTCCTGCAGACAACTGTGAGCACTGAATGTGGTGGCTGACAAGCTGAGCAGAGACTTCAGCAGGTGTGTGGGGCTATGCTATATAAATTAGAGTTCAGAGCCTACTATAGCATGCATGAAAAGACTCACAGTAGATCCAGATAACAGAATTACAAATGCACACACGAAAACACAAATGACGATTATGTTCTAGGAAATAAAAGACAACATGGAGAATTTCACCAGAAAAAAGGTAAAATTTACCAGAAAATGGAAGAACTATAGAAAATAATCACAGAGAATGTGTAGAATTTAAAAATATGATCACAAATTAAGGACTCAAATAACAACTAAAGATAAAATTATGAAAGTGAAAAACATGTCAAGAGAAAGCATCCTGTCCACTGGTACTGTGTATTTCATTCCAGTTGTATCTTGTCAGATACTCTCCTTCATTCATCCCTGATGATACTTAATTTTATGTGTAAAATTGGGCTACAGGTGCCCAGACATGTAGTCAAACATTATTCTTGGTGCGTCAATGAGGGTGGTCCTGAATGAGATTAATACTTGAATAGTATTAGTAGATGTGAATTGGCACACACACACATACCCTTCCTGCATCACTGTTTTTTTTTTTCTTTTTCTATACTGAACCATTCTGATTGGCACATAAACAATCTCTGACATTTCTGCCCTTAACCTCGGTTTCCCCTTCCATTTACTGCTCATTTGTTGCAGAATCTTTGGACATACTTTTTCATTCTCTCTTTTCTTTGTGTCACAGTGTGATGTTGAGTGGGTGAGATGGGAGAAAAGGAGGTGGAGGTGGCCCAGTAACCAAATCTCTCAGTGAAGAATTCAGGTGAATTCTAAACATATCACCTGTTAAGTTCCTAAAATTACAAAACTAGGGGTGCCTGGGTGGCTAAGTCAGTTAAGTATCTGAATTTTAATGTCAGCTCAGGTCATGATCTCACATATCGTGGGATCAAGCCCTGTGTCAGGCTCCATGCTGACAGCACAGAGCCTGCTTGGGATTCTCTCTCTCTCTCTCTCTCTCTCTCCCTCTCTCTCTCTCTCTCTCTCTCTCTCTTTCTCTCCCTCTCTCTCAAAAATAAATAAATAAATAAACTTAAAAAAAGCACTTTTTCTTAAAATTCCAAAAATATTGGAAAAGTTCCATTGACTGCCTTTAGCCTATAAATTTGATAAATTGACTAGAGGCAAAAAAGGATTGCCATACCTTGACCTTATAGATATTTTCTTAAGGGAAAAGGATATTTAGTTTGCCTTGATCACTTATTTTTTCAAGGAAATATTCTTTGTCCAAATAGACTAGTTTCCAAGCACCAATACTTATTCTAAGTATGGTTTTAAAACTTCTAGGGTCATAGGACCTTGATCTAGCATGGCAGTAAGACCAAAAAAATATGTCAGCTCATGCTCTAACCTGCCAATAATATAGCTAAGAACAGAGAATATGTAAACACAATGACATTTGAATTCAAACAAGGTGAAAATTTTATTCCCAGGTAACATGTTCAATATAGAGGTATCATTGAAATTTATGTTCAGAAAATGACACTGCTCAAAGTACCAGACTAGATGGGTCAGTATAGCTGTTTGATCAGTAATTAACTGTCAGTAGCTCTAAGCAAGTTTTATACATTTTTTTCATAGAGAATGGTAATAGTTTTCCCAAATGTTTCGTTGCCTTTTCTTGAGTAGCTGATGGTGCTATTTTTTTCACTATTTTGACTAATATTACCTATTATCTCTCACTTTTGCTAGGAGTGAGGTTTTTTTTTTTTTAATCTTTTTGTCTGTTTTGTATAAGTGGTCACATAATTAGGGAAGTGAGGGGATAATGATTAAATTTGTAGCCACTGAACAGCTTGGCTTACCCCAGATACTCATTTTTATTTGTAAATGAATTTTAGAAACAGAACTAGTTTGCATCCTGGTCATACTTTTTGAGTATTATAATATTTGGTGGCTTACTCCTCCTATTCCTGTTTCTTTTATCTATAAAATGAAACAGTATTAATTTCCTCTTAATGTGAGGAAAAAGATGATATGTATACACAGTATAGAATACGTACAGACATGGGATTATACTAGGGAATAGTGTAATTTTATATAATACTCCAATATAGAATAAGGAGCTCATATAAGCCTAATAAAACATAGCTATAATGAAATTTTAAGTATCTGTGAACATTTATTTTGTTTCCAGTTTTTAGTTTTAAAATTGTGGTTAAAAAACATAAAATTTACCATCTTAACCATTTTTATTTAAAAAACTTTAATGTTTATTTATTTTTGAGAGAGAGACAGAGAGACAGAGAGTGAGTAGGGGAGGGGCATAGAGAGAAAGAGGTAGACCCAGAATCCGAAGCAGGTACAGGCTCTGAGCTGTCAGCACAGAGCCCAATGCGGGGCTCAAAGTCACGAATCACCAATCTCGAACTCATGAATCTGAGCTGAAGTCAGATGCTTAACCGACTGAGCCAACCAGGCACCCCAACCATTTTTTAAAATTGATTTGAGAGAGAGAGACAGAGAGAGAGACAGAGAGAGAGAGAGACAGAGAGAGAGAGACAGAGAGAGACAGAGAGCGCACACAGGGAAGAGGGGCAGAGGGGGAAAGAGAAAAGCAGGTTCCATACTCAGTGCAGAGCCCAAAGAGGGCTTAATCCCATGACTCTGGGATCGGGACCTGAGCCAAAATCAAGAGTTGGACATTCAACCAACTGAGTCACCCAGGCACCCCTCATCTTAATGATTTTCAAATGTGTACTTCCATGGTATTAAGTATATTCATATTATTACACAACCATTATCATCATCCATCTCCAGAACTTATCTTGCAAAACTGAAACTCTATACTCACTGAACAATTATTTCTCATCCTCCCTGCCCTCGAGCCCCTGCCAAGCACCATTCTACTTTCTGTATCTATTAATTTGACTACTCTAGGGACCTCACATAAGTGCAATCATACAGTATTCTTCCTTTTGCTAAACTGACAAAGAAAAATGCCCTTGTTTCATCCATATTAAAGTACATTTCAGAATGTACTGCCACCTCTCTAAGGCTGAATAATACTCCACTCTGTGCTTATGCCAGATTTTGTTTATCCATTCATTGGTAGACACTGGATTGCTTCTACATTTTGGCTATTATAAACAATGACAATTAGCAGTGAAGATTGCAGAAATGATTGACCAACTCTGTGTCTGCACCTCTGTGTCTCTAATGAGAACTTGCAAGTAACGATTAGAGCACAGATCCCTGATCTTAGAGTGTCCTGATTGCCCACCCTAGCCCCTGCAAGATGCTCCAGAAACATGTACACAGATACTTGCTACAGGACCAGGGTTAGGGGATGAGCAACTGTACCAACCTAATAGCTGAAATTGGCCAAAATTAACCACAACTTACCACCATGCCTCCCCCTAGATGTCCCAAGGCTTTGAACATGTTCCAGAGTTTCAAAATAGTTACATCAGATAGATTCTGCCAATATAACCATTGTCTAGGTGGGAAGACAGATTCCTGATGCTCCCTCTACTGTGCTATCTTCCCAGAATCCTCTGTTAGATAAGTATTTTGAGAAACAAATGTATTTGACAAAAATAAACAAAAGAATTTATACTTTGTGCTTCTTCACATTTCTCCACTTATTCAATGTTTTCATCCATGGACTGAATGTCTGCCATCTGACAGGCCTCTAAGAGTCCAAGATAAACAAATATTACAGTCTCCTAGCTTCTAAAATGTTCAAGTTTAATAGCAGAGACAGACATAAGTAAACAACTGCAGCACCACATGAATACAGCTTTAACTGAAAAAATGTACACGGATCAGGGTTGTTACGCCTTCTGCCTGGGTGAGAGCAAGAGGTCTAAAGGCTGGGAATGAATACTTCCTTTCACCCACAGCTACCTCCTTCATGTGAATAATTGGTGAAACCTGGATACCTCCTCTGCTCCCTCTCCACCTTAGCCGCTTCACCACCACCAAAGTTCTCTAGAACAGACAAGCCTGTCTCAAACATGGGGGATTGATCAAACCATTAGTTTTTTGTTTTTTGTTTTTTGTTTTTTACCCAAAGCCATCCTTTATGATCTCTCTTCCTAATAGTTCACTGATTTTCATAAAGATGAGCGCCTTCTTTAATCCCAGTCCTTCCTTTTCCTCATGCATTCAGTCATCAATTTATTGCTTCATTCAGTAAACATTTTTTGAGCACCTATGACTGTGTTCCAGAGACAATGATAGGCATTGTGCAACCGCCTGAAAAAAGAGCCACAATCAAGGCACGTTACACTCTACATTGTGTAACTTGTGGTCTAGGGAAAAATATAGACATTAAATAAGTAAATTTAAGGTGGATGAACTAGTCTGCTTTCTCTTGCTCTCTTTCTCTTCTCTCTCTCACACACATACACTCATACAATTTTTTTTCAATAGCTGTCATAGGGTTTGTGTTCTAATGGACTCACAAAATGGGAAAATTCCAACCGTCTTTAGCAGTTCCACTTAATGTTGCTTCTTTTATGTCACCAGGCCACATAAATGGATATTTCTTTTTTGTTCTGTTTGTCCAGTCTGTAGATCTACTCTGAGATGGCTCCTTTTAGCCTGAGAAGGCCCTTTGTAGGTCAATTTGTTGTGTTCTTCAATCTTCCACGGGACATGGACTTGTAATTAGTTCCAAGCCCAAATGGCTCCTATTGTTGTTACCTTTTCATACCAGAGTAATTCAGGCTCTCCAGCAGCTTTGGAGAGCTGCTGATATCTCTGTCTGACAGTGTGCCACATCTGTTCTGCCTTTGTCCACTCACCAGGGACAGAAGCAAAACGTTGTGGGACATCATGTACTGCATTATATAGCAATGAGCGAGGAGGGCACCCCTAGAGAAGAATGTAATTTTAAACTGGAAAAAAATGATTAAGAATCATGGGCGTGAAAGAAACAGCAGCAAGCAGATGTTGTAAAACACCGGTAAGGAGGAAAGAAAGGCGACAGCTGAGAGTGAATTGATTTTCCTCCTAAGTCTTGCATCCTTACTCAATCATGCCAGATGGAGAAGCAATCACTAAGACATAAGGTCCTGTTGGTCTCACTGCCCTTCCCACAAGAGAACTAGCTGAAAATACTTTCCAAAAGCAGCAGAATGATAAAAGCAAATGCACTGTTTCATTTATTAATCAAGATTCAATTTATCTCACTCATTTGAGATAGCAAGCTGTGGTGGAAAAGAACAGTCTTGAGTTAGAGAGAGACATGGCTTTGAATTCTAATTCTTTTACTTGCTACCTGTATGACCTTGAGTGAGTTTCTTTTCTACTCTGGGCCTTTATTATTCTCACTTACAAAAGATTAAAAACTAACATTTATTGAGACCTTACTTTGTGCTGAGCATTATGCTAATCACTGTATTTTATTACCTCATTTAATCCTTGCAAAAAACCTTTGAGGTACATATTATTTAGCTGGTCTCTAAAAGAGAAAAAAAAAGCAAATTTAAGAAGTTTATGAAGGCTGGAAATCTAACATGGAAGTTAGCTGCATGGGTGACAGGGCAGAAGTGCCTGGGTTCAAATCTCAGATTTATCCTATAAGGTTGGACAATTTTTTTTTAAACCTCTTTGTGATATAGTTTCCTCATAGATGAATGTGGGTACTATGAAAAGCTGCATCATATAATGGTCTATGCAATTAAATGAGGTAGTGTATGTTTTTAGTATTACTCCTGAAATAGAACTGTTCAATACATAATAACGTTACATATAATATGTATATATCAATATATTAATATTACCATTGTTGCCATTTTCATACTAGATTACTCAGTGTCCAAGTTACAGACCTAAATTTATTTCTTTTTAAGTTTATTTACTTATTTTGAGAGAAAGAGAAAGAGAGAGAAAGAGCAGGGGAGGGGCAGAGAGAGAGGGAGAGGGAGAATCCCAGGCAGGCTCCATGCTGTCGGGACAGAGCCTGATGTGGGGCTCAAACTCACAAACTGTGAGATCATGACCTGAGCTGAAACCAAGAGTCAGACACTTAACTGAATGAGCCATCCAGGTGACCCAAGTTACAGATCTAAATTTAAAACCAGGTCTGACTACAATGACTTCCCTCTATTCATCAATATAGTGAGTGCTTTGTGAGAGTTAACTATTGTAGCACAAGGAAATCTCAACACAAATCAGGCATCAAATACTTTCTAATTCCTCCTAGATACCTCCTCTTTTCCTTCTAGCTGTCAAGAGAATAATTTGACAAGGGCTATGGCTCTCACTTCTAATTTTGCATACAAATGTCTTCAGTTTTCACTGTACTCCTCAGATAGGTCTTTTTCAAACTACCTCCTTTACTCCTTATCCTTGTTCTGCCCTGTAAATATTGATGGTATTCAGAATTACATTTTTTGGTTAAATTTTCTCCTTCTTCTGTCATCTTATACCAATTATATGTCAATTACCTTGATCAATAAAAGACAAATCCAGACCTACTAAGAAGAGACTGCATTTGAAAGGACTATTGCAAGGAGTGGACAAAAGAGATTGCTGTGGTAGAGACAGCACTATAACCACAATATACATGTTTCTCAAGGGTTAGGCCAAAGGGTTTTTCTTTTACTGGCAGAGGAAATCAAGGCTGGAAAGAACCAGGTATGGTGAAGTGAGATGAATGGGAGTGGCATGACTAAGCAGTAGATTAGAGAATGATATATCCTGAGGCCATCCTATTCTCAGGAGAGGCTGTTAGAGACAGGCTGTAAACTCACCTAGGCTGAGGGTGATCCAAAAACCACGGGCCTGGGGAAGGAAAGTGTCTTAAGGAAAGTGTGGTTACTAAGTATCTAGTACTGACCAAGGAGGGAGAAGCAAGTTTAATCATCTATCTGGCAAAGGATGGGAATTTAGAGGGTCTGTGTCTGGTCTTCTCATAGGTAAACAAGGGGGCATCTGGGAGTCTCACCTAAATCATTTGGGAGCAGGGTGGTTCTTTTCAGTAAGCCATTTCATGAAACACATAAGATGGGAAGATTTCATAATGTTCTCAATTTTTCAAGATCACAGGGTCTGGGATAACTTAAACGATGTCAACTTAATGTACCTAAGTATGCCAGATAGACATCATCACCCTTAAATAATATGAGCATTTCAAATCAACATTTCTGAAACTAATCATTTTTGATAAAATTGAAATTCTTTTTGGCTTTGACTTTGTTGGTGAGACCACCAAAAATGATGTAGTCACCTAAATGTCTGGAGATGGAAAGCTAGGAAAAGGAAAGTATTGTTGGCTAATCCAACTTCATCTTTGTATCATATATTTAACAGGTATAAAATATACACAAATAGGAGATGGCAACAAACATTAATTTTTTTTACATTGATTTATTTGTTTTGAGAGAGAGAGAGCCAGCAAGTGAGGGAGGAGGAGGGGAAGGGAGAGAGAACGAGAGAGAGAATCCCAAGCAGACTCCACACTGTCAGTGCAGAGATCATGATCTGAGCTGAAATCAAGAGTTGGATGCTTAACCAACTGAACCATTCAGGCACCCCATGTATTTTTTTTTTAATGTTTATTTATTTTTGAGAGAGGGAGAAACAGAGACAGAGACAGATTGTGAGTAGGGGAAGGGCAGAGAAAGAGAGAGAGAGAGGGAGACATAGAATCTGAAGCAGGCTCCAGGCTCTCAGCTGTCAGCACAGAACCCAACACTGAGCTCAAACTCACAAACCACGAGATCATGACCTTAGCCAAAGTTGGAAGCTTAACTGACTGAGCCACCCAGGTGCAACACCCCCCACCATGTAACTTTTTTTTTTTTTACATCAAACAAGATATATGTGGAAACAAGTACATGACTAGAATATTATAATGGCAGGAAGTTTGTTAATGAACAGAATTATACATGAGTAAATAGTGAAATGAATATTTTGATATTTTTAAATAGCTACATTGTTTTCCTCTTATGAAAGATAGAATATATTTTCTTATATAAAGTATTTGAAGAAAAACACATACATATAGATATGTAATAAGATGGTGCATATTGTACATGCGTTTTTGTAACTGCCATTCTTCCATTTAAGAATATATAAGGCCTATTTTCCAGGACCTCAAAAAATTATTCCATGACATCATTTTGTATTCTATGCTTTGTTGGAATATAGCCATTAGTCAGTCAATATTCACTATCACTGGATGTTCATATAATTTCTGATTGTTTTATATAAATATTTGTACAGACACAATTTTTCTTCTAAGAATAAATTACTAGAGATGGGGAATTAAAAGGAATGGGCATTTTTCAAGCACTCAATAGAGTCAAATTATCTTATTGGAAGCTACTACCGCCTTGCACTGCCTAGGAAGAAAATGAGATTGTCAATTTCCTACACATTAACCAATAATAAATACTATATTTATAAATATAAAATCCACTTTGTAGCTAATCCGCATTTATTTAACCACAAATATGTTTGAACTTTTTCTCATATTATGATAAGGAAAGATAGGATAAAACAGGCAGAGAGAGAAAGGTTAGGACCTGATGTCCCTGGATGGGAAAAACATGTATTTTAAAACAATGCTGGGAGTGTCTCAGCATTAAGATTCCTTGGGTTTAAGATTCCTCTTAAGAATATAACAGATACCATCTGCTCCCCTTCAGGTTTTCCTCAGGAATTTGACAATCAAAATACTTAACTTCAATACATAAACCATAAAATGTATGTTATAGGAGGGACAGTATGGCTATAGTCTGACTCCTCCCACAATGGAAGAGAGCCAATCAGACATGAACATCCCAGCACCTTAGCCAATAAGGGTAGGACCTGAGAAGAAACAAGGGAGAAGGGATGGGGGGACTGACCAAAACCTTATAAAAAAGGCCTTGGCCTATAGCCAAGGGTGTTCACTTTCCAACGCCCCCTCTCTGTAAAGAGAACTTTCATACTATTCTTACTTTCTGATCTTATACTCTAATAAACTTTTGCCTGCTACTCATTTTATTCTGTGTCCACCTCTCCATCCTTTGAAATGGTGAGACAATAAACCAAGGCTATTGAGGTAAAAAAAAATCCTGCAACAATATGTGTATTGGCCATTCATATTTCAGTGTTTTGGCCTGATCCAAATTGTGAATTGAAAACACATTAAATAAATAGATACATGTATAAATACTCTCCTTATAAACCCCAATTTAAAATCATAATTCTGGAGAAAGAGCTAGATTTTATAACTTGAATTAGAAAGAAAATTCCCTATCTGCTACAATTTTATTGAAATAATATCTACCATGTCAGTTACAGTAGTTACAGATCAATTACATTATCAATTTAATTTCCAAATCTATAAAATAGTGATTCCCATTTTATAAAGAAGAAAATTCAGGATTGAGAAATGTCAAATCATTTCCACTGACTCTGTGTGTGTGTGTGTGTGTGTGTGTGTGTGTGTAAAATAAATGATGGGGGCTAGGATTTGCAAGTTTGAATAGTCAAATTCCTTCATGTATCTATCTTAAGATGGTGAAATGTGATTTCATACCTACTTGAATAACCTGAATGTTCTTTAATATTTCTTAATTAATTCTTACTAAGTGCATACATCAGACTAGTAGATTTGCAATGCTGTGATGGCTGGGGCTGGAGAAGCAGGACTTGGGGATGAGAGTCATGGTCAGAGAAGGGGTGCCAAATGTATTCCTAAATCTGTTTTAGTTTCATTGGCACCAAGAGGAAGGTTTTTGTAGGTTTAAGATGCCCAGATCTAAGCAATAAATAAACAACTGTATCACTTGATCATTTTACTTTCGATATGGTAATTTAAAATTCAAATGGCAATACTCTACAGTTCTCATAAAACATTTACAGAGTGATTTACATAAATATTTGGTTTTATGTCATGATGGTTGACTACCCTCTATGTTGGCACCACCCTGGGGTTGCTGTTTTAAATTGGTTGTGTGCCCTGAATTTTCCGTGGTGACCATACTAGTTTTGAAACATTCACCAGAACATTAAATCAGATTTCTTAAGAAATAATCTCCACTAGGATTATCAATTATCTGTATTTTGCTTTGGACAAATTTAAAGGGTTCCATATGAGACTTTGTGATTAGCTAGTTATAAACTGAGATAGCACAATCGTTCCTACAACTATTCATGGTGCAAAAGTAATAACATCCTGAAATAGGCATATAAGGATTAAGGGAGTATCTGGATGTAAAAGCAGCTGCTTTTATTGAAGTCCTTACATTTCCTTTCTGGCCCCACAAGTGTAGGCTGTGAGTAAGAAGAGACACAAATTGCCTGTACTTCCACGTTCATGCTATGAAATCTGAGATATGTTCACTTTACTCCTGGAAGAGGAGAAACTCAAACCACTCTCTGGCATCCTGTGTAATTAAGAATAGAGAGAAAAGAAGGAAGGAAGGAAGAAATGAAGGACAGGAGGATGGATGAAAGCATAGAAAGAAGAGAGGAAAAAAAGTCTTTAAATCTATGTATTTGACACAAGCTAATTTGTCGCTGGCACACAGTCTTAGGCAAGAGTCACCTTCTATGCCTTCCTCCTAGAAGGAAGGATTGCTAATCATCATGTCCTTTGAAACATAAATCAGGAAGCCCCTGAGAGATCCCAAATCATTACCTGACTACATGCGTAGCTGTAATTAATGACTGTTTGTAAAAGACTCTGAAGATGAAAAGCACCTTAATTGGAGTAACTCTCAATCATGCAGAAGCAGAAAATCTAAAGTAAATGGAAATATTAGGACATGGATGATTTTAAACTAAAGCAACCAGACTTTGTGATTTTTTTTCCTCTTAGAGTTTCAGATAAATTTTCAAAGCTAATTTTCAGTTAATGTTTCAGAGCTAAAACCAGCATGCTGTATATTCTAAATAAATCTACATTCAAGTCTCATGGTACATAAGAAAAGCTGTAACTAGTGGCTTGACTATCACCCGATACACCTCCAGATGAAGTGAAAAAAGAAAACTACTTTGAAAGAAATTTATAGGACTATATACTTCTTTGGCCTTTTGCCTCTCCCAAGAGAAGAGATAGGGAAAGATATACACTTTCACATACTCAAATCAAGGAGAGTGAAGGTTGCTAAAAGAATAGCTCAGAGTCTGGGGGTTGCTTGCAAAAATAGAGAGATGGACATCTTCCTCACTGGCTGGGGAAGAAGGAGGAGTAGGAGGAGAGAGGAGAAGGGGGAGGAGAAGGAGAGGAAGGAGAGGAAGAAGAAGAAAGAAAAAAGAAGAAAGAAGAAAGAAGAAAGAAGAAAGAAGAAGCAAGAAGCAGAAGCAGAAGCAGAAGCAGAAGAAGAAACAACAAAGAATGAATTCTCTCTGGTCACCAGTATTGAAAAATTGACAGGAGGTTGGCAAATATAAACACACACACACACACACACACACACACACACACACACACACAAATACAGGGATTTAGGAGTTTTGTGACAATAGGAATTGTGGCTTGTTTTCCCTACTGAGCTCTGAAATCAGGACTCTGACTAGAGCAGACAGCAATGGTAGGAAAGGGAGAGAGAACAAAAAATAGTAGACAATCTATTATTTTTAATCATTTACCAGAGCAAATATCCCCCAACTTGAGTGACCCTGGTATGTGTTTTTCACAGGACACTAGATTATTTTTATTTTAAAGAATATACTTTTTGAAATTAAGGTTTAGGACATAGCCATATTCTTTCACAATCTTATTATACCTAATCAATAATATAAGCTGCATCTCATTAGAACTGCCTGAGGACTTAGTTCCTAAAATTAGTATTTGTCCTATTTCTCTCTTTACAGACCATGTGAACTCATTTTTTATGTTTGCCAAAACTAAAAGTAATAATCTCAAACTGCATCACATAACATGCAGTCTTCAATACTAGGTTTGTCTGATTCAAATTCTTGATAGTCTGATAACTCCAGACTCAGCTGGTCTTCTATTTTCTGAGTTCTGGATATCTGACTTCTGACTGAGCCTCTTCTACAAGCCTGGACAATTTCACGGCATATTCCTGTATTTAACTTATCAAATGTAATTTCTTTTGTTTTTAAATGTGAATGTATAGTATATGTGACAAACGTGATGCAAGGTCTCTTCAAATGCATTTGTAAAGGGGCGCCTGGGTGGCTCAGTCGGTTGAGCGTCCGACTTCAGCTCAGGTCATGATCTCGCGGTCCGCGAGTTCAAGCCCCGCGTCGGGCTCTGGGCTGACGGCTCAGAGCCTGGAGCCTGCTTTCAATTCTGTGTCTCCCTCTCTCTCTCTCTCACCCTCCCCTGTTCATGCTCTGTCTCTCTCTGTCTCAAAAATAAAATAAAAACGTTAAAAAAAAATTAAAAAAATGCATTTGTAAAAACCTTCCAAAGTAGCCACATTTCTTGATGCCAAGGTACTATTTCAGATTTCCTTGAATTTGGCTACCTTCACACATTGAATTATGGCATGCAGGAATATTTCTGGAGTGTAGAGGTTGTAGTGGGAAGGGTTTAAGAGTGTTGGAAATCCAATGCAGCTGACATGGTGATGCCTCTCCAGCTGTGAACAGGATAGAAAAGATTGGGTAGAATTAGTCTCACCCTTTGGAGCTCTTGGCATCATGGCAGCAACAAATCTGTGCTGAGTCCTAGAAGTAAAGGAGAGGAAGTGGCTAGGTGCAACCAAATAACATTTCAGCTGAGCCATTTGATTGAAAAATGTGATATGTAAATTCTGAGGGATACAGAATAGCCAAGAGAGGTGAGTGCTTCTTTACATCAAAAAAAGGAAGAGAATTCAACTTGAAAAAATGCCCCAACTCACCTCCAACCACCTTTCCGAGGTTCTAAGTCATCTCTTATTGTCATAATACAAGATAATATTTTTACAGTAAACATCTTGATACTGATAATAACGATACTAATAACAGCACTGGAACTGGACAAATGATTTGTAATTCAAGGTTTGGTGATCCTGGAAGATAGTCTTTGTGTTTTGAAAAAGAATGGACTTCTGTGAGGTTCTACTTCCAGATTTGTAGTTCTGTCTTCATCCTGGCCTGGCCCTGATTTACTTCCCTTCACTTTAATCAAGCAACCCTTACTAGAATTACATTTAAACTCACCATAAAATGCACTTTCATGTTCCAAAGGGTAATGGGCTAAGACTTCATGTTGTTGTTGTTAGCTGTGGCATTTCAATTTACCATAATAGGAATCTCTCGCCTTCCCTTTTCTTCTGTTCCCTTCCCCTGCCCCCCACCCCAAGAGTCTTAAAAGGAAAGAGTGCCAATATATTGACTGTATGAAAGTTTCAGACATTTTCACAATATACTTCCAGATTATTTTGACTACTGTTTTGACTAAACTTATCTTTGAATATTGCTACTAAAGAATCTATTACCCAAACATTCATTTTCAGCAATTTCCTAGCCTAGGCCTTATGGGAGTAAAACAGAAAGGAGCCAAAATCATTTGGGGAGCTAAATGTTTGTTTGTTGGCTGAGGAAGACCTATAAATGTATTCTACGAATGTTAGGAATCTAAGAGAAAAGAGAGGTATCCAGCAGGAATTGTGTATGTGAAATGTGAGCATGTGAATGTGTGTGGGGGTGTGTGAATATGTACACGTGTGTGGAGGGGAGAGGTGAGCATAGGCACGTGGGGGGATGTAAATATGTGCATGTGTGTGGAGGGGAGAGGTGAACATGTGCGCGTCTGTGGGGGGGATGTGAATATGTACACGTGTGTGGAGGGGAGAGGTGAGCATGTGCATGTGTGGGGGGGTTGGGCAGATGTGTCTGAGGAGGGAAGGAATTTTAGGGAAATAAACATAAATTAGTGAATAAAAAAATCACACCATTATTACATAATGTGGTAGAATTCTGTAGTTGTGAATCTTCATGAGGTCATAAACCTGGTGTCTCAATTTTTTTCCTTTAAAACAGGTGTCACAAGTGTATAGCAAAAATAAACTTAGTAAGATTATATATGTGAGTGTTCTGCAAAGTGTAAAACATGTTAATAACGTTTTGCTATTATCACTATTTCTATCATCCTCAAGTATATACCCCTCTCCTCTAATATGCAAATCAAATGTAATGAAGTACCTAAAAACACTAAACTTTGCATCCTGATAAACTTGGCCTTGCTTTAACTGCTCCTTCACTTCCTGCCAAACTTACCAGCTCACAATTTAAAAAAAAAAATACTTAATCCCAAGTATTGCCAAATTCTGGCTTAAATCTGAATGTATAATTTAGGTATTAGAAATACCTCCACAATTATGCAAAAATAAGGTCTCAGACGACAAGCAGGTTCCCCAACCTCAACTCTATTCCTAACTCAGGAGCACTGACTCAGGAGTTAGGCTGCCTGAATTTGAATCCTGTCTCCACCACTTATTCACTGTTGTACACATTACTTAACATTTCCTTGCCTAATTTTTTTTCATTTGTATTTGAGGAATGATTATTACTTTCTAGAATTTTTTAAAGGATTAAAATTTTAATACATACAAGTATAAAGAAAAGTGTATAGTAAATAATCAATTCTTAGTAATATTTAGATTTATTATCACTATCAACATAGTAAGATCATCAAACTATATAGCAGTCTCCATAAAAACTATGGATGAGAAAGATAATTCCATAGTGGTATTTAAATTTTGTCCTTTAGAGGTTACTATAGAAATTATGAGCAAAAAAGAAAGGAGACATACGTTTTGGATGAAAACAAGAATCTTGCAAAAATGGTAATCTATAATAATATACATGCCTAAAGTCCTTGGTTAGAATGACACAAGGTCGTAGGGCATGGATTGAACAGAAGCACAAATTAAAATTAAGTAGATGTGTTACTCCTGATAATGAAAATTAAAAGCTAAATATCTCTCATACTATCTGAAGTACAAACATCTCAATAGCAAACACTGTGTTTCTTATTATTGTTAACTCTTTCCACCCTCTCCACATTATGACCAATGTTCCCAGAAGAGGAACATGAATAACTTCAAGTCTGAAATCCACAATAATTAAAGCTAAACTGGGGAGTTAAGATCCTGAATTCTAGCTGTTGGCTAGGGTCTTCCAGGATGCACGTGTCTAATGTGTCTGTATAAGGGCACACATGCCTGGAGCTTCTGTATGTTAGCTTCTTTGGTTGTGCCCTTTTAAGATGGCTGCAGATTTTCCAAGCAGGTTCAATATCTAAATATTTATATATGCAGTTTTGATCATCTTCCCTTTTTTACTCTCCCAAATGTTTAGCTTCACAAATTGCAGGCATGCTAAATCTATCAGAAATTGACGGGGAAATTAGGAGGGCAGACAGAACTTAATATGGTGCTGAGCATGAGAGAGCTCAAGGAAAACAGGATGAGTTGATTATTAAAATAAATAAAATAACCCGACTAGTGTTTATGAAGGCAGTCAGAAGAGTGTTTAATTAGCTCCAGGAAAACAATCTGAAACAGAGGAAGAAGCAAAGCAAATCTCCAAGCGTGGCCTTATATACCAAAGGATTAGCAAAGACATCTTACCTTCACCTTCCTTAGGAACAGTCTCAGTGATTTAACATGTCAGAGAGCTTTTAATGACACACTACTGCAGTTTTAATTAATTTTTTCATCCATATGCAAGCACTCAATTAAAGCTTACCTCCTCCCCATATGCTCTAAGATTTTCTAGTTACATTTCAATTTAATGCATTGTTGCAGTGGTAGAATGTTAGGAGTATTTTTATTTACAAATGAGGTCAATACAGTATTTTTTAGAAGTCTGACTTGTTTAACAGGATGGGAAAGGACACAACAGCTACTGGGTCACTGACTCTCAATCAGAAGTGATTTTGCCTCTCTTCCTGCAGGGTTATTTGGCAAAGTCTAAAGATATGATGTCACAAGCAGGACGATGCTACTGGCATCTAGTGGGTAGAAGGCAGGTATGCTGCTAAAAATCCTACAAGGCACAGTTCAGCCTCCCACAACTATGAGTTTTCTGGAACAAAATGTTAGCTAAGACTGAGAAGTCTTATATTAGGTAAAAGATATGTGGTGCTTCACTGTATGAAACATTTGCTTTGTACTGAATAAACCTCGTTTTTTTCTGACTGTACACAAATGATAACTACTTTATTGTTGTTGTTGGAAGTCTATTGCAGTGGAAACTGAGTGGTCTAGTTATATTGAACACACTGTGCAGCAGGACAAGGCAGGGGGCAGGCAGGATAGAAGGAAGGCTTAGGACTCTGTTTCTACCTTTAGAAACAGTGAAGAGGGAAGAGAATGTATTTTCTTGTGAGTGGATAAACAACTGAACATTTTGAAAATGATCATAAGGAAGACTGGAATTAAGGTTGAGAATGGCTAAGGATAACTGCTATAGTCACCAAAAGATTTAAGGAAGAATTGTAATTTGGGCTTAGTTGGTTTAGCAAGCAATACTTTTTTAAAAAAATTAAATTCTTAGAGGAACTTAGCCTACTAGAAATAAAGTAGGCATTGTAAGGAGTTTCAGGTGAAGAGTCAGCAAGGAGAGTTCATATCTCTTGTCTACTCATTAATGCCTTTGTTCTCCACATGCTTATCAATAAAAAGTAGATAAGTGCTGACAGCAGATACGAAAACTTCTTCTGAAGGAAGAAAATATTTAACAAAATGAACAGATATTTGCTTGAACTATATCCTGAAAATATTATATCTAGTATTTTTCTAATATATGAAAACATTTATGTTTAGGCAAATACACAGAAAATATTTGTCCCAGACAATTTTCTATAAAGACACATAGAAAACAGGCTATGACCTGAAAATTAGGTGATCTTAAAGGTGTACTAAGAATGAACCATATTTGTTGAAGAATAAAGTATTTCTGTGGGATGGTGGATACTGAGGTTTGACATTTATTTTTGGTTTTCCCTTCTGAATACATGTTAAGATCATACTTTAGCGCTAGAAGACGCATCATGGTCAATAAATTTTTTTTTAATTTTTTTTAACGTTTATTTATTTTTGAGACAGAGAGAGACAGAGCATGAACGGGGGAGGGTCACAGAGAGAGGGAGACACAGAATCTGAAACAGGCTCCAGGCTCTGAGCTGTCAGCACAGAGCCCGACGCGGGGCTCGAACCCACGGACCGTGAGATCATGACCTGAGCCGAAGTCGGACGCTTAACCGACCGAGCCACCCAGGCGCCCCAATAAATTTTTTATCAAAGTAACATGCGTTCCTTCTGGGATCTTTGTTTCTAGTAAAAAAAATACCTAGAGCTCTATTTTTCTCTGCCAATGCCATTGGTAATATTTCAGATAGCAGGTGCTTCATCAGCCTGAGTCCCAGGATAAGGACAGTGAACTGTTTCAAGGCTAGAACAATATTCTAGCCTAGTCTGGTCTACTTTCCATGTTATGATGAGACCAGTGATTTGGTAAAGCTATTATTTGTGCTTACCTGGAAAAGAAGATAAGGTACTATGCTTGACAGAATGATAGGTCCCTAAAGATGTCCACATTCTAATCCACAGAACCCTCAAATACATTACTTTGCATGGCAAAAAGGATTTTGTATATGGATCAAGTTAAGGTTCATGAGATGGAGAGATTATTTGGGTAGTTCCAATGTAACCACAAAGGTCCTTATAGGAAAAATACAGGAAGCTCAGAATTACAGAGGAGATAGAAAGAGGGATACGAAAGTTAGAGTAATGCTCTTTGAAAATGGAGGTAAATGCTACAAAGCAAGGAGTGCAGGTAGCCTGTAGAAACTAGAAAAGGCAGGAAACTGATTCTCTCCTAGCACTTTTAGAGCAAAGAGCTCTGAATGTAGCTTTATAAAGCCAACTCTGGATTTCTGACCCCCAGAAACTTAAGTTAATAATTTGTTGACAGATGGTAGTTACACTTATGAGCCATCTATGAACCAAATAGCAGCCCCTCACTAGATACCGAATCCAGTTGACATCCTAATTTTTGACTCCAGCCACCAGACTATAAGAAATGATTTTCTGTTGTTTACAAGCTACCCTGTCTGTGGCATTTTGTTATAGCAGCCCAAATGGACTAACACAGCATATACTAAGAACAAAATTCAAATTGTTGAGTAGGTAAGTTCACCTGTGTGAATGGAATTTTCTGATTTTGATTTATTAAAGGTGGGTGATTTTGTTGTCATTGAGTACCAGATATGGTTGTGTGGCCATAATGGTACTTTTAGCGTGAGGTAATGTTAGGAATCATTCTCTTAAGTACAAGTCCTAGGGGCAGAGATCATTTTTTATTGGAAATCTTTAACTGATAGAATGACCACTGTTAGTTGTTGGAAGAATTATATTTCATGGGGCAATTATGACCTAAGTCATGGTAGATCATATTTTAATGTAGATGAATATGTTTTCTACATATGGGAATGTGTGGATATAGTCAGAATCCAGTGTTATTTGGAAACTTCTAGCTTCTCATAAGCCACCTCTTTCATTTTACTTGGCCAAATCTTATTTACTATTCAATGCCAGATTAAAATTAACCTCCTCAGGCAAATTTTCTTTTACATTTCTGAAAAGTAGTCAGGAACTAAGCTATACAGCTTAATATATCATTCCGTGTGTGTGTGTGTATTGGAGAGAGAGAGAGAGAGAGAGAGAGAGAGAGAGAGAGAGAATGAGAGAGAATGAGAGAGAACACACCATAAGAGGTTGAGCTCTGTTTTTACTACCTGTAGTTAACTTATAAGAAAAACCAACCTCCTTCATTCTCAGTCATTATGGACTATGAGTGTGTGTATCCTCTTCCTATGCTAACAAATCATAGGTGAACTCATAAACTAGATAAAAATCATCAGAATATTATATCATCTTAGAGAGAGGAGTGTGTGACTCAAGAAAGAAAAATAAAAATATTAGAGATCACCTTGCAATATTTTCTGGAAAGATTATGAAAGAGATGGACTGAGATTATGAGCTATGTGATAATATAAGCTTAGGGACCAAGATCTCCAGCACATAACCAAACGCAAAGCACCTAGGAACCATTTAATACAGCTGCTTAATACGTGTCTTACTCACCTTGGGCTGTCATAACAAAATACCATAGACTGGGTTGTTTAAACAACAGAAATTTATTTCTCACTGTTCTGGAAGCTAGAAGTCTGAAATCAAGGTTCCAGTATGGTTGGGTTCTGAAGGCTCTCTGACTTGTAGACATCCACGTTCTCACTGTGTCCTCACATGGTGGGAATAGAGGAGAAGTTCTCTGGTGTCCCTTAGAAGATCAACATCCAATCATGAGAGCCCCACCTTCATGACCTCATATAATCCTAATTATTTCATAAAGTCCCCATTTCCAAATACTGTCACATTAGGCATTAGGGCTTCAATACATGAATTTTGGAGGTACATAATTAAGTCCACAGCAATTAGTAACTAATAAATAAGGGAATGAGAAGATTTGTAAGATCTGTAGAATTTATTATGCCGGATATACTTCTGAAATTAACTTTATAATGATGATTATAGCCACTTTAATATGGTGCTCCATTGATTATATCCTATCTTTTGCTCAAAAATGCAATTAGGGTCAGAGCTGGGGAATGGAGACTAATAAATGGTTCAAGGCCTAAAGCCACAGGTTAAGATATGGAACAAGAAAAACTCTGAATTCCGATGAGTACTTGACAGATATTCATCAGCAAATAGTTGATAGTGCATATCAACAAATAGTTTCCATCTGCCATTATTTGGGGATATAGATATATTGTATATCATATGGAACTTTTTATCAAGTAGACAAAGAACTTTTAGCAGGAATGATTCCTCCAGGGAATGTAAACAATATAAAAATCCAAAGCTGCTATCTGGGTACTATCTATTGAAATAAAATAATATTCAATGGCTAAGGTAAAATAAATTTCAGTGGATAAAATAACTGCATGAACAACAGCACTTTAATGGAAACCTGACTTCATCATCACTTGGAGCAAACGACAAAAGTATTTATAGAAGAAAATATGAGAGAGAGGAGGAAACAGATTCCTGGTGGCAGGAATCAGAATTTCTGATCATTGCAAACTCTTCATAATCCTATGATACTAGAAAAAAGCAAACCAATATCAAGGTTATTAAAATCACCAGTCAATAAAATACCACGATTCAAAAAAAGATCTATTTCAAATATTTCTGCTCTCTACCTAATGGAATGTATATAGAAAATAAGCTAAAGGTCACATATATGTTTTCTATTCCTTGGTTTATCTGTTTCTATTCAACTAAAATCCTTCTCGTGGCAGATAGAGCTTTGAAGGACATTTTACGTAGGTTAATATGTTTCCCTGTAAACTGACCAAGAGAGCCAAAATTTTAGGGAAACAAACCACCAAGTAGATCATAATTAATCTTACTCTTTCAAGAGAGAACAGAGACTGAGGTTAGAGAGCACAAAGTGTATTTTCTATTATTCTGATCTATTATCAGAGGTTAAGGACACTTGAGAGTGTTGTTGTTGTTGTTGTTTTTACAAAGAAGCTTGAAATCAGTCAAGCACTTTTTGACAAGAGAAAACCCTAAGCTTTTCCCTTCCCCTCCAAATCTGCTTTCCTACTGATTTTGCATGTGCCTGTGATGCATAGTTTTGATAGAATTTCTGGGTCCTAAGACAAAATGAATGGGATCTACACAAAGCTCAGAGCTTTGATGTTAGTCTTAGCAACTTCTATGGGAATAAATATACGCACGTGCATTCAAATTTCTAAGCTGAATTGCCAGCTATCATTCCAGCTGTCTGTCATGGTGTGATTGGTAGAATATCAATTCAGTTCTTCTTATTCTTTACAAAATGTCATCTATTATGTTAAAAATTAACTGAATGCATTTTGAAGCCACAAATAATTGGTTCTGGTTCTAGAATTAAACACCAACTGTATAGCCTTAGACAAGTTTCTCTGAGTTTCTCTGAGTTTTCTCAGATGCATGATGGATGTGTTCATCACTACCACAAGTAAGCTCCTATTTCTTGCATTAGAGTAGATTATGTACTCAGAATAATTCTATCAAATGAAACAAAGTGCCACATAATATGCAAAAAATCCATGTATTACTGAGAAATTTTTCATTTGTAAAATCCCCTAACTATCCCAAATATTAATCAATGGTGGTCTAGTTGCATAAATTATGGCAAAAGCATACCACAAAGTAGTAGGTAAAAAGAGGGGAAAAAAGAGGAATCTCTCCATATATTGTAGTAGAGTATATTCAGAATATGTCGCTGGATAAAAAAGCTAAGTATATAGAATTTGTATGGAAGGCTAAAATTTATCAAAAAGAGAAGTAGTTTTATGTTTAAATGTATTAGAGAATCAAAAGAAGTCTGTACATGAAACAAAATGAGTATAACCAATAGGAAAGAGAATGAACAAGATAGATGGAGAGAACATATTTAGAAGTTAGTCTTTTTAAAATATACCTGTGTTTTTTTAGATTTGCTTTTATAACCATATAATTTATAAAATTTTAAAACAAATTAAATTCAAAATAGTAATACCTAAAAACAATAAAAAAATAAAAGTAAAATAAAACCAATGACTTATTTGATGCAAATGGAATCGGTAGTATCTAGATGACGATTTATGGTTCCTCTGGAGAAATAGCTGATTCTTAGTTAGGGAAGAAATTACATAAAATGAGCTGAGAACATCTTGGGGTAACAGAAGGAAAGGAAACTACCAAAGACTACTAGGATCATGTTTGAGACCCAGGAGTCACCTTAAATAAATTACTGTGGGCCAACTACGGGATAATCAGACATCTGTAAGGAAAATGGTAGCAATGAATTGAATCACATAAAATATGTTAAAATCCATAGATTTATAATGATAATGACAACATATATACCAATTACACAAACCATTGTAAGATGTTACAGAATCAAATCGTCATTGTGAAAATGACAAATAAAGATAATCACATATTTAAATGTATTTCCAATACAGTTTGAAAGTAAAGCATCTCAAAGCCAGCTTCTACCCTTGCAGATTTCTTCTGAATTAAAGGCACTATAGCTTCTATCTTGATGGTAGCATGTTGCACAAAGAATAAAGGGATAAATCCAAATACCTGGCTAAGGAGGGAACGCTAAAAGAAAGGTTGGGACAATAAATTGAGAACTCAAAATAACACACCAGTCCAAAGGCAAATTTATAGTAAGATTTTTTATGCTATTCATGTCATTGGAGAAATCTCATTTTCATAAATATGGTCCTGCAAAAGATGTTTATATATTATATATATTTATTATATAAACATATACATACATGCATATTATACATAACATATACATAACCTATGTATATATTATACATACATAATATATATAACATATATAATATATATACATATTATATATATATATTCTGTAGGATCTTCTCTCAAATCAAACCATAAAAGAACACATATAAACAAAATCCTGAGAAAAATTACCACCTCACAGTCAAAAATTTAAAAAGAAAAGAACAGGCATGGGATTGAGAACTAGATGAACTAAAATAGACAAAATCAAATATGTAAGAATTCATATGTCAAAATTTTCTACCAAACCCCCATAAGAGATGAAAGTTCACATACTGCTACTAGAAGAATTAAGCACTGTCCATACAATTCCACTTGTAGAAGAGAACTGAAACTTGAACTTGGTCCTTCCTGGACTCTTCCTTATCCAAATTTTCCCTTTGCTGATGTTAGCCTGTATCCTTCACGTAATATACTGTAACCATTAGTATGGCAGCTTTTCTGCGTTCTTGCAAATCACTGAACCTGAGGATGGTGTGGGGACCACCAACACAATGATTTAGGCAAGAAAACACGAAAGTGGTGTCAAGGGAAAAACGAATGGCAAGCCGTAGATCTACAATTTCCATAGATGAGAAAGGAGACCAAGTTTCCCTGCATTCCCCAAGACTGACTTAGTGTGTCCCAAACTTAAACTGTACAAGTCTAAGAGGAAATAAGGATAATTACATAAAAGGTCAGGTGGGAGCAAAACTAGGACTAACCGAGTTCTCTAGTACATCATTATTTCTGTAAGAGCTGTTTTTATTTACCAGATACATCTTTATCCCCACTAAGATGTCTTCTCATGTGGAAGACCAAAAAGTAAGTAAGTAAGTAAATAAGTAAGTAAATACAACGATACCTTCAACTATGGCACTTGGTAAGTTCCACAGAAGGTCTTAGGAAGGAGGCTGTGGGGTTGCTGCATCCATATTTAGCACGTGCTCGACCTACATCTGTGCTCCAAAGCACGGCTTTAGATCCACTGAGACTTGGGTCCATATCCTCTCTCCATCACTCTCCATTACTAACTATGTGAACTTTATACAAACTTTCAACCTCTATTTAGTATCAATTTCACATATTTACAGTCAGGGAGAATAATATTATATTATGGTGCATTATGATTCTATTTTAATAAATAACCTTACATGATGATTGTATGTAGGGTTTTGGTAAATATCAAATGATACAATGCATGAAAATCATTTAGCATGGTGACTAAACAGGTACACTTATAGATTATTTAAATATTTTTCTAATTATTTACTGTTATTACAAATAGTAGTAGTTAGTAGCTGCAGCAGCAGTCATGTCAGTGCTTTGTAATCACTAAATCATCACAGATCTAGAAAGCTTATTATGTAAAGGATAGTTGTTAGTGCAGTGTTCATCTGCTGCAAGTTCATACTATCTTTCATGCTAGCTAGCAAGCCACTTACTAACATGGTTCTCTCAGTGCTGAGCATGAAGGCATTTTATACAGTAATTTATTGCTTTGTAATTTAGTTCTGGAGATAAGCAGATAAATAAAATGAACGCAGCCATGCTTTATTCAAAATATGAAGTTGTGAGTCCAGGGAAAAAGTAAGTAAAATTCAGGACATATCAGTAGCAAAACAAATGCCCAAAGAAGCCAAACGTTAATCTGCTCAAGACATTTGCCACCCTTTTCCAATTAAGGTGCACTGCACTGACCCCTAAATGAGTAGTTAAACTGAGAAAAGTCTCACTCCAGAGTGAGATCCGGAGACCCAATGCTCCCAAGGGCTTCAGATACGAACATAAAGGCCAGGGACAGAAACAAGTTTAGTCTGGGCAGTGCATTCGCTCCACAAAAGGTGTTAAAACATTTCTGAAGTTAGCAGAAACTTCCACTGACATAATCAGTGAACCCGAAATCAAAACAAACTGTGCTAATTTGTTGAAACTTGAGTTACAAGCTTATTTACTGTTGTTTTATTATAATGGCTTTTAACAGAACCATGGACAAATGGAAGTTTAAAACCAGAGAAATATGAAGTATCAAAAATACCTCCTCTCATCCAGCCAGTGGTGGTTTAGTTTATGTATTCTCTAAGTTATTCAAAAAAGAACAATACTAGAATACATCCTTTAAAATGCACTAATGTGAAGGAGAAGAAACAGCTTTGGATACCGGTAAACAAGCAAATAAGCTAATGATGTGTAAATGCTTCCAGAAATACTCTGTAAATGGGTAAACACCCAGGGTGAACAGGAACAGAACTAGCCTTAACGGCCCAATATCCCCTTATCTTTATAATGTGAGGATTTTTACTCAGGGAACATCTGCCAAGCCTAGCCACAATTTACTTCTAAATTTAATTTAGTTTTTAATGCTTAGGGGAATTTTAAGCCTTTTTCCTGGTTTAGAGATTCTTAAATAATACAAAAATCCTGTTAGAGTTGGGAAATGTGAGCAATTAACTTTTTATTGGGTAAAACCTGAACAATGATTTTTTCAATAGTGACCATGAACAAAAGCTGATTGCAGATGTAATGGATATATTCTCGAATAAAAACAGGAAAAAACAGAAAAGAAGAAAGGAGTATTGAAAAACAAAATCTGAGAAATTGGAAATTGGTCATGGTAATCTTTTCCTTTTCAAAATGTTTCCTCAGATGCGCAAAAAATGTTGTATGCCTTAAAGTTACACATTATATGTCAACTATATCTCAATAAAGCTGGAAAAAAAAGCAGTTGAAAAGCAGTACTTTTAGCAACTCTAAGTGGGTAGTCTGCTACACCACCAATAAACGAAAGGCCAGATCATCCCTCAGTTGGCTGGATTGAGGTACTGTGATAGAGGAAAGAAATAAGAAGGTATATCAGGAGATTAAGAGAGTTTGATAGTTACTATGAGGCTGACAGTGCCCTCAGAAATGACAGGGTCAGAAAAATATAAATAACTAATGTTGCAATACTGTTAATTGAGTTACTGACTCCAAATTATCAGGTGATGATTATGATGGATGGTGATGATTGTGATGATGAGTTTTTTCAAAATGGCCCAATATTAGTGTCACATTAGTAGACACTAATAAATATTCATTATGTTTACTTATGCTGAATTTAATAAGAAAAGTAACCATAAAAGAAATTTGGAGAATACTGAATCTGAGAGGAAAGCAAATTTTCAGTTATGGACTTGCTCAGTATTTTGCAAAATGTTCTCCTTTTTTTTTCCTATCTGTAAGGCCAAAGGAGTTAGAACCCAAGATACCTAAGGATGCTTTTGTCTTTATTATTCCAGTATGCAGTAGTTCCCAAATTTGAAGTGGCCAAGGAGACACAAAGAATATTTCACAGACAAGGTTTTGTGTGTTTGTGTGTGTGTGTGTGCACACATGTGTGTACTTTGTCCTTGAGGTGTTGATATCATATATAAACAATGTTTAACTGCAAATAACTTAAAGAAAATTTCAAGAAATTCCTTTTACATTTAAGGTACTTAACTCTAAAAATAAAGCAACTAAAGCAGGATCTGTAGCAAAGAATCTAACCATAATCCCTGAATCCCTGACAGCATTTCTTTCATACAGCATGTTTATAGCATATAATCAGAGCTAGAAGAGTAGTGGAATCCAGAAAAACAAAGCAGTTATCATATTTGTACTAAAAATGTCTTACAAAGATATAAATCACATGTGTTAAGGTATTGGTTAAAGCCATGTAATCTGGGGTTAGATTGCTTTTTTTCAAATCTTAGCTCTACTAATTACGATGTAAAATGAGGCTGGTTATTTAACCTATTAATTGCTTGATTTCTCATTCTTAAATGAAGCATACACCTTCTATTCAACTCAGCAATCCCACTGCTAATATCCCAAGAGAAATGAAAACATGTCTCAGTAAATATATACCAATACCGAAAAATCCAACACAAGTACTTATTGTGGCTTTATGTGTGATCACCAAAATTCATAATCTCCAAAAATCAACCCAAATAACCATTAACTTGTGAATGGGCAAACTGTGGCACATCCATATACTATTACTCAAGAATAAGAACGAATGAACCACTGATTAACACATGGATATCTGCCATAGCATGGATGAATCTCAAATACATTATACAAAATGAAAAAGGTTGTATATTGTATAATTTCATTTACATGGTATTATGGAAAGGCAAATGCATGAGGACACAAACCAAATCAATGGTTACTATGGCTATAGATGAGGAGAGACTACTGACTCCAAAGGGCATGAGGGAAAATTTGTGGGTAATAGGACTGTTGATTAGAGTGTGATTATATGACCTTATTCATCTATCAAAGTTCACAGAACTGTGCATTAACAAAAGATGACTTTGTAAGTTATACCTCAAAACACTTAAGAGAAATAGAAACATGATAGAAGCACCTACTTCATCAAGTTGTTATGAAGACTAAGAAATATCATGCACATAAAATATTGTAGTGTTTCACACATTAAGCACTCAACAAATGCTAGCTATCATACCTGCCATAATCCTAACTCTTCATAACTGTAATGGTGAATAGTTTTGTTAGGTGAAAATTATTTATAAATAAATAACAGTTACTTTTTAATAACTGTTTATAAAAATTGAGGGTTTTTTGGTTTAATAACTGTTTGGTGTATAGTGAGGCCACCTGTTCCTAACACATTAAAGATGATTGCAACGTTCTCAGGGTTGTGTTTCCAAGACAGATTCACATATTGAGGCTGCCCATTTTTAGTGACAAATAAGATCCAGTCATAATCAAAACTAAAATGAAAAGGAATTTTGCTTGCTTTTCAGAGCCATTCAATCTTTTTTCTTTTTCTTTCTTTCTCTTTCTTTCTTTCTCTTTTCTTTTTTCTTTTCTTTTCTTTTCCTTTCCTTCTTTTTTTCTTCCAGAGTCCCCAAGCCTCCAGCCCAGAGACCAAGATAAGAAGCCTTCTTTCATTTCACCAGGGCTTTGACTTCTTTCATTTCTACCTCCCCATCATCTTCTCTCAGTCCCCTTCTTCTGTAGAGACTCATAATATATGTAGTAGATGTGGTGCTCCCTTCCCGTACCCATGTTACGTCTTCCAACTATAGCCTAATCTTCACATCCACCCAGTCTTACAAAAACCTTGATTTGGTAAGTCAATCAAACAATCTCCTTTCCAAGGTGTCTGGTGCATAGTGGCTGCTAAATTGATATTCCCCTAGCCATAAGTAGAGATCAGAGCAGAGTGTAGCAGTGGTTGTTTAGAGGTTGGTAGGAAGAGATCTCTATATATATCTCTAGGAATGGTGACATACATAGATTCTGCAAGAATCACCATGTGGAAAGCCAGCTATGAGGCAAAGGGCAACCTGATTCAATTTTTTACCATTTCAGGGACCAGTAAGTTTTCTCTGTTGTTTAAGGCATTTGGAGAAATACACATACACATACATATAGATATACACATATACATATTCACACACACTCAAAAACATTTTTTAAACGTTTATTTATTTTTGAGAGACCAAGAGACATAGAGCATGAGCAGGGGAGGGGCAGAGAGAGAGGGAGATACAGAATCTGAAGCAGGCGCCAGGCCCTGAGCTGTCAGCATAGAGCCCGGCGCGGGGCCTGAACCCATGAACTATGAGATCATGACCTGAGCCGAGGTCAGACACTTAACCAACTAAGCCCCTCACATTTTTTAATGGCACCAAGAACATCTCAACCAATACATTTACTTCTGCATTAATATTCCAGTTTTCCAAGTCCATTAAGGTTCACATGTGTTACAGTATACAACTAATCTGATAAATATACAGTAAGCTCTTAATGACATGTAATACAGAAATTCTCACAAAATACACACATATATTTTAATAGGTAATTTAGCAACATTATTTTAAATGTAAATTGCATAACACTAGGCAGATTTTGTAAAAAAAAAATTTTTTTAAAGCCACAGCAATTTCCTAAAAATCTCCACAAATACTGTCTTATAAAAATGTTCTTTGGCTTGTTGCCCCTCACACTTTCAAAATAGTAAACTAATCTGTAGTTCTTCATCTCTGCTTTCTAAAATCAAATATGTTTGGCAGATTAAAAAAATGTACAATTTCTCTTTCACAAAAATAAATAAAATTACTTAGAATTTTAACAAGGATATATGAATTAGATATAGGGATTATGGGTTAATATCTATTAGTATTTCTTTTGAAACTTTATTAAAAAAAGTGATTTCTCTTTAACCTTCAAAAAGAGAGCATCAGATCCATAGCACAAACCCCAGGTTTTTTTCAGAGTGAAAACAAAAATTCAGAGACGTTATATTCATCGATGAAAATGAGTGATTGACAATAAATTATTGCCCTGGAATTTCCCAGAACTAGCTTTTGGCTTTTGTATTTGTTTTATGTTATAACTATCCTACACAGAAAGTCATTATATCCTGTCATTCTTGGATTTTCAGCAAGAAACTTGTTTTTAGCAAGATGACTTTCTTTCACACTCAAATGTACCGATGACTAAGTTTTGTTCCAATCCTACCCAAACTACTCAGCATGTCCCTCCAAACCAGAGGATGAACTTGACACCTTTGTGCATAGCTGAGTCATCATTTTCCATATGGTTATCTATGTACTACCATCCTTCCAATCGTTTTGGAAGAACATAATTCAAAGTCTAGAGTAAAACAACACACATTTTTTTTTTCAATTCACCCACATCCAGCAAGTTAACAAGTCATTTAGTCAATCACTGTAGATTTTCTCAGCTGCCCCTCTTTATTTTCCTTTTTATATCTATCCTCAGTCTGTCCTTTAATATTTCCTGTGTAAATGAATATTCTCTTAGCTGCTTTCCTTACTTCCTATCTTCTCATTTATTCTCCTATTCAAATTCATCCTTCCCAGTACAAATTACTTGAAAACAAAAATGAAAATGAAAACATTTCACCTTGGTATTTAACATCTCCATCTTCATGTTTTGGCTCAGGCTCCCCCACCCACCTGGATTTTCATTTATCACTCCTGCCCACATATCGAATTCTATCCATCCCCAAAAGTTCATCTCAAATATCAATCTTTCACTAAAAATGTTCTGAGTGCCCATATTCAATGTGACTGCTCTTCTTTGCATCTCTTTTTTGAATAGAATTTGTTGCTTGCCTATGCCATTTAAAATTCCCTATGTCCTTAAATATACTTTTAATCTTTCTGTTGGTGGATTCTACATTTCTGGAGGGCACAAACTCTATCCTTTTAATCTTCATATTCTCTGTCTCAACTACCTATAAAAATCAAGTGATCAATAATGATCAACCATGATGATCAAGAATGAATAGTGCTTTCATCAATATGTTCTCCCAATTCAAAGTTGATATTTCTTTCTGATATTAGCCATTGAGCAAAATTATTTTTGCATGTGGACAAAGTTTAGTTGAGTCTTTGATGGGATATTTTGAGATAAAATTATAGTGTCCCTGATAGTCAATAATTTACACATACTCTGTCTGGGGAAATAGGGGTAAATCAAGAGTGACACACAAACAGCTCCAAATGTAAGAACTGGCAAAGTATAGCAACGATCAAAGTGTAACAGTCTGGGAAGTCTTCTTTAACGGCTTAAGACAGGGTCTCCTATATTGGTCTAATTACTTAATTAGGCTGAAGTCACAAGAAGTATAATTTGTAGTTAAAATGTCAGAAATGAATTTGGTGTTAGTGGACTATTTATTAAATCTGAAGATTATTAAGGTATAAATACACATTTTTTTTTCCTGAGGAGCTGAGATCCTATTAAGTTAAGCACTTCAAGAATTAAAACACAAACATTACAAGTGCTACTAGTTAATATTTATTGTTTTGGACTTCAGTAGGAACATAGTCTGATATTTATGCATACTGTCTCTCTGCTGAAGTCATCTGTCAATTACTACTTGTCATTTGTACCATCCTACCATAGCCTGGGCAGGCATTATTGTCAAACTTGATCCAGTAGATGAAGTGGTGCCACTGAAAACAATTGAAAATGGATGTGTGCTAATTTCAGTCTTTTAGTTAGGGAAAGGGAAGGCGTGAAGTTGGAAGATTTTGTAGAGTGAGATAATGCATTTGAATAGAATCTTCATTCTTTTTAAAAATCACTTATTTGTCTGGGTTACTCTTTTGTTGTGGCATGGAAATTTTCAAAGTATTTAACAAAAGGTTGATTATATGCTTGACTGTACAAAGCACTATGACTGAACAAACAGAGCTGGTGTGAAGTTTCTGTTTTCCGGAGGCTGGAGATGCAGTGTGATTAGTTGTGACATTTTGAAGGGTGTGAATGGATTTAGAACAGTGTAATGGACACAGATTGCATTTTGAATTAGTTGCCAAATAGCTATAAACTCAAGCACCATCAACCAATTTATTTACCTTTCATCATTTCGAGACCAAAAAAGAGTAAGAATATTGCACTAATCTTTTTAAAGGGTAATCTGTATTAGATTTTCCAAAAGCATGTTATCAGAGATATTAAAATTTCAGGACTGACTTTACACAGAGGTAGACCCAGTAAGTAAATGAAAACTGATACTTTATCTGTCATCTAGGTATTTTATTTTTTCTGTTTCCTAAGGTTTGGAATAGTGGATATCATCTGGATCCAGAATGAAATTGAATGAAGTGACTAGATACGTGGATGTTTTAAGGATAAGATCGTTCCTCACCCTGAAAAACTGACTTTGATTACATATCACAGAATAAGTAGTTTGACAACTCAGTTACTAAAGGTAGCACTGGCTAATTAAAAAGATCTGCCAATAGATCCCAGAAGTGCTATTCTTAATTATTTACAAAACTGAAACTGTTTGAACACATTGAATTTCTCGTTGAATCAAAATCTGCCTGGGCATCTGGAGATCTCCCAAACTATGTGTTTCTTGTTTTGGCCCATGCGACTGACTTAGCTTTCTCCTTTAATCTCAGCTCCATGGCTGAGAATTGTGGCTCCTTCTAATTTGACCAACTTGCAGAGCTGCCAGCTGGTAGCTACCCTGGCCCCAAAGATCTTAGCCCTGGTTCTCACTACTCAACAGAAATGACTCACAGAATACCAGTATCAGACAAGGCAACTCTAGTGTGATGGTATAGGACAAAAAAGACACTTTCTGACAGTACTCACAGCAAAGAAAAGACCTGTTTCTTTGATCCCTTCTCAAAATTACCTATTATGGGCCCAAGTTTCATAACTAATCCCTCCTGACACCCTCTGAAACAGCACTCATTTCCTTAGCACGTTCAGTTTCCTTTTACCAGCAAATAATAAACTCAGCTTTGTTTGCTATTAAGTGTGTTCTCTGTGGTCACTGACAGGTAGGTATTGATAATTAATCCATTAAATATTTATTATACGAGTTGTATAATCACAGTGCTCTGGTAGATCAACTATGGTTACCATGGTAAATAAAAAAGATGAAGATATCTCTGTGTTAAAAAGGCGTATTGCACTTTAGAGAATAGAATACTCTCAATGATTCCTGTATGCTAAGCACTATGCTAATCATTTTATGAACATTAACTCAGTGATCCTTCCTACAGTCCCAGAAAGCCGTGCTATTATCTTTATTGTGTCCACTATGCAACTGGCCTTACAAGAATTAAACATATCATCTAGGGTATTTCTGGCAGAAATAAAAATTCACCACTCAGATCACCCACTAAGGGGAGCAAAATGGACTGACAGCCTCATTTGTCATTTCCTTGATCCACCACTGTGTTGCCATCCAGGCCATGCTCCTTCTAGCTGCACAGTGGGAGTTTTAATGTTGGCCCATTCTGGGAGGACAGGACCCATAACAGACAGCTGGGCTCAAAGACTCCCCATTGACCTAGCCAAACCCTTCTTAGAGTCTGAAATTCTTCCTACCCAACCCTTGTTCCTTCTTCCTTTTCTTTTACAGGTGACAGACCTGCACCGTCTCTCCCTTGTCTGTCACACGTGTTTCCCCAATATCTCTCTTAGACATCTTATCTCATCTTGGCATTTGCTTCCTGGAGGGCCAGGACTCACACAGTCACTCTGAGTGTAGGCAGAGGAGTTAAATTTTAATATTGGACTGCCTATTACTGCTGTCCCTAATGTTTTTAACAATCACTGAAGGAATGAGACCACTTTAACTGTCAAATCTTGAAGAATGATTTTTAAGATGCCAAAAGAGCAAGTTTAACTAAGATAGTGCCAAACATTTTATAAAATCTGTCTGAGCTGTGTCATGCTTAATTTCATATGAGATATGGATTTCCTTCTCTAATTCCTCTACCCATTTATTCCTGGGACTTAGGCTTGCCTCTTGTCTCTGATACCTATATTTGAATTGTGGATTTCCATATTCTTTTTTAATATAATTTATTGTCAAATTGGCTAACATACAGTGTGTACAGTGTGCTTTTGGCTTGGGGGGGGTAGATTCTCATGATTCATTGCTTACATACAACACCCAGTGCTCATCCCAACAAGTGCCCTCCTCAATGCCCATCACCCATTTTCCCTTCTCTCCCACCCCCCATCAACCCTCAGTTTGTTCTCTGTATTTAAGAGTCTCTTATGGTTTGCCTCCCTCTGTCTCTGTTTGTAACTATTTTCTCCCTTCCCTTTCCCCACGGGCTTCTATTACGTCTCTCAAGATCCACATATGAGTGAAAACATGTGATATCTGTCTTTCTCGGACTTATTTCACTTATTCTATTAGCTCTGACCAGAACTTTTTTTCCTCCTGTAAAAAATCTTTCATCCTTCAAAATTCACTCAGTTTCTTGAGAGCAGTATTGATGTATCTGAAGACATAGTCTGTGTTCTTCCTTTCTTCACACTTAATAGTTTGTGCTTATCGTATACAATGAAAATCTCAGGTTCTCCTACTTTTACCTCTATTAATGTCAACAGGAAACTTTTTTTTTAAATAATTGCAGCTGCTTGCAGAGTAATGAGTGAATAAGTGAATGAATTAATAACCACTTATTTTAAACATTCTTGGTTCTGACTCATGGGAGTTTCTGGTGTTTCCACTGCTGCATACCCAATGTACTGACTCATAAAATTTAGAGTTGCATGCTCTGGTATGTCATATCTTGACCAGGTATGTTACCTTGACTAGTTTTCTACAAAATTAGAGTATCTCTGGATATGATATTATAGATGTAATATAACATGGAATGTAAGCCAAATGATGGCGATGATTTCATCTGTCCTGTCATTGCTCTATATCCAGTACCTGGTATGTGTTAGGAATCCAGTGAATGAACATACTACTAGAGTATGTAGAATACTGTAAAACACAACAAAAGGTCTTGGTAGGAAGATAAGAGCTAGTATAGAATTCTTGAAGATGTAAAAACTTGACCTTTAGAGAAGGAGTATATGAACTTAATTATATAATTGAAGATTATTTAAAAGTATGCAGCACTAGAGAGCTCTGACAATTACACAAAGACCCATCAATGCCCAAATACTCATATATAAGCTCAGAGATAACAAGAGCATGACATAAGTGACCTCCATCAAACTTGATCCATTCATGATTGTGCTGTGAATTACTAAAGCATCCATCTTTAGCTCAGGCAGTGAAAAAAATTTTAAGGCCAGAATCAAGACAGGAAGACAGTAAATAAAATTTGAAACTGTCTTGTGGTTAAACTCTTATATAGCAATGCATCCATTATGGTATATGGCTGAAGTTCTGATACACACTATTTCACTGCAGATTATCCATTTTATGATCTTCAAAAAATGCAAAAAGATTTCTAGGTGTGGTAAATGGAACAAATTGGAGCTACATTACTAAATATGGAGTAGATAAAGTGCATTGACTTAAATATAAGTATAAAATAAAATAAAGGTAAGAATGAAACCAATAAGAAACACAGATTAAAATATGAATAACAACCTCTTTCATGCGAAGGGTACTCTATGCAAAGAATTGACCACTTATTTATAGAACAATAAATCTTCCTTGAGATATTATACTTAAAGTTGGAAGAATCTCTGCCAAGTGATAATATTCCCTGTGATAATCACAGGTCTATAAAGTACCCACTAGAATATCTGGATTAAAATGAAATATGGTTCAACCAATAAAGTGGATGTTTGGCCACGACAAAGCAAAAATTACCATGAACTAATGTTACTGAAAAGTAGTACAGACCTCCTGACAGAAGAAAGCTGATGGGAAAATTTTCAATAAAATTCCTATGAACATATCCATTTAGTAATGACAAGCTTCCTTTGTGAAGTTTAGAGTAGGTGTAAGCATTGAAATACTTCTGACTATTCTGACTGGTAAATTGTGCTGACTGGCCTGTCTTTATAGGCAAACTCAACAATATTTCAGTTATGACTCTGCTGCTCTAAAAGAAAAGGCTCATACTGATCGAGATTGAAAATTTTTTTAAAAAATATAATAAAAATTCAAAAGCAGTGCTTGGCACAGGCTTACTTCTTTATCAAAAATGCTCTTTATGCTGTCCCAAATCTCTGACTTATATTTAGTTAGTCATTCACTCGTGCATCTGTCAAATCCTTCCTAATTGCCAGTAAGTGCCTAGTAACTGGGAGGATGATGAGTTCAATCTAGAAGGGAAGTCAGGCAAGCCTTTTCCAAGTGTGAACATGTACCTTAGCTTTTACAGGCTGCCTCACCTTCCTCCTAAATAAATGTCCTGTTAAAGTCCTGTTGGCGGACAAACAGAGGTAGGAGAGGTCCCACAATGGGGAAAGGGACCAACGGTTTCAAATTAGAAGCCATCTGGCCTCAAATTCCCACCACCACCATGGACAAACAATTCTCAAGTTGTTTTACTCAGTGCATCTGTTCTGGGGGTGCAAATCAAAAGCTTCAAATAAATCTTGAATATTCTCAGCTTCTGTTGTGGAATAAAAAACAGGATTATTTTTTCTAACTATCAAATAGTTAATAAAATAAAAACTTCACCAAAAAATCCCCAAACATTTCTAATTATCAGTCTGAAGCAGAGAGTAGTGATTAGTAAACAGACTGATTCAAGTAAATTACCTATATTATGTCTTTCAATCCTCACAACAATCTGGAAACCATGGCAGAGCAAAGTGCAATATCTTGTCCAAGGTTGTAATACAAGGAAATGGCTGACTTTGGATCTGAATCCAGAGTCCACATCTTTAATCCCCCTCTAAGTTTTGTGATATTGTAAGGCAATGTGAGTTAAGACTGATGGGTCAAATTTACAGAGATAAATTTCAATTCAAAATAAAATGTATTTTCAGCAATTATATGGTTGCATTAATTAAACATACTCATTCTTCTTTTTTTTTTCTTAATTTTTTAACATTTTATTTATTTTTGAGACAGAGAGAGACAGAGCATGAACAGGGGAGGGTGAGAGAGAGAGAGAGAGGGAGACACAGAATCTGAAACAGGTTCCAGGCTCTGAGCTGTCAGCACAGAGCCCGATGCGGGGCTTGAACTCACAGAGTGAGAGATCATGACCTGAGCCGAAGTCGGACGCTTAACCAACTGAGCCACCCAGGCACCCCAAACATACTCATTCTTGATGTAGTGGTTTCGTAGCCTTAACTTTTAGGTCCTGGGAGTATTGAAGAAGAAATTAACCAGCCATCTATCAGAGATAGTACGTGTGAACCTGAATTGTGTTTCTAGTGATGGTAAATTATTTTAGCATTTAAATGTTAAAACATTCCTGTCTTAGTCTAAATCCTTAGTGGCAAAAAACGAAATTCAGTCCAGGTAACTTACATATAGATTAATTTATCATAAAGAACTGTAAGAATAAAAAGAAAATACCATGAAAGCCAGTAAGCAAAAATACAGAAGGGTCCCAAGGTGAACTAGGATGATGTCCAGTTCCTTTCTTGATAGACCAGTAGATAAATAGATGTAAAAATAACATGTTTTATAGTTACAGTAAACTAAATATATATATTTCAAATACATTTACTATATAGCTTGTCAATTATACCTAAATAAATTTTTAAAATGGTGAGGTTCTTCTACTCTAAAGACACAGTAATAAAACACTGTTTCTTTAGCTCTGCATATATCTATATATATATTTACATCAGGGCGGGGGGAAGAGGAGAAAACTATTATCTGTTGGCCATAGGCTACCAAAGTCTGTTTCAGGGACGTATTAGCACTTCCTAAAACATAAACCTACAATTAGCTTTGTGTTGCTGGCATGGTAGGTCAGCATGACAATATACAGTCATGTTGAGTTAAGGAAAAAAAAAATCCCTTCCTCAGTTTGAGTCATGTATTAACCACTGGCACAACCATCTGTAGAGAGTAGCAGCATCACCTGAAGCTAACGTGGCTTTCCAAAATCATTACACTACCTAGAACTGAGCTAGGTGTGGGGAGTCCTTATAAAGTAGTATGTGTGTATGCTGGATGGATAGATTTCAATTTGAAAGTTGGCTTGGTCAGCATTCATACCCTTTTCGTTTCCTGGTTCTTCCAAGTCTCCTCAATAATCTATTCCCAATCTAATTAAACCCCTAAATTCTAAAAGTCTAAATTCCTATTGTAGAAAAGAAATTCAACTGAGGTAGGATATCTTATTTGATTAGAAGTTATGTCAAGTCTCAATCATTCTGCCCTTCATTCCTATCCAGCTATTACCAGCTTAGTTTACCAAACTTCAGGAATTTAAACCAGAACCCAGTCTCTAATTCCTATGAACATGAGATGGGTAGGAAAAACAATTTAATTTTATGCAGAAGTCATTTGGTATTAAACCTTCTTTGCATATGCACAATGTTAACCTTCTGTTTTTAATCTTTTGGTCACAAACATACCTCCAAACTGAGACTTTTATGTGAATTTGCAGACCAGCTTTCTTTTGTAGGTGACAAATTTGGACTGTCACGCCAGCTTGACAGATGAGCCATGTGATCTGAGTTCTTGTCCATCAGTGATCAGGGTCAGATGTCATAAGTGAGTGAGGGAGCTGACAAAGATTTACATCAGTTCATATGTTCTGATCTCATAGCAAAATTTCTTTAATTTTTCTGTAACATTTATTATAAAAATAATATTATAGAATAGTACTTCTTCCTTAAATATTTTGTAGAATGTATCAGTGAAGCCATCTGGGTCTGGAGTAGTTTTTGCAAGAAGTTTTGGTTTATTTGTTTTTTACTAATAGTGAATTTTTAAAAATAGTTATAGAATAATTTAGGCTATTTCTTCTTAAGTTTCAGTAGTTGTATCATTCAAGGAATTTGTCCATTTTATCTACTTACCTGAATTTATTGGCGTGAATTAATTTATATTAGACCTTTATTTTCTTTTTAATATCTGAGCATTCTGTAGCAATGTTCCTATATAATTACAGGTGTCATTCTTGTTTCTTCACTCATTTTTTACCGGTCAGTCTGAATGGAAATTTATCAATTTTACTGTTCTTCTCAAACAACAGGTTTTCGGTTTCATGCATTTTATTTAGTATTTCTCTGGGTTCTGTTTAAATAATTTTGGCTGTTATCTATGTTTTTCCTTTATTCTGCATACTTTTTCTAGTTCATGGATTTGAGGTCATTTATATGATGTCTTTTTTTGTTCTTTTCTGATAGGCCATAAATTTCCAACTGAATACTGCATGAATGGCATCCCATAATTTTGATATGTTACATTTTCATTTTTAGTTACTACAAATGCTTTTAACTTTCCTTTATGAATCCTTTTTTGAAGTACAGCTTATTTCAAAGTGTGGTATTTAGTTTACAAATTTCAAAGTGTGGTATTTAGTTTAAAAATAAGAAAAAAATTCACAGATCTTTTGTTAATATTACCAGTTTAATTCCATTATGGTCAAAGCAAACATACTTTGTATGAATTAATTTAAAATTTATTGAGACTTTTGTGGTAGCTCAGAATATGCTCTCTCTTGGTAAATGTCCCATGTGGACTTGAAAAGAATATCCATTCTACTGTTGCTGTGCAATGTATCCCATAAATTTCAATTAGGTCAAGTTGGCTAAAATTGTTATTCTAGTTTTCTATACCTTCCTATTTTTCTATTTATTCCATCAATTTTTCAGAGATATATATTGAAATCATATCAGGTGATTTCACCTTTTTCTCCTTGCAGTTCTGTAAGATTCTGCTTCAGGCATTTGAAGCTCTATTATTATTGCATAAATATTTAGGATTTGTGTGCTCTCTTGATAACCCAACACTTTTATCACTGTGAAATGACTTCATTTATCTCAGATAATATTCTTTACTCCAAAATTTTTTGTATGATATTAATATAGCCATTCAAGCTTTTTTTTTCAATAAATGAAATTTATTGTCAAATTGGTTTCCATACAACACCCAGTGTTCATCCCAAAAGGTGCGCTCCTCAATACCCACCACCCACCCTGCCCTCCCTCCCACCCCCCATCAACCCTCAGTTTGTTCTCAGTTTTTAAGAGTCTCTTATGCTTTGGCTCTCTCCCACTCTAACCTTTTTTTTTTTTTCCCTTCCCCTTCCCCATGGGTTTCTGTTAAGTTTCTCAGGATCCACATAAGAGTGAAACCATATGGTATCTGTCTTTCTCTGCATGGCTTATTTCACTTAGCATAACACTCTCCAGTTCCATCCATGTTGCTACAAAGGGCCATATTCAAGCTTTCTATTAGTGTTAGCATGTATCATTCCTCATTATTTTACTTTTAACGTATTTGTGTCTTTATATTAAAACTTATTTTCCAATGTAAGCAGTATTAACTTGGGCCTTGCTTCTTCAACCAATTTATAATTGTTAATTAAATTTAATATAATGTTGTTAGTTTGAACTATCATTTAACTCTTTGTTTTAATTTTTTTTTTTTACGTTTTATTTTTGAGAGAGAGACAGACAGACAGCGTGAGCAGGGGAGAGACAGAGAAAGAGGGAGAAACAGAATCCGAAGTAGGCTCCAGGCTGAGCTGTCAGCATAGAGCCTGATGCAGGGCTCGAACCCACCAACCATAAGATCATGACCTGAGCTGAAGTTGGATGCTTAACCAACTGAGCCACCCAAGTGCCGCTTAACTCTTTGTTTTATATTTTTAAACCTTTGTTTTCTTCTTTATATACCCTTTGTCTGGATTGAGTCTTTTATTATTTTGGTTTTTTTTTTCTTTCTGTTAATCTACTAACTACAACTTTTTTTATACTTTTAATAGTTGGTTTAGAGTTTATAATATACATCTTTACCTTATCAAAAGCCAACTTTTAATAACACTGTATGAAATAAACATAATTAAGAACAAGACAAAAATACATTTCCATGCCTCACATTCTAGCTTTTACAGTATTTTTAAAATGTTTTATTTATTTTTGAAAGAGAGAGAGAGAGAGAGAGAGCGAAAGAGTCAGAGCTCAAGTGGGGGAAGAGCAGAGAGAGAGAGGGAGACACGGAATCCAAAGCAGGTTCCAGGCTCCACACTGTCAGCACACAGCTCAATGCGGGCCTTGAACTCATGAAGCACAAGATCGTGACCTGAGCTGAAGTCAGATAACTGACTGAGCCACCCAGGAGCCCCTACAGTATTGTTCTTATACATTTTATTTATACATATTTTATAAACCTAAACCCACAGCAATCTTCCTTTAAGTAGTCAGCTAAACTTCAAAGATAATGTTATAAGAAAAATAATGTTATATAATTATTCAAGCAGTTACCTTTTCTGTTACAACTTATTCCATTTTTAAAAATCTGGTGACAGTTTCTCTTTGCCTGAATGACTTGTTTTAATCTGTTTTAAAATATGGATTTGCTGGCAACAAATACTTTCAGCTTTTGTTATGTCTGAAAATTTTCTTTTGCTTTCCTTTTTTTTTAATTTAAAAAGTTAGTTAACATATGATGTGTATGTATTTCAGGAGAAAAATTTAGTGATTCATCACTTACTTATAACACCCAGTCCTCATCCCAACAGATGCCCTTAATGCCCATTACCCATTTAGCCCAACCCTCAGCTTGTTCTCTGTAGTTAAAAGTCTCTCATGGTTTGTCTCCCTCTGTTCTTATCTTATTTTTCCTTCCTTTCCCCTATGTTCAGCTGTTTTGTTTCTTAAATTCCACATATGAAATTATATGATACTTTTCTCTAACTTATTTCACTTAGCATAATACACTCTAGTTCCATCCATGCTGTTGCAAATGGCAAGATTTCATTCTTTCCAATTGCTGACTAGTATGCCATTGTATATGTATTTATAATACATCCTCATCCATTCATCAGTTGATGGACATTTGGACTCTTTCCATACTTCGGCTATTATTGATAGTGCTACTATAAAGGGGTGCATGTGCATGTGCCCCTTCGGATCAGCATTTGTTCATACTTTGGATAAATACCCAGTAGTGCAATTACTGGGTCATAGGGTAGTTCTATTTTTAACATTTTGAGGAACCTCCATACTGTTTTCCAGAGTGGTTGCACCAGTCTGCATTCTTAACAGTGCATCGGGGTTCCTCTTTCTCTGCATCCTTGCCAACGTCTGTTGTTTCCTGAGTTGTTCATTTTAGCCATTCTGACAGGTGTGAGGTGGTATCTCATTGTGGTTTTCATTATATTTCCCTGATGATGAGTAATGTTGAGCATTTTTCATGTGTCTGTCAGCCATCTGGATATTTTCTTTGGAAAACTGTCTATTCATGTCTTCTGCCCATTTCTTCACCCTGTATCTGATATGTCATTTGTAAATATCATCTCCCATTCCATAGGTTGCCTTTTAGTTTTTGTGACTGTTTCCTTCAATGCGCAGAAGCTTTTTACCTTGATGAGGTCTTGATAGTTAATTTTTGCTTTTGTTTCCCTTGCCTCCAGAGACAGGTCTTTCATCCATTTTGATTTTTTTTTCTTTTTTCTTAATTTTTTATTTATTTTTGAGAGACAGAGACAGAGCACAAATGGGGGAAGGCAGAGAGAGAGCGGGAGACACAGAATCCAAAGCAGGCTTGAGGCTCTGAGCTGTCAGCACAGAGCCCAATGTGGGCCTTGAACTCACAAACTGTGAGATCATGACCTGAGCTGAAGTTGGATAGTTAATGGACTAAGCCACCCAGGTGCCCCTAGGTCTTTCATCCATTTTGAATTATTATTGTGTATGGTGTTATTTTCTTATTGTATTTTCTTATTTTTTTTTAATTTTTCTTTTAATTTTTAAAATTTTTAAACTTTTTTTTTTCTTTTCTTTCTCTCTCTTTTTTTTTCCTTTTCTATCAGGCTTCTCTCAACAAGCAGACCCAAACACACCTAGGATCTAGCTTCCTTTAACTGATTTTTGTTTTGTTTTTAATTTTTTTTAATTTTAATTTTGTATTTTATTTTATTTTTTTTCTTCCTCCAAAATAACAAGATGGAGGAATTTACCCCAAAAGAAAGAAATGACAAAATGACAGCCAGGGATTTAATCAACACAGACATAAGTAAGATGTCTGAACTAGAATTTAAAACCATGTTTAAAAGAATATTAGCTGGGGTTGAAAAAGCACAGAAGACACTAGAGAATCCCTTTCTGCAGAGTTAAAAGACCTAAAATCTATTAAGGCCAAAATTAAAAATGCTATAACCAAGATGCAATCTCAAATGGCTGCCATGATGGTGAGGATGGACAAAGCAGATCAGCGAATCAGTGATATGGAAGATAAAATTATGGAAAATAATGAAACTGAAAAAAAAGAGGGTAACAATACAAGTCATCACAATATAAGACTGACAGAACTCAGCGACTTATTAAAGAGGAATAACATTTGTATCATAGAAGTCACAGAAGATGAAGAGGGAGAAAAAGGGGCAGAAGGTTTATGTGAGCAAATTCTAGTGGAAAACTTCCCTAACCTTTCACTTTCTCTTTAAAAGACATATTTGTTGGGTACAAAATTTATAGGTTTAGAGGTTGTTTTTTGTTTCCTTCTCTAATATGTCGTTTCACACTCTTTTCACTTCCTTTTTTATTTTGAGAGTTTTCATTTTATATTTAAATAGAATGGACTTATTTCCAGTCTGACATACAAAAAACCTTAAAAACATCAATTCTATCCTAACAACAAAAAAGGCTTAAAAACTGAAAATCAATAACTCTTCTAGAGATCCATCAGAGAATTGGGATCATAGTGATGAAGTTTTGGGGGTGAATGTGGGGTCCAGAGCTGGTGGCCAGGAAAGACTTCTTGAAGACACCTTTGGTGCCAAAAGGTGATTTTTCAAAGCATGGGGACAGGACCCATGGGCAGAAAGAGCTGTACTGGGTTTGTGAAGAGTGGCTCATTATATACTATGGGGTTGGGGCAGGGCGGAGGGTGAAGTCAAAAGGGAAGTTTCCAAAGAAATTTTCATATGCTAAAGACTCACAGATTATGGGAGGCACAGATTATTGTCAAGCTAAGATTGTTTTTCTCTCTAGTAAAGCATTAACATTAAGACAGTAGGGAGTTCTCAGAGAAAGTTTTATTCTGCTTGCCTCAAGTATATGTCAATTGGCTGCAGGTTATAAGGAAATTTAACTTTACCTATCATTTCCTTCTTGCCTTTGTTTCCCATATCACTATGGAGGGAAGGGTCATGTTGGGATTTCAGGAAACTGCATCTATATGTTTCTGAAGATTAGGTTATTGATAAGATTGCCTTTTTAATGTAATTTACTAACATATTTTTAACTGATGGAGACTCTTATCAGTTTAACCCTTTGTTTTCTGTCCCTTCCTTTGTCCTTGGGCAGCCTTGAATGCCACCCCACACATATCCCATGGGGTGGGCTGGTGTGGGGTGAGGTGCGAACATGTGTGTGCTAGGAGCCAGCATCAAGTAGGAATACCTAAAGGATAGTTGACTGCTGGAGACTGAATATGGGCTAGTTTGAGAAACAAAAACTCCTGGAATTCTTGCCTTGGGGGCTTCCCCACACCTCGATGAGTTTTTCCTCCAGGAGCTCCACCAGATTCTCACTATAAACTTTAGAGAAAAATTACTTCCTGCTTCCAGAAGGAAGATACAAAAAGAAGTCATTGTGAAACAAGCCTACAACTTTCTTTACTCCTCATTGAATGCTTGCTCTCAAGAGAAACTATTTTTTAGTACCTAACCAATGGGGTGTGGGAGGAAATACCCAACTCTAGCCCCTTCTAGTAATCCTGTCTCATCTAAGGTGTGAAATAGAAAGCTGACAAGCACCTAGGTCACAGCACAGGTGAAGAGACTCCTTAAAACATGATATTTAATCACAGGATTATAGAATACTTCCTCACCCCCTACATCTTACTATCACAATAGGGTTCCTGTATAATAACAGGAGACCACATGTGAACTGAATTGCAAGGCTCAGACCCCATTTAAGGAGTTCTTAGGAAACCCAAGATAGCAGAGGAAATAAAAACTAGGTCACCAGAGGAAATTTTAGCCTCTGACGTCTACTACCACAGCAAACAACAAACAGTTTAACTCCCAGCCAGATAAACATAAAACCATACAATAAAGGCCTATTTACTTTGTTTCCTTTACATTATATATCATGTCTGGCTTTCAACAACAACAAAAACATTACAAGTCATACTAAAAGAACCAGAGCCAGCTATGACCAATATTTTCAAATTATCAGACCAAAAACTTAAAACAACACTAATGTGATAAAGGCTCTCCTGAAAAAAAAAAAAAAGCGGATATATTTTGTAAGAGATGGGTAATGTAAGCAAAGAGATGGAAACTAGAAGAATATCATAAGGAACTGTTAGAAATTAAACCAATAAAAACAATAAAAACATTGTAACAAAAATAAAGAATGTGTTTCATGGGGTCATCAGTAGTTTGGATACTGACATGAAAAGAATCAATGATTTTGAGTATGTAACAACATAAACTTCCCAAAGTGAAATGCAGAAAAAAAAATAGCTAAGAATTCTGAAGCAATTATAAAAGGTGTAACACACACATAATGGGAATATAGAAAGATGAAATAAGAAATATTTGAGGTAATAGTGGCTGTGAACTTTCTAAAATTTTTGGTAGGCACAAAACTAGGAATCACAGAGAACACCAAGCTAGAAAACTACAAACAAACAAACAAACACTGAATCTAGGCACTGCCTAGTCAAACTTCAGAATACCAAAGACAAAGAGGAAAAATTAGGAGAAGCCAGGTTGGGTGGGAGAAATGCCGTAAGTGAAATATGTAACAACAATCTTATAAGGTATGGGGGAGAGAAATTTGTAATATTCAAGCTATAAGGTATTTGAATTAACCATGAAGTTGTATGCTATTATTCAAAAGTAGATTCAGATTAGTTGTTAATATTGCAAACTATAAGACAACCGCTAAAAATAAAAAAAAATAAGGTATGATCAATATCCTAGGAGAGGTAAGAAAATTAAATCACATAAAATGCTCAATTAAAAGCAAAATGAAAAACAAAACAAAACACCAAAAGCAAAAACCAAAACCAAAAAAGACAAGGGCAATAAATAGAAAATAGTAACAGATATGGAGATATTGTAGATGTTAAAGCAACTCCATCAAAAATCATTTTAAAGGTAAATGGTCTTAAACTATACATAAACTATCGAGTGGGTTAAATAAGAATCCAAAGCATATGTTGTCTATAAGAAACACACTTTAATTATAAACAAAGATAGATTTAAAGGGATAGAAACTATACTATACTAATACCAACTAAAAGAAATTAGAACTAGTTATTTTAGTCTCAGACATACAAAGATTTTAATGCAAGGGAAATTATCAGATACAAGGAGGGCATCATATAAAGGAGGCAATTCTTCAAGCAGGCATACTATTCTTAATGTCTACACACCCAACATCTGTACATCAAAATAAGTGAGTAAAACCTGATATAACTGAAAGGAGAAAGAGACCAATTCACTTCTATAGTTGAAGAATTTAAGCCCTAATATCAGTAATTGATAGATCTAGCAGACAGAAAATCACTATAATTGAAGTGTTCAGTACCATCAATTAACTGAATCTAATTGACATTTATAAAATACTTCATCTAATAACACCAAAATATATATTCTTCTTAAGCTCACAAAGAACATTCCCCAAGATGGACTGCATCCTGGCTCATAAAACACATCTTATAAAATTTAATGGAATAAAAATCACATAAAGTACATTCTCAGATGACAACAGAATTAAACTAGATATCTATAACAGAAAGAAGCTAGAAAATCCCAAAACATTTCAATATTTGGATATTTAAAAAACATAGTTTGAGTAGTAACATGGGTAAAAGAAGTAGCAGCAAGGAAATTACAAAAACTATTTGGAACTAAATGAAAATGAAAATATAACTTCAAATTCTATGTGATGTAGCAAAAGTTGTGTTTAGAGAGAAATTTATGTTAAATACATATGTTATAGAAGATGAAAATATAAAATTAATAGTCTAAGCCTCAATATTAAGAAATTTGAAAATGTTGAGCAAACTGAATCCAAGTAAGCAGAAAAGGAGAAACAACAATAAATTAGAATCAAAATCAATGAAATTGAAAACAGGAAATTAATAGAATCAAGGAAACCAAAAGCTATTCCTAGAAAAGATCAATAGAATTGATAAAACTTTACAGGAAAAAAAAAAAACTAAACTAACCAAACTAAACAGGAAAAAAAAAAAAAAGACAATGACAACAACAACAACAGGAGTTGTTAATATTAGAATGAAATTGGGGCCAACACAACTGATCTCATGGTCATTAAAATGATAATAAAGAAATACTATGAACAACTCCCTACCCCCGAATTTGATAAATTAGATTAAATAAACCAATTCCTTGAGATATAGGATCTACCAAAAGGGACACAAGGAGAAATAATTCAGATAGGCTTATATATTACAGAAACTGAAGCAACAAATAATAATCTTCCCAAAACAGAAAATGCCAGGCCCAATGGTTTCACTGTGAATTCTATGAAACACTTAAAAAAATAATACCAATTCTCCTACAGTCTCATTCAGAAAACAGAAGTAGAGTGAATACTTAATAACATGTTCCATGAGGTCAGTATTACTTTAACATCAAAACCAAAAAAAAAACATTCTTAGGGAGAAAAATTACAGACCTATATTTCTCATGAATGGAGATGTAAACATCCTCAATAAAATATTAGCAGTTGCATCCAACAATGTGTGGAAACATTATGCAATATGTCCAAATGTGATTCATTCACAGTATATACAAGGCTGATTTTAAACATGCATAAATCCATTAATGCAACCCATCATACCAATAAGTTAAATAGACAAACTAAAAGCACAATTCATCAAAAATAATTGGTAAGTTGTTCTTCATTAAAATTAAAAGTTTCTGCTCCTCAAAAGAACTTATGAGAAGAAAAAGACTATCTACAAACAGGGAAATAATATTTCCAAATACATATCTGGTAAACAAGTTGTACTCAAAATATGCAAGGCTCTTTATACTCAGCAATAAGAAAACACTTAAAACAATGGGCAACAGAACTGAACAGACATCTCACCAAAAAAACAAAAAAAAGACAAATGAGCATATTAAAATGTGTTCAATATCATATGTAATTAGGGAAATGCAAATTGAAGTATCACTAAGATACCACCACATACCTATTAGCTAAAATTCAAAAAAACTGACAACACCACATGGCGGTGATGGGGAGCAATGGGAACACTCATTCATTGCTGGTGGGAATGCCAAAACGTACTGTAGTTTGGCAGTTTCTTATAAAGCTAAATAGTGCATTAAAATATGATCCCCAAATCACACTCCTAAGTATTTATCCAAATAAGTTAAAAACCTTTGTCCACACAAATATCTATACATGAATGTTTATAGTTGCTTTGTTCATAATTGGCAAAACTTGGAAACAACTAAGACCTCTTTAAACAGATGAATGGATAAACAAACTATGGTATGCCCATACAATGGAGCATTTTCAGTGATAAAAAAGAAATGAACTCTAAAGCTTAGAAAATATATGAATGATCCTTAAATGCAGAAACCAACATGGGAGGTGATAAACCTTATGATCCCAAGTATATGACGTTGTGAAAAAGGCAAAACTGAAGTTCAGTGGTGTCCAGGGTTTCAGAACAAGGAGCACAGAGATGAATACCTGGAGCAAAGGACATTTTTAGGGCCATGAAACTATTTTGTATTATGCCATGATGGTAGACAAATAATATTATTCATTTATCAAAAGCTGCAGAACTTTACAACACAAAGAATAAACTTTAATGTAAGCAATGTACTTTAGTTAATAATAATATATTAATATTGGCTTATCAATTGTAACAAAGGTATCTATCACACTATTACAAAATGTTAATAACAATGGAGAAATTGTTGTGGGGGGACGTGAGGAGAAGCTGTATATGGCAACTCTATTTTTGTACATGTTAATAGAAACCTCAATTGCTCTTCAAAAAGCCTATTAAAAACTTAAAAAAGAAAAATGTGTTTTAGAATAAACTTATTGACCACAACAGATGAATAATCACAACAGAAAATCACTGACCAATAATCACAACAGATCACAATTACTACCTTATGTTGCAGAAATATTTTTTAATATTTTTAAGAGCTGCCTAAATCGATTTTATGCATAAATTGATTATCTTCAGATCAATTTTTGTATTACTTTGTTTGCGTAGCCTGAAGGATAACGTTTACAAAAGAAGAATGAAACTTCCTGTTGCTTAGGCATGTTATCACTGCACCATACTCACCCCTGCTTCCAGCTTCAATTTCCATACTGTCACCAATTTTGTCTGCTCTATCATATACATACCTAATAACTGGTAGTTACCTAGCCATCATTCCTTCCCATTTCCACTAGGAGTTCTATTATGGTGATGAATTCATGAAATACTGTAACAAGTTTTAACAAGAAGAAGGTAAAATAGTACTGGAAACTAGGATTTGATGAATTTTCAAAATCTACTTAATTTGAAATTTTTAGTTTGCCTGCTCTTTAAACTCCTTCAAGAATTTATAATTAGAAACTCTGTAAGACGAAACAAAATACTACAAATTATCCATCCAACAGTTGTCAACAAGATACCAAAAGAAGAATATTTAAAGATTGATTTGCCTCTTCCAGTAAGAAAATACATATTTTGAATACACTTCCAATGCATCATTTAGGCTTGAGAGATGGTGATGTCATTTATTACTCTCTGGAAGGAACTTGGAGTCTACATTTTCTGATAGCATAATTGGCATGATCCAACATGTCTGCTGCTATATAAATGAACTGAATTTGCTAGAAGTGGTCCTTTAATGCACATTAACCCCTCCTAGGCCTTGTTCTTGCAAGTGAAGTAGCTATTGGTTGACACTGTATATACATGCACACAAATGGCTCGTTCCATAGATGGGTAACTGAGAGTTCAGAACACTTGGCATGTTGTGTAGTGCTATATTAAAATAAATATATTTTGGGACGCCTGAGTGGCTCAGTCGGTTGAGCGACCGACTTCGGCTCAGGTCATGATCTCACGGTTTGTGAGTTCAAGCCCCGCATCGGGCTTTGTGCTGCCAGCTCAGAGCCTGGAGCCTGCTTCTGATTCTGTGTCTCCCTCTCTCTCTGACCTTCCCCCACTCATGCTCTGTCTCTCTCTGCCTCCGAAATAAATAAACATTAAAAAAAATTTTTATAAAAAAAAAAAAAATAAATAAATATATTTTATCTCCATATGTTTATACACTAAACATCAGTAACTAAAAGGATAACAATGACTATTATGTATTGCATCCTATGTTTTAAATATTTTGTTTGCAGTTGAATATACTACCATACTTACTTAACAGTCACAAAAACCCCACAGGGTAGATCACTACAGGATTTGTGAATTTGAACTCTATGGCTTATGTAGGTTAACCTCCAAAGTCCCACAGGAAATACTAAACAGGGAGCAAGAATCTGAGGTTATTTGCCTCATAGTGTTCACAATCACTACTATAATCAATGTGAGAACATCTGATTGGAAGAAGGATATTAAAAATAAACACATAATTTTCATATTATCATATTGCCCATTTTCACATTATTTTAAATAATGCTATGTAATAAAAACTCCACAAAATTGAGTAATAAACCATAATAATCATTTTACTTGTGTATCTATGGGTCTGCTGAGGTATGGCGGATTTAAACAGCTCAAGTGTGCTAGGTTTTAAGCTGCATCTTGGATCAGGATCTGCTTTATGTAACTTGTATCCTCATTAGACCAACCCTCACTTGAAGCAAATTCATATGGTGAAATGCAGGAAAAAGAAAGCACAGCAGACAGCCATTTTAAACTTCCTGCTTGCTCTCCATTCCACTGGCTAAAGTAAGTTACTGGCAAAACCCAGCATCAATGGCAAAGTAAAGTACCTTCTATTGTGGTCAACCAAGAGGTGATGAACATTTCTAATCACGCGCGCGCGCGCGCGCACACACACACACACACACACACACACCCCACCATCACCAAATCTCATATGTTGCATATGGATGCCATTTATTTCCTAATCCAAGATTTCATGACTCTACTCACCCAATCTCCTACTGTATTTATGGCATTTAGTTGGGGTCTTTGAGTTTGAAAGTCCAGTTCCAATAAATCATAATTATAATTTGTTTTCAAAGAAAGAACGTATACCACTTGCTGAGCTTAACTGCCCATCTATACATTTGAAGGAGAAACAAGTTGATATCCCTGGAGAGATAAGACTCTAATGACTTCAGTCTTATAACTTAAAAAAGAAAAAAAGAAGAAAAGGAAAGAAGTGGAGTTGAGGATAGATTCACCTTAAAGTAGAGTAATTATTTAAAGTCAGAATACATGCTGTGATATTTTTCACCATTTAGATATCAAACCTGTTTGCTCTCACATTTTACAAAGGAGCATCACCGTATATGTTAATCGAATAGAGTATATAAAATTTGAGAACCTGATCATTTATCTTGCAGGATATTGGCTTTTCAGTGTCATACTATCTTTTCAGTGCCATACTAGGTACAGGGTTATTCAAACCAAAAGGTGGGATAGGGCCTTATCCATTTATGGCCTTTAAGAACTGACTTTATTGAGAGAGAGAGGGAGACTGAGTGTGTGGAGAGAGAACGTGCACAGGGGAGGGGGGAGAGAGGGAGAAGCTTTTTTACTTTTTAATGTTTATTTATTTTTGAGAGAGAGAGAGAGAGAGAGAGAGAGCGAGCGAGCATGAGTGGGGAGGGGCAGAGAGAGACAGGGAGACACAGAATCCAAAGGAAGCTCCAGGCTCTGAGCTGTCAGCACAGAGCCCGATGTGGGGCTTGAACTCACAAACCGTGAGATCATAACCTGAGCCAAAGTAAGGCGCTTAACCTACTGAGCCACTCAGGTGCACCCTGAGAGAGAGAGAATCTTAAGCAGGCTCCCGACATGGGGCTCAATCTCATCACGAATCATGACTTGAGCTGAAATCAAGAGTCTTGTGCTTAATTGACTGAGCCACCCAGGTGCCTCCAAAATTGACTTTTAAATTAATATATTATGTCTGTCTGTGTTCTTAACCCCCAAATCCAGGAACACAAGAGTAATTTGAGGAGAATACGTACTCAGGGTCACAGCATGATAAGCAATCTCTTTGTTAAAGAAATATTTGTTTCATAAAATCAATGAATGGTTTTAAAAGTCACATAGCAAACAATTTTCTCTTATGAAAGTGAGAATCAATTTAGAAAGGCTGCCTGTGCCTTCTCCACCACATGTTCAGCCTGACAAATTTATTTCTTAGTACTCAAAACAAACATTCTAGAAAATTCTAAGATTATCAGACAAGTTCTCCTCATTTTGCAGTGCCATCTGGATACAGATTCCAAAGGAGCACCATTTCTTCAAAAAAGCTATACCTGGTAAACAGAAAGCTGGGATTGAGCTGGAATCCCTGGAATGCTCTGGTTTTAATGCGTAGTGGGATTTGATCATAATTCCAAACAATTGAAGGCAGGGAAGAGAAAGGAAACCTTTCTAGAACCTCAGAATTCAGTTCAAGTGTAGTCATTTTTCAACTACATGATATGGCATAGATTCAATCCGTGATTTTTTTTTCCTTTTTTGTTCAAGACAAGGAAGGTATTAAGGACACTTGTCATTGGATCTGTCATTCTCAGACTACCCAAGACTAAAGTAAAAAATGGAGAATGTTGGAGTAAAATTATTATAATGATGAAGACAGGACAGATTTTTGCTTATACAGTCTGAAAACTTCCATTCTGGGAAAGGAAATATCAAAATGTACACAATTATGAAGGAGATTAAGAGCATGGACAGAGCATCATTAAAGTCTGAAAAAGGTTTTAAGGAGTCAGAGAAAGTTATGCATGTCTCTTAATGCTTAAAGTATAAGATTTTACCAACAAACAGCTGTTATATACTTTAAATTTATCATAAAGGCAGTTTAAGCTGATATAGCAAACTAGTAAGAATAGCTTTCATTGATTTGAAGCTATTGGTTTGCACAGTTTGGAGCCTGTTTGAGATTTTCTCTCTCCCTCTCTCTGTGCCCCTCCCCCACTCATCCCCCCCCCCCAAATAAACTTTAAAAAAAGATTAAAAAATACCTTAGAGAGTGAATCTTAAATGTTCTATGGTAAAATAAAAGGTAATTATATGAGATGATGGAGGTGTTAACTAACCTTACTGTGTAACTATTTCACAAATTTCTTGTGTATCAAATCATGATGTATACTTTAAATTTATACAATGTTATATGCCAATTATATCTCTTTACAGTTAGAAAAAAAGAGGTTTCTGGGTCCCTGTAAAGGGTAAATCAACTAAAAATATTTCTATGGATTTTGTACTGACTCAAGGAATATTAGGGTATGAGATCATCTTCTAGAAAGCTAGCCCCTAAATATTCATATAAGCCACTTCAGTTTGGCCCAAAGAAAATGATTTTCCTGAACAAACAACACTGCATTATATATAAAGGTCACAGTGGCAAGCTGAATTCCATCTCTCCTAAAAATGTGCCCAATCTCTGATGTCCTAGAGTCTCTCAATACAGTCCTAGTCCCCATGCCAAAGATGTGAATTACTACACACCTACATGCACAGACACACTAAGATGAGGCTTGAAATGGAATGAAATTGTTATATGAGAAATTGCTTCATTTTCTTTCTTGGATAATCCTTACCTAGAATGTACACTTTTGAGCTAGATGACATTTGTCCATGCTGCCCAGACATCCATTAAGTTGAACCAAAGTAGTCTCTGATTAATGTTTAAAAGGTAGCCCCACAATAAGATTCCAGGTTCCAGATAAGACCTGTTCATCTTTCTAACGATAACTACTGAGAACCTCCTTTCCTCCTTTAAATATATTCCTCCCATCATTACTTTCACACTGTGAAATGGGTTTTTCTCTAAAAGATACTTCCTTCCTATGGAATTAACTTCCTTTTTATAGCATTTCCTATCAGGTCTTTTTCTTTTTTAATTTTTTTCCAGATACCACTGAAACAATAGGATTGGTAGAATGTTTGTGTGTATATAACAAAAAGAGGCTATAGAGAGCTCCCTGAAATGTGAAGGAAACAATCCAGAGAGCTATACAACTTAAGGGGAAAAAAATGTCTTTTTCCATTTCAAGAGGAAAATAATTCCTGATCATGTTTTTAATTTTTTTTTTCCTGAGAGAGAGAGAGAAAGAGAGAGAGAGAGCTTGAGAAGGGGAGAGGCAAAGAGAGAGAGGGAGACACAGAATCTGAAGCAGGCTCCAGGCTCTGAGCTGTCAGCACGGAGCCCAATGTGCAGCTCACAAACCGCAAGATCCTGACCTGAGCCGAAGTCGGAACCCTTAACCGAGTAACCTAGGCGCCCCTAATTCCTGACATTTTAACTTAAAAGTTGTTCTTCAAGTCAAATGAACTAACCAGGCTTTATTATTATTTTTCTTGCAGCTTCTACAGTAATCATTAATTGAAGATGAAATGTTTCTATGAAACTTAAGAGTCACCTCAAATGCCACCCCTACTCAGAAAATGCTTCAGAAGACCTTCCAATTCATAGTTAAATTATCCCACATATCTCAAGGAAATTTAGAGGGAAACTCTGATAACAAACACTTAGTTCTTTCCAGCCCCGCGTCTCTCCCCAGCTCCACCCGGCCCACTCCAGGGCCCAGGATGAAATATCCAGTGCTGGAAAGGTGTGTGCAGAAAAAGTACACTCACCTAGTTTAAAAACATTCCAGATGCTTGTCCTGAATTTTAAGCAGCACACGTGACCTGGTCCAGTCTGGTTTCAAGTTCAAAGACATCCGGCCTGTCCTGTGGGTTAGCGGCTAACATACCTTTCAAAAGCTATTTGATTCCCTCAGACATTCAAGTCCTATGTTGTGAAAGATGTGCAACTCCATCTTTGGGTTTCAAGTGGCAATTCACCAACAAGGTCTATCTCGGACCCTTGTTTGATACAGGTTCTCAAGAGCTCCTTCTTGGTCTGAGGCATTGAAAGTGATTCTTTGCCCAGGTGTTAATGCCCAGGATAAAGATGTCGGCCTTGGCTGTCTAGCGCCTGTTCCAGAGTTCAGGAGCCCTGTAGAAGTCTGAGCCGTAGGCTGAGGACAGGTGGAATTCATGTACATTCACCTTATTGTTGTCTTGATCGCCCTCTTTGCCTCGCGGGAGCCAGCCAGTACAGACCTTGTGTGGTCCAAAACCGGCTACCTTACGGATGGGGAGTGCCAGGCGTCTCCATGATGACGATGTTACCTGGCTTTAGGTTACTGGGCATGATATGGATTTTGTGCCGGAATGCAGTGGTGCTTGTGCACCGTAGCATGAAGCTTTTGTTGGCACTGGTCTCCACCTTCATAGAGCTCCATGTCAAACCACGGATAATAAGGCTCCTCAGCAAAACCTACCGCCCTTCCTCTTTGGAGCCAGGGCCCCGCCAGGTGCAGGTAAAGCTGCGCGCTCCGGTTGCCACAGCTCATGCGCAGGTCCGGCCGCTCGTGCGGCAGGACGCACGCTCGTGCTGCGCGCTTCACTCCTCCAGCTGCGCTGAGTTCTGGGGCGGCTTGAGGCCAGTTAGGCTTCACGTTCTCGCGGCGTCGCGGTGCACGTGTGTGACCCCACGAGGACCCGGCTGCCTTCGGCTGTGGCTGCCCAGCCACATCTCCCAGCAGGAGCTGTAGCGCCTCTGTGCGGACCCACCCTCCTAGTGCCCTGCTGCGCCAGGTAGGCCTCCGCAGGGCCCCAGCCGCCACCGGTGAAAAGGTTCACGAAAAAATGTGATATATTAAAGGTAAAGAATTTTGTTTTAAAATTCACCCTTCCTTAGTCATAGCTTTCATGACAGTGGGAACGTAATTTTAATATGAATTACAAACTATGAGTTATAGCTCTGCAAAGATTATGAAAATCATTGTTTCCATTTGCCTCTATCTAGGTCCTATTGTAGCATGAAGAATCCCACCTGCCTCATTCCTTCCTACTTGAACAGATGGATCATAAAAGTATGGGCTCACCAAGGAACATTTAGTCTCATCCCATTACACCTGCTGGCCGAGGGAGAGATACAAAAAAGCCACTATCCAATTCATATACTTATAACCGTCCAAGAGAATGGTTCTGCAGGCCTTACTGGCCAGCTGGGTTTGTCCTTGGCTTGTTCCCAATAATATAATAGTAAATTACAGTAATTGCAGTCCATTCCATATCACATGTATGCAGGCCTTAGGAACTGTGTTACCTCTATGAGTAGGAAAAGAAAATGGATCCCTACTATGTAAAATGTGAGGATTTTTTTTTTAATACTGAGTTTGATTTAGTGGTCAAGAAATGGGCCTTGTTCAAAAGATCATAAATCCATACTATCTGTGAGATAGACATACCCATTTTCAGGGATCCTGTGCAATTTACCCTAAAGAACATCCTATGTATGTGAACATATGTATTCATAAGCATGTTTATGAAATTTGCCATTTGCCACAGATAACAAATGGTTGGAATAACCAAAATTTGTGTTGATGAGGGACTGGATAAAAAAAACTATGGTATGTGTATACAGTGTAGGTAGGTATGCATCAATAATGAGTAAAATTGAAGTTATTGACATGTAAATTTGTTCATGATATATATTTGACTGAAAAGGAATATTGCAGAAATGTGTCTACTATAATCTAATTATATATATTCTTGAAAGACTGCAGTTGTATATAGGTTGATATCTAGAATTCACCAAAATGTTAATGATAATGAAATTTTGGTGACTTTTGTTTTCTTGTATGTGTTTTCCAATATATTATTTACATTAGTTAAGTATACATCACATTTACCCAAAATGATAAATTTCATTTTAAAATAAGTCAAACTATCTGTCTTCTATATAAAGAACACGAGCATTTTAATTCCTTCATTGAACATTTTCAAGTGCCTGATTGGTTATAGAGGCCACTTTCCTTGTTATTCCTGAAATCAGTCATGGAACAATACAACTGAATATAATACAATAAATTATATGAAATACAATGAAAATAAATCTCTAGAAACATGATCACACATTAAGATGTCATGGAAATATTCAGTTGCTGTATAAAGTATCTATAATCTTACTCTCAGTTTCTATATTTATGTGGTTACTAACTGTGACATTCAGCTTTTGTTTCAGCACAGGTCTGCAGATCACATGTGAGTGCTACACTCTAGAAAATATGGTAGTTACTAAGGAATCAAAGCATGGTGTTAAAAAAGACCATTTAATTAATGAAAATAGACCAATCTATGATGAGGTTAAAAATAAATCATAAAACCTGAATGGATTAAGTAACAAAGCATTCTCTCTCAGTCATTCAGAGTCCATTGTGGGTCAGGCTATGATTCTCTGTCTTAAAAGCTTGTACCACTTGGAACACTTGGCTTCTGTATCCTTGCGACAGGGGAAAAAAAGAGATGAAGAGGGAATACTGGTTCTTTGACTATGAGGAATGCAGACCATTATTGTTCTCATTCTGTTAACCGGAGTTAGTCATGTGGTGGCAAACTAAGTACGAAAAAGAGAGACGTATCACTTTCTTTCAGAAACAACAACTGGCAAGAGCTGGTTACATGGACACCACTGCAAGAAGACTGGGCATGGAGGAAGAGCATGTGTTGTTTGGTAAGCAGCATATGGGTATATGTATATTCTATGACATTCAACTAATTCAAGCCAGCTCTCAATAATTAGTCACTGTTTGGGTATTTTTGCCTTTTCTTTTTTTTTTTTTCAATATATGAAATTTATTGTCAAATTGGTTTCCATACAACACCCAGTGCTCATCCCAAAAGGTGCCCTCCTCAGTACCCTATTTTTGCCTTTTCAATTGCTGTTATGCTTAGAATGGTTGAATGACATTTGTAAAATTCCTAATTTATCCTTTACCTTTTACCCTTGCAACTTCATGTATCTATCAACAACCAGTTCAGCCATTTTCCCTAAATTACTCAACCCTATAAGGGGGAAAAAAGTCAGGCAAAACTATTAACAGTTGTTGGAAAGAGAAATAATAGACAAATTTGTCAAGCTAAAAACATGAATAGACTTAGCCTCATATTACTTTCCTTAGGTTTCCAATGATAAAAAGGGAAACAGTGACATAAATAACTTATTCTCCTTTTCCATTGAGAGGGGATTATCATTCTGTTTGCTCTAACATGGCCTAGAAAACAATTATAGGGCACTTACTTGTCAGGAAGCCCCTTAATCTGAGTCAGGTTGTACATGGGATTTAATCTTTGGAGAATACTCAAGAGTATCTAAAAGAACAGGTAAAGAATGTATATTTGAAGTATCCAGGGAGAAGAGAGAGCCAATCATCTCAGTTGAACTAGACTTTTACCAATGTAAAGACTGGAGGAGGGACCAGGTGATGTCTTCAGACAACTATTAGCCCAGGAGTGTAACAATCAAAGCTGTGTGTTTGGTATGGATTGCAGTCATCACACAGGCATGTCCTTTACCTAAAATATCCATAGTTCACCAGGAAATACAATATGAGTTCAAATACAAAGGTGAGCTAATGTAGGAAAGTGGCACCTGAAGGTGTAAATGTGACAGCAGTTCACATGGAACTTGTCAAGAGCTTACAAAAGTGTGTTTTAGCTTGTAATATTCCACTTATCAAAATTCTGTCTGAGGTGCCTTCCATCTGTCTTGGCAGGTATGTGGATAAAATGACCAGTTCTCTATTAGCAGATGTTTCACTTCTTGGATGTTTGTTTATGGGGAGAATTAATGTAGCATACAACTTGCAATTAGTTTTTATACTGTTAATGGCAGGTTCCCATAAAATGTCTTGCATTGAAATATGGAAGGTAATGGCATTAATAAGGTATACAGATGCTCAGACTTAGATCTGAAAAAGAAAGCCAAACCAACATAGTTTGCTCATAAAAAACAACAAAAAAAATTGAGTAATTTGATAGGATTACTAGAAAGTTTGCAATTGGCTGCCCATTTAGTAACTTGAGTATTAAAGAGTTATTCATGGCCAAAGTCCTTGATGAAATTTGACCCTGGTAATTAAATTATGGGTGAGTTATATTCAGTTACAATGAGGGTTTTAGTTCACCATCTATTGGAAAACTGCTCTGGACTTGGTTTTGAAAGGTAAACATATGAGTAAAGAAAGTCCCTGCCCTCCAGCAGGCTGGTTATAGAACTGATTCCTATGTATTCTGGTATATTAGAAATACCCAGAAACATTTTCAGAGATGAAAATTTCCAGGACCCTCCTATCATAACTTCTTATGTCAGGTGTAAGTCATTAACTCTTGAGTTAGGTCCAGGTATCTGCATTTTTTAAAACTTCCCATATCTGAGGTAACTAGTCAGCTAACTAAAAACTGAGCATCCCTATTAATCCAGTTCCTTTTGTGTTCTTTGAATGCAGTATTTTCACCATTTGAAATGCTTCGCTCTGTATTTCCAGTTTTCTATAGAATAATACAACATGAGAAACAAAACAACTTGTGTAACATTTCTCCCTGAGACTTCTTAGTTGATAACCTTTAAAAATGACTATTGCTAATCATTTTCTCATTCTCTGATGATAGAAAGGCAATATGAAAATAATTACCTCTTTCTATGGATATCCCTATTTTGTATATTTTGTATAATTGGAACCATACAATATATGGCCCTGTTTGTCCAGCTTCTTCCACTGTGCATGATTTTTTAAAGGTTCTTCATGTTGTAGCATGAGTCATTGTTTTCTTTTTTTTTAATGTTTATTTTTTTCTGAGAGAGAGAGAGAGAGAGAGAGAGAGAGACAGAGAGAGAGAGACAGAGAGAGAGAGACCATGTGCAAGCGGGAAGTGGTAGAGAAAGAGGGAGAGAGAATCCCAAGCAGGCTCCACACTATCAACACAGGGCCAGATGCGGAGCGCAAACTCACGAACCGTGAGATCATGACCTGAGCTGAAACCAAGAGTCAGACACTTAACCAACTGAGCCACCTAGACACCCTATTCTTTTTCTGTATAGCTGAATAATATTCCATTACATGGATATACCGAATTTTGTTTAGCCCTTTAGCACTTGATGAAGTTTGGGGTGTTTCTACATTTTGGCTACATTAAGTAATGCCCTTATGAATATTCATGTACAAGTTTTTTGTTTGTTTGTTTGGTTTTTCTTGTTTGTTTTATGTGTGTGTGTTGTGGCATATCTTTACAAATCTCAGCTATGTACCTGGGAATAGATTTGCTAGATCATGTGGTAACTCTGTTTAATCTTTTGAGGAATTATCAGACTATTTTCTAAAATGGATCTTATTCTAAAATGGATGACATCTAAAATGGATGTCAATTTCTCTACATCCAAGATATATTATTGTTTGCCTTTTGATAATAGCTCTCCTAGTGTGTGAAATGGTACTACATTATGGTTTTGATTTATATTTCCCTAATAACTAATGGCATTAAGCATTTTTCATGTGCTGACTTGCCATGTACATCTTTTGTGGAGAAATAGCTATTCAAATCCATTTTTAAATTTTTTAATGTTTATTTATTTTTGAGCAAGAGAGAGAGAGAGAGAGAGAGAGAGAGAGAGCACAAGTGGGGAAGAGGCAGAGAGAAAGAGACACAGAATCTGAGCTGTCAGCACAGAGCCTGATGCGAGGCTCAAACTCACAGGCCCTGAGATCATGACCTGAGCCGAAGTTGGATGCCTAACCGACTGAGCCACCCAGGTGCCCCTCAAATCCATTTTAATTGGGTTACTTATTTTTTATCATTGAGTTATGATAGTTCTTTATATATTGTGTCAGAGCCTTATCAGACATATGATTTGCAAATATTTCTTTGATTCTTGGAGTTGTCTTTTCACTTTTCTCAGATTGTCTTTTGAAGAACAAAAGGTTTTAATTTTGATGATGTCCAATTTATCTATGTTTGTTTGTTTTTTTCATGTCATATTTAAGAAGCAATTGTATAGTCCAAATTTTTGAAGATATATATGTATTGTTCCAAAAGTTTCATAGTTTTGGGGTTCCTGGGTGGCTCAGTCTATTAAGCATTCCACTTCAGCTCAGGTCATGATCTTGCAGTCCATGAGTTTGAGCCCCGCATCAAGCTCTGTGCTGACAGCTCAGAGACTGGAGCCTGCTTCAAATTCTGTGTCTTCCTCTCTTTCTGCCCCCTCCCTGCTTGCACTCTTTCTCTCTCCCCCCAAAATAAATAAAAATTAAAAAAAATTCAGAAGTTTTATAGTTTTATCTCTTAAATGTAGCTCTTTGATCCATTTTTATTTAAATTTTGTGTGTATTGTGAGGTTGGGATCTAACTTTGTTCTTTTGCATGGGGATATCTAGTGGCCCCATCACCATTTGCTATAAAAACTATTTTTCCCCCATTAAATTATATCTTAGTCTGTTTGGGAAGCTATAAAAATATCATAGACAGGGTGGTTTATGAACATCAAAACTTCATTATGTTGCTGGAGGCTGGGAGGTCCAAGATGAATGTGTTAGCAGATTTATTGTTTGATGACAGTCTACTTTTTGGTTAATAGACTGCCATTGTCCCTGGAACCTCATATGGTAGAAAGGACAAGGGAACTCTCTGGGGTGTCTATTATAAGGGGACTACTTCCATTCACGAGGTCTGTGCCTTGGTGGTCTAACCACCTCCCAAAAGCCACACTTCCAAATACTATCACCTTGGGGATTAAGTTTCAATGTATAAATTTTATGGGAATACAAATATTCAGTGTGCAGTAAATTATCTTGAAAACCTTGTCAGACATAAACTGAACAAAATTTATGAATGTATTTCTGGACTTTCAATTTTGTTCCATTGGTCTATATGTCTGTCCCTATGCTAGTATCACACTGTTTTGATTACTGTAGTTTTTTAGTAAGTTTTGGAATTGGGAAGTATGAATCCTCCAATTTTCTTCTTTCCAAGATTGTTTTGACTTTTCTAGATACTTTTTTTTTTTTGCATCTGTATGAATTTTAGGATATACTTATAAATTTCTTCAAAAAGGCAGCTGGGATTTTGATAGAACTGCCCTGAATGCATGAATCAACTTAGGTAATACATTATCCTAAAAATTAAAGCTTTCAATCCATGAATACAGGATGTTTTTCCATTAGACCTTCATTTTCTTTTAGTAATATTTTATATTATTCAGTGTACAGGTATTACACTTTTTGGTTAAATGTATACGTAAGCATTTTATTCTTTTTGATACTATTGTGCATGGAATTTGTTTCTTAATTTCATTTTTGGATTGTTCGTTGCTAGTGTATGGGAAAAAAAAAAAAAACTCTGAAGGTGGGAGATTATCTCTTTAAAGGCCCTATCCAAATGCAGTTGCATTCTAAAGTACTGAAGGAATATTAACAAAATTTTAATACATTTTTGTGCCTGTTGATTAATAAAGACTTGTAGGTTTTAGTTACTGGAGCAGAATCTAGGGAATTCCAAATGATGTATTTCACTCAATAACAATATTTTATCCATAAATCTATGCAAAAGAAAAAACAATGAGCAAAAATCACTTATGTCCCTGCTCTAATGGATCTTAAATTTTAGTATGTAGGGGGTGATAAGTGCTAAACAGAGAAAGAACTCAGAACAAGTGGATGATGGGTAAAATGTTTTTTTGTGAACTAATCTGAGATTATAAACTCTTTGGGAATCTAATCTATATAATCCATGTAATTTAATAACATGTATGGTATTATAATAAAGCAATTCATATAAAGGTAATTAAAAACTAACTGAAAAAACATTTTAAACGGGTGTTTACATTGTTTCCTTTTGTTATATATTTTGGAAAAATACATTGTATATCCTTTTATAATTTTGTCCAGTGGTAAAGCTGAGATCTTAATTAAATTATCTAAGACCATAAAGCTATTTAGGGAGAAAAGTTAGGCCCATAAAATGATTCCTGTTTATAGATGTTGTGTATTTTTCTCTGCTTTTCCTTTGCATTTTTGCTTGATTGACTCAAATTTCAGCTTTAAAACAGTATGGTTGGGGTGCCTGGGTGGCTCAGTTGGTTGAGCATCTGACTTCGGCTCAGGTCACCATCATGGTTCATGAGTTCGAACCCTGCATTGAGCTCTGTGCTGATAGCTCAGAGCTTGGAGCCTACTTCAGATTCTGTGTCTACCTCTCTCTCTGCCCCACACCTGCTAGCATTCTGTCTCTCTCTCCCTCTCAAAAATGAATAAAGGTTTAAAAAATAATTTAAAAAATAAAAAAAATAAAACAGTATGATTTATTTTGATTCATGCCTTAAGACTCCAGAGGCTAGGTAAACTCTTCTGTCCATAGGGAACTGCATTTTCCACATTCCTTGCTTGATTAAACATAAAACTGAGTGTTCTCTTTCTTAAATATTTATTTTCTGTTATGTGATGAAGAACCTAATGTGTCTACTCTCTCTCTCTATATATATATATATGTATCTCTGTATACATATATATATATATAATCTAATAGATGGATATTAACTTTTTGAAGTATAATTTAAAAAGCCCTGAATTGATGAGATTTCACTTTTTAAATCTTGAAAAGTTAAGACATTGATAGAATTCAACAGTTTATAATAGCAATGAACTTGAAAACATGAAAATTAAACTAGATATTGACCTTTTTCTGTTTGTGTCTATGGAATTGACTATTTTTCCTTGCTTCTACCCAAAGATATAATTATGGGATTAGTTATAATCCTATTAATATATTTGGATACTCTTTATGAAATTAATAGGTTCTTTCTCTATAGGAGTGGTATTAAATTACATGTTTTCCAGAGAACATTTTGCTCTTACCTTTGGGCATCTTCTATACTATAAATACCAGCTGATAGGACAATAGCCTGGTACAATATTGATTCAAAGAGGTCAGCATAATAAAAGGAGTAAGTAGTCAATAATATTTCATAAAAGAGATAAAAGTAAATGAAAAGGCAGGTTTTCTGGATATTTGACCTTGCATTAGGAACTTTATATGTAGAATATGAGAGTATTATTGTAGAAGTCAGGAAACAAAAATTATAATAGCCAAATATAAAAATTCCAAATTACTAGCCTTGAGGTAGTCCCCCAACTCCCCCCGCCCCACCTCAAAAGAACAAACATTATTAAATTAAGAGAAATTGGGGGAAGAGAGAGAGAGTGAGAGAAATTGGTATTTCCTGGCATCAAAAGATAAAATCTAATTTTGAAGAGACACAGAAGAACTGAATAAAGACCCCTTACTGTTTTGATACTTGAAATAGTTTATAAATTAAAGTGTGGTGCTTTCATTTAAGTTCGATAGATTATCTCTTACTATTCTAGAATAGGTTTATTTTCTTCCCTAGAATTTCTCCAAGTTTAAATTAAAGCAACTAAGATGCTGGCCATCATCACCTCATCATATTCTCTACTTCTAGTGTCTTCCAGAAAGCTTGCAGAGAAGTTTGTTGGCCTTGGGTTCCCCCTTTCAGTATCCCTGGAACTTTCTTGGAAAAGAAGTATCAACAAACTTCTGAGGTCTGTGAAAGACATGTTAGCCCAGAGGTTGTGAAGCTACATTTGGAGACTGATTGATGAGTTCTATCATTTTTATCCCTATCATTTTCTTGAGCATTAAGAAAGGAAAGAAAGAAAGAAAGAAAGAAAGAAAGAAAGAAAGAAAGTCAGAAAGAAACACATTTTTAATGTGAAGAATCTTTCCAGAAATTGACATAGCATTATAGTTTGACAAATATCTTCCCTTATATTAATACAGATAGATTAAACCATCTAAAATCCAATTTATTTTGATATATAGGTATGATGTACATATATTTGATTATTTCAGTGTTTGTGGGCACTTGACTCACCCCCCAAAATTGTAGATTACAGAGAGGTTCTAGAGATTCATACTCTCAAATATTCTGCAGTTATCTCAGGTAGTCAAATAAGTCAAAACTCAAATAGGTGGTCCTAACAACATCTTTTAATGACCTTGATCCTCAATGGCTTTATATATAAAATGGGAATGATAACCTCATTACTTAAAATACACACTAATGGTATCAGTCTCATAGAAATGATGTCATGAGCTTTATTACTTTCACCCTTCCCTAAATTAAACTATCTTAGTTTATGGAACCAGTTATATCTTATGGGTATATCCAGCTCATCTGTTTTCTTTTAGTTACTAAAACCTAGTAACTAACCATATTTTTTCATTCACTTAAGTAGCTAATCTTCCTTTCCTTGTGACCCTTGTCCCACAGATTAGTTGAGACAGTTATATTTCCCAATCAAAAACATTTTATTTCTTCCTATTTAAAAAAAAAAATATATGGGGCGCCTGGGTGGCTCAGTCGGTTGGGCATCCAACTTCAGCTCAGGTCACGGTCTCGCGGTCCGTGAGTTCGAGCCCCGTGTCGGGCTCTGGGCTGATGGCTCAGAGCCTGGAGCCTGTTTCCGATTCTGTGTCTCCCTCTCTCTCTGCCCCTCCCTCGTTCATGCTATGTCTCTCTCTGTCTCAAAAATAAATAAACGTTAAAAAAAAATTTAAAAAAAATATTTCAGTGTAATAATTTAGCCTTATACATTTCCAAATATTTAATTATATTTAATAAAATTATAGATATTGAAACCCCTATTTTTTATAATAAATAGCTTAAATAAAATCTTATAGAAGATTCAGTGTATTTAGAACATTTACTCATCCCTGAGTTCTGTCCTTTTTTTTAAATCCCCTTCATGGGACCTGGGTATATACAGGGACTTTTAACATTTTGTGCTTGTGAATAGAAGAGGCTCTTACTTGAATGCAGTGTTTTGTGAATCTTCATTGTTATCTATTATCTGCATATGGACTAATTAGTTGAGAGCCCTCTCTCAAAGGTTATAGTCGAGGTAACATTGCAAGGTGAAGTGCTGGAACCATTGCCAGAGTACTTGGTCTGAGCACTTGCTCATGTTTGCTGTGCCACTGAAGGAGTTCAGAACATGTCACCCCAAAAATATGTCACTTTGGCATTTTCATTATTTTAAAACAAAGGCACTTAAGAATAGTACCTGTGAAAAGGAAATTCTGATCCTCCATCTTCCTGAAAGCAGCAGATAAAACTCCCACATGAAAGGTATGCCCCTGGGCGCCTGGGTGATCGGTTGGCTAAGTGCCAGACTTCAGATCAGGTCATGATTTTGCAGTTTGTGAGTTCGAGCCCTGCATCAGGCTCTGCTGCCAATGCAGAGGGAGCCTGTCTCCCTCACTCTACTCCTCCAGCCTCTCTCTGTCTCTCAAAAAGAAATAAACATTAAAAAAATTAAAGAAAAAAAAAAGAAAGAAAGGTATGCCCCCCTGTAGCAAGAGAATAGAAGAGGTTCTTGGGACCAAGAAATCTACACACAAAAACATTGTTACTCTCATCCTTATTTTCCTATTTGCATTTTCATCATTTACTTCTGTAGCCCAAACCCCTTTGTCTTATCAATTCTTTAAAATGTATTGTTTCTTTTCCCAAAGGTATAAAATCTTCCTTCTTTGGTCACTTATGGTTTTCATTCTCTTGTGGAAACTCCCATGTACGTGTAAAAATTCTATATACTTTGTATGCTTTTTTCCTATTAACCTGTCTTTTATGAATTTAATTCTTAGGACCAGCCAGAGACCCAAAGAGGGTAGAGTAGAATTTTTTTTTTCCCCTACACAATAGGCACCCTGGCCTCTGGGACCAGAAGCTAAGCCTTATGCAGGGCACTCATTAAAGCAAGCTGCAACTCCTGGGGCCCAGCCCTCCATAGATCTCTGAGAAGCCAGGAATAAGGTGTTTGACTAATCTATGCAGACATTTCATTCCTAGGGCATTCACCACTGCTCCTCAACTCTTTAGAAGTAATTACTTGCAGGATTTCTTGTAAGACTTGAGTGCTTTGGTCTGCAGGGATCTGACTTCCCACAGCCATCTGGATCTTCCTATCCCCTTTCCTACCATGTAAGGGAAAAAGGGAGAGGAGGACATATCCCATTATATATGCCAGCCCCCCTTTCTTCTTACCTCAGAATCTCTGACCTAAAAAGGGCAGATTCTTAATACACTCCAGGTCCTTTCTTGGGTCTTCTCCCTTCTGGCAGACACAAACACCGAGGCCAAATATGGCCTGGTTTTTGTGACATTAAGTAGATTGCAAGTTAAGTATTCTCTCTCTTACCATAAAGGGCTGACATAAAAAAAGAAATACACACAACTATCATTTACCTAAAAGCAGTCAAAGAAGTCAATTTAATAGTAACCTCTTTGCTATGCAGGAAATTTCCATCTTCTGCCCAGGCTGATACCTCAGCCTCGGAGTAGAAGGCTCTGAGAGAATATGACATAATTCAGTTGTGAAATGAGGAGCAATGTTTAGAGTCACAGTGTTTTGTTTTGTTTTGTTTTTTAATACTGAACAATTTTGTGCATATGAAAAATAATCTTAATTCACTTAATTTTTATGGATATAAAACTAAGAAAATAATATTTGAGAAAGAAAATAATATTTGGAATTATTCTTATCACCAAATATTCAAGTGTACTAGATGTGTATGATGTATGTGATAGCATAGCTTTAATGGAGAAAGAAATAAGACTAGAGGTATATGACCTGTGTTCTCGGTTTGTTTCTGCTTTGCAGTCATCTTTAAGGCCAGATATCTGTTAACTCTAATAGTTGATGATTCTATATAGAACTTTTTAAAAAGTTTTAATAAGACTTTATGTAAAAGAGTTGCTTTTCTTCCATTTGTCAGCAAGACTTTTCTCCCTAATTCCAATTTTGCATGTAACATAATAACTGCCTATGGCAACAAATTGGCAGCTCTATCTGATTTACTTGCACTTTACCTTTTATGATATGACCATGTAAACACTGAAACATGGGGCTGTTTCCACATGCCAATCTGGAGTTCCTCTCTGTCAGGAGATCATAGAAAGTCAGGTTAGTAAGGAACTAAATAGTGAATGTTGACTCCTCAGGATGCAGGGAACAGAATAATGTATGCACTTTGTATGCTGCAGTGAGACAGCAATTTTGTTTGTCCCCACTCATGTTCCATTAACTTTTTTCATGAAATGATTGAAACCCAGAAATACGTTCTTAATCGGTATGTAAGCAGATGTTAACAAAGCAAAAGAATATGCTGCCTGACATTGATCATTAGCTAGAAAGACAACACAGTTATCCTAGCACATTGTTCTCAGTGATTAAACCTGTATCTTCATCAATTGGCATGCTGTATTTTTGGAATAGCTTCAGTTGTACTGGTACATGTCACATAAGAAGGGTAAACTCATTTCTCTGACCTCTGAAACTGTAGGACACTGTTGCCTAGTATGGAAAGGACCATATCTTGATAGAAAAGCATGATGGTGGATATGTGGAATATCATCATCTGTCAAAAGCTATTGGAACTTGGGGCACCTGGGTGACTCAGTCACTGAAGCTTCTGACTTCGCTCAGGTCATAATCTTGTGGTTCGTGGGTTCAGGCCCCACACTGGGCTCTGTGCTGACAGCCCAGAACCTGGAGCCTGCTTCAGATTCTGTGTCTCCCTCTCTCTGCCCCTCCCTCACTCACACTCTTTCTCTCTCTCTCTCTCAAAAATAAATAAACATTAAAAAAATGTTTTTAAAAAGGTGTTGGAACTTGGAGCAAATCACTTGATCTTGAGTTTCAGTTTCTTTTCCAGTTCTCCTTGCCCTGTGTTCTTACTCTATTCCAGTCTCTGTCATGTTTCACATGGATTATTTTCATAAGAGCCTTAAAATAAAAGCACATGGTATTTCTGTATTTCGAGGACAGGAAAACAGAGGCTAAAGAAAGTATGTCTATTGGCCAAGAACATACAGTAAAAGTCTAGCAGTATGGCTTTCGAATTCATATTTTTGCAATTGATACTTTAGCCTCAAAGAGTCTGCTTGTTTGGATGTTCATTTGGAACATGGATATCAATATTTTGACAACAGATCTTGCTACACTGTTAGAACTGCTCAACAAAGACTAGGCAACAAAGACTTTGACTGTCCTTGTTGAAGAAGGCAAAGTATAGCCCTGGGGCTAAATCTGCCCCCAACATGTTTTTGTACATAAAATTTTATTGGGGCACAGCCGTGCCCATTTTCAAATATATTATCTATGGATACTTTGTGCTATAATTGCATAATGTTGCATAGTTGCAACATAGACTTATGGACTGCAAAAATTAAACCATTTACTCTCTGTCCCTTTGGAGAAATGTGATATCCTTGGCATCCTCTAGACTTTATTGTTCTCTCTCATATCATTTGAAGATAGCTGAACACCTTATATTTTGAAGTTTAACAAACTGTCTCATTCTACGTTTCAAATGCAATGGCAAGATTTCCAGCCTCAGGTGAGGTAGTGGGTCATCAGAAGTATCCAGCAGGTGACATATATTTATCAGAGTGATGTTACGGATATGAGGTACCATGTCAGTGCTAGAAGGAGATGGAGCTGGTAATCTGTGAGGTGGATTCATTCATACATTGAAACAAATTACTTAGGAGTGTCTAATTTGTGATAAGATTTTCATTGGCCGTTTAGGGTAGAATGGTGAAGGAGAAAAAAAATGTCTCTTGCCTTCTTGTAGCTTAAGGGAGAATGATAAAAACAAGAGATTAGCTTTCTATTATAATACTTAGGGCTGACTATATAAAAACACTTTCTGTGTTTGTATCCACTTTGTGGATGCAATGTTGAGTTCTTCCGTCCCTCTCCACTCCGCAAATGCCTTCAGTAGGATTATTTCCCCTTATAACTACTCTGGGTTCCCCTGTGTCCCCAGTTTCTGACCCTGCTCTTCTTCCCTGACCCCACCTTAGAGACCCACTATTCCTGAGCCCAGGGTTTCATAGGATGTTTAAGTGACCTGGAGGAGAAGGCGCTCCATGCCAGTCAAACTCACTGAGATAGAATTATAAGATTAGTGGCTGAGAGTGTGCACTGAATGCTATATATTTGGGCTGAAGCAAAGAATTTGATGAAGTGTCTCATGAAGTTTCACATATAAAATTGGTTCAAATTGCTTGGAAAAAGAACACTGTCAAACTGAGAATTGGCAAGGGCTTAAGAGGCAGAAACAAAGAGCTTCCATATGAAATATGTGGAGTTCGTGAACATCTGGGCTTGTGTAAATTGGTGGAAGATGGGATGTTTTTAGCAGTGTTGTAGGGAAGAGAATGGAAATTATATTTATTATCCACCAAGATTTCAAGGAATATAATGTATCTCCACAAATTTCTCTCCAGCTTTGGCCCTACCTATTAAAAAAAAAAACAAAAAAAACAATCATTATTTTCATACAGACCAATACCAAAACTCACTGAAGCTCATGAGGGATGCAGATTAAAATAAGATGAAATCGAGGATGTAAATAAAGCTATTTTTCTTGTTTCTCCCCACACCCTCATGTTAGGTATTTCTGCCAGACACTCAAGATGCTGATTGTAACATTTTACTAGTATGGTGTCTCAGACTCCTTCCCTGTCCCTTCAAATTGCATCACTCTGTATTCCTATCTCCTTAATAAGCTTTATAGACTTGATTGACCCTACCTACCAAATTCATTCTTACATCTCGCTCTTACTCAATTACGACCCACTTTAACCTCAGGACTATTTCTCAAACTCCATCTGCACTGCTTCTGCTTATGGGAAATAGCATATGATTCTACCTGGATAAAATCAGCAAATCCATCTAGGACCATAGTTCCCGAACACTAGTGAATGTCTGAATTCTTTAGAGAGCTTGCTCAAACACCTGTGGCTGGGCTGCACTCCAGAGTTTCTGATTCAGGATTTATGGGGGTAGAGACTGAGAATTTGAATTTTTAAACATTTATTTTTGAGAGACAGAGAGTACGAGCAGGGAGGGGCAGAGAGAGAGAGAGAGGGAGACATGGAATCTGAAGCAGGCTCCAGGCTCTGAGCTATCAGCACAGAGCCCAACGCAAGGTTCAAACCCAGGAACAGAGAGATCATGATCTGAGCTGAAGTCCAATGCTCAACCTACTGAGCCACCCATGTGCCCCAGAGTATGCATTTCTGACAAGTTTCCAGGTGATGTGGTTACTTCTGGTCTAGGGACAACATTTGGACAAGGGCTGCTCTAGAACTCCAGTCTCTGTTCTCTTCCCTCACTCATATGCCTTACGCTTCACTGTCAGAAGTAAATTCTGAATTCTGAGGACAGCAGCCTCTTGCAATTTGCAGGTATAATTAAAAACAAACTGCTTCCCATGTAAGATCTCTAATAATAAATCCCAGCTTTAAGTTCCAGCCTCTCTTCCTACAAAAGCCCTTACATTCCATCCACCATATACTCTATATTAGTTATACCAAATTACTTTTGAATCTATAACAATCTCTTGCCTTTTCTTCCTGTTGTCTCTGCACATGCTGGTTTCTTTTGTCTGCCTGACAACCTGACTAACATTTTGTACAGACAGTGTCACCTTACCTATAAAGCATTCTCACTTTCCCTGAAAGTATTAGGTACTTCATTTTCTACAGATCTTGCATTTACCTATGTTAGAGTACTTATACCATTGTGTTGTGATTACTTTCTTGCTTGTCTTTCTCTAAGAAGGGAAAATATGTACCTTGAGCGTGCTGGCATGAATGGCTTAGTTATCAATATACAATATACAATCCCACAGCATCTTGCATAGAGCCTGGCACATTTTAAATGCTTAATATTTTTTAATGAAAGATTTTTTCTGGGGTACCTGGCTGCTGTCCCAGTCAGTAGAGCATGTGAGTCTTGATCTCAAGGTTGTGAGTTAAAGACCCACATTGGGCATGGAGACTACTTAAAAAAAAAATTCTCCCCTATGACATTTCACCCTGGGTCTGCTCTGTGAGCTAGATCTTTTCTTCCTAATCCTTCTTCTTCAAGTCTTAAACTAGCAAGTGTATTACACCAGCACCAGTTACAGGAGGCAGAGGGTTTTTTTTTTTTTTTTTTCATATCCTTCAAAAGAAAAAATACTATGAGAAGCAGTGTCTTAGCCTCATTCTGTGTGGAGCCACACTTAGAGTAATTACATGGTAGTACTTTATAGTAACAAACTTAACATCTGATACTTATTCTATTGCTTACTTATTATATGTTTGGAGATGTTGCTCACAAGTAATTTCTCATGAATCTTCAAATCAATTTTATCACATGAGTGCTACTGTTTCATATTACAGATGGAGGAACAGAGAAATTAAATGTGTTTTTGAGTATCATATAGACTGTGAATGGTAGCTGGTGATTTTAGCTGAGGCAGTTCAGTACCCTGGACTTACGTACCCTAGAAATACATCCACAGACTTACCCTTGCAGATTAATATACTTTCAATTATCTGTGATAATCCCGTGATAAGTATACATTCTTGCCTATAAAGTAGATTTTTTAAGAAATCTTTCGTCTTACGCGTTGCGAGAGGTAAATTATCAAGATTGTACATGTGGGATTCCTCAGTCTAAAATTTCAGTGGTGGCCCAGCGTGACACATCTGTGAGGCAAGGCTGTGTCCATGATTCCTGGTCCTTGAATAGAATTTCTGGTTTGGTTGGAAACATGGGAGAAGAGAATTCCTCCTTTACCAGCTGAACCCCAAAAAATAGGTGGAAAACCTAAAACAGGTTTTATGATTTAGAAGATCCTGGAAGTCTTTACTAGACCGAATGAGTACAGACTCTAGAATGAGAGTGAGAGAGGATAGGACAGTCCAACAGAGACTATCTAGTTTGAGTGATGACTTACTACAACACAGGGGGTTTACTGAGTTCTCCACCACAGCATATTCCTTCACAGAAAAGTAGAGATAGACCTTGCTTTATGTCTTTTTGATCATTCCACTACATCATTCTCTGTTATTTGTATTCTTCTACATCATTTAACAAAGAGTTTAGTTCTCTTAGTAATGCCATCAGTATTAAAAAACGTGGCAACCTTAGACTTGTTTTTGTAAACAAAATTGTCTTTAAAAAATTCACTTTTTTCAGGTAAGCTCATCCTATAAATATTTGTACAGTGAGTACTGTGTGTAAGACTATGAACCAGGATTTATCGCAGATATGTGGATCAATAAGAAGACTCAATGTTACTCTTAAAATCCTGTAAAGGGGACATTAGAAGATTTGATATACTTTAATAAAATGTTAAACTCAGACAGTCAGCTACTAGAGCCCAGAATACAGATCACTACTATGCTCCCTTCAGTAGGTAGGAACAATCCATGAGAAGGAAACCTGACATGGTTCAGGTGGCAGTCTTAAGGAAAGTTTACACTAGGACTAGTGTCTTCAGAAAGTGTGACATGGAGAGAAGAGGTGTTGAGCAGTGCTCAAAAGCTCAGGTTTTTCTCCGTTCAAATCCTCAGCCTACTTTCTTGCTGTGTGACTTGGAGCAATATTGTTTAACTATTCTGAGCCTCATTCTCCTTTCTGGTAACATGGAGAACTCCAGTATTTCTGTGATAATTGATTAAGATAATGCATGTGAATTACTTAAGGTGCCTGGCACTTAACAAGTGTTCAATAGTTAACAAGATTGCATTATTATTATTTCTATTATTTACTGTAGAGTGAAGTATATGTACATATATATATTTATATATTTATATACATGGGAGGTGCTATAGAAGGAGAACAAAAAATACAACTTGCTGACATGAGGAGAGGGGAGCAAGAAGATATTAAGATGGTCATAAATATGGTTTCTGGGGGAAGGAAGAGAAAGCAGCATTTTCAGGCTTGATAACCACAGTGATTCCTGCTCCCTAAACCATCTCCTGGCAAGAACTAACAATTTAAAAATGTGAAGAAGATTATTTTCATTCACCTTTTCGTCATCTCCTTTTCAGGTCCACCTCTCCCCATAGGGAGCACTGGGCTCACACTATTTGGGAACAGAGACTCACAATAGGCCAACAAAATTATGCTTCTAAGTGACTGTTTTGGAACCAAAGCAATGGCCACTAAGAAAGTTAATAAAAGACTTTTTCCCCAAATTTAATCCAGGATTTCTGGTTTTTTTTTTTCCTTTTTTACTATCCACTTTTAATCTTTTATATTCCCAGATTTTGTGACTCCGATCTTAAAATTTTCCTCTCCAAATGTGTTATATCAATTAGTGTATCCTGAAAAATTAAGGGTTATACACTCTTGACCATAATTCATTTTGAACAGATGGTAATTTAGACAGTGCTTTAAGACATGACAAAGATAACAATGGCAATGTCCTTTATACAGTCTTAAGGAAAAAAAAAAAAGATGAACTCTATGTTCCAGTGATTTTGTGACCATATGAAAATGAAATGATTCTTAGCCATTGAGTAGCTGGAACTTCACTGTCAAAGGAAGGGAAGGAGTTGGCCAACCAAAACTTCCTTCTTGTCCATCTAGTCTAGTTGACCTGATGAACATATAGGGAGGCTTCTGGAAATGCTTGAACTTTCTCCCACGTGAAATTATGTGAGGCTGATTATAAAAGCTACAAATTCAACACACTAATTAAAGCTAAGTTACTCTCATTACACAGAGCAAAAATATGCTTTATAATAATAGGTATGCAAGGAAAATTAGTTTATAAGCACTGTGCGGGGAAAAATCTATGTCAGCATAAATTCTTTTCTTAGTGTAGATTCATCCTTTTCCTGTCTAATGGGCACCCAGGCACCTGCAGACTAACCTTCCACTTCAGGAACCAGGGGGTGATAATAAGCCCATAGTATGGCAGTATTTGGTTAGAAATACTCCTGGGCAGCTGTATTAAACACTTTAACAAATGTCTGCTAGAGGGCTTTCCTGGGTATCCCATGCTGAAGCCAAATCTTACCACTTGCTCTTTTTAACCTTGTGTCTTAGAGAGTAAGGTTATTTTACCTGTTTCCCTCCATTGTGTAACCCAGCATTGTGGAGAAGCTCTCCTCTACACCCAGCCAAATATTTAGGTCTTTTCTTTTCTATAGACTCTATATTTATTATATGAGCTTTTTTTCTAAGGGTTTTCTTTAGTTGGACCTTGATTCTCCCACTAACTTTTTATACTCCAAAGGCTGTATTTTTTTGTCTTGTCCCTAGATTGGATGCCTATTGGATTTGGGTTTCTCTCTAGGTTCAAATTATCTAAATGTATATTTGGATACGACATTTTTTTAAGTATTTAGGAACTACTTTACTCCGCCCCCACCCTCAAAGCTCACATTAGTTCCTTCTCCTGCTAAATTTGGTCCCTTATCACTTCCAGGATGATATTCTGAGGCCCATTAAGCAAAAGTATAATGTCAGTATTTAACACTGGAAAATAGAGTTAGATAAAGAAGGCCAAAAACGACTTCACATAAATGAACCGTTTTCTACACCACTGCCCTGATACTCGATTTCCTGGAAGCAAAATCACATTATGTGTCACGTCACCAGAAAATCAAAGGAAACAAATTATTAGATATAAGGCTTTCCAGAAGCAACAGTATCTGAAGGTGAATGACACATTTTATATTTGGGTACAGGGAGGGTTCTTACCTTACTCATGCCTTTGTTAGTCAAGAGATCTGGATTAGTACTATATACTGATTCTTCAGAATCCCTGAGATTTAGAGGTTTAAACAGGCATTTCTGGCCATGATATTATTTTTGATTCTTTAGTAACTGTGTGCTAGATGAAAATAATGAGAGAATGGGATGTGTGTGTGTGCACCCTGCTCCTGTGTTAAGGAAGGAGGATGCAAGCATGCCCTCACAAGGATGGATACAATTTTACTGGCAACAAATATGTTAAAATTAGAACTGCATTTCCATTATTAACATGCCCTAAGCCTTACTTCTAGGCATTTGACCTCCTCTAATAGTTCTAATCTCAGTGAACAACGCCAGCATCACACTATCTTAATTTCATGTCAAACTTTCATCTTAGGTAAAGTGCAAATATTATCAAAGACTGTTATTTATGTATTTAGTTACAAATTATTTTATAAGCATGGATTTGGTAAGAGTAGAAGGGAGAATAGAACCAAGGATACTTGTTATTTGAATCTCTTGAAGAAAGAGCAGGAGAAAGAGAGATACAGAAATTGGCAATAATGGCATTATAAATGATTTTATTTTATTTTTTTCAATATATGAAATTTATTGTCAGATTGGTTTCCATACAACACCCAGTGCTCATCCCAAAAGGTGCCCTCAATACCCATCACCCACCCTCCCCTCCCTCCCACGCCCCATCAGCCCTCAGTTTGTTCTCAGTTTTTAACAGTCTCTTATGCTTTGGCTCTCTCCCACTCTAACCTCTTTTTTTTTTTTTTTTCTTCCCCTTCCCCATGGATTTCTGTTAAGTTTCTCAGGATCCACATAAGAGTGAAACCATATGGTATCTGTCTTCCTCTGTATGGCTTATTTCACTTAGCATCACACTCTCCAGTTCCATCCACATTGCTACAAAAGGCCATATTTCATTCTTTTTCATTGCCACGTAGTATTCCATTGTGTATATAAACCACAATTTCTTTATCCATTCATCAGTTGATGGACATTTAGGCTCTTTCCATAATTTGGCTATTGTTGAGAGTGCTGCTATAAACATTGGGGTACAAGTGCCCCTATGCATCAGTACTCCTGTATCCCTTGGATAAATTCCTAGCAGTGCTATTGCTGGGTCATAGGGTAGGTCTATTTTTAATTTTCCGAGGAACCTCCACACTGCTTTCCAGAGCGGCTGCACCAATTTGCATTCCCACCAACAGTGCAAGAGGGTTCCCGTTTCCCCACATCCTCTCCAGCATCTATAGTCTCCTGATTTGTTCATTTTGGCCACTCTGACTGGCGTGAGGTGATATCTAGTGTGGTTTTGATTTGTATTTCCCTGATAAGGAGCGACGTTGAACATCTTTTCATGTGCCTGTTGGCCATCCGGATGTCTTCTTTAGAGAAGTGTCTATTCATGTTTTCTGCCCATTTCTTCACTGGGTTATTTGTTTTTCGGGTGTGGAGATTGGTGAGCTCTTTATAGATTTTGGATACTAGCCCTTTGTCCGATATGTCATTTGCAAATATCTTTTCCCATTCCGTTGGTTGCCTTTTAGTTTTGTTGGTTGTTTCCTTTGCTGTGCAGAAGCTTTTTATCTTCATAAGGTCCCAGTAATTCACTTTTGCTTTTAATTCCCTTGCCTTTGGGGATGTGTTGAGTAAGAGATTGCTACGGCTGAGGTCAGAGAGGTCTTTTCCTGCTTTCTCCTCTAAGGTTTTGATGGTTTTCTGTCTCACATTCAGGTCCTTTATCCATTTTGAGTTTATTTTTGTGAATGGTGTGAGAAAGTGGTCTAGTTTCAACCTTCTGCATGTTGCTGTCCAGTTCTCCCAGCACCATTTGTTAAAGAGACTGTCTTTTTTTTCATTGGATGTTCTTTCCTGCTTTGTCAAAGATGAGTTGGCCATACGTTTGTGGGTCTAGTTCTGGGGTTTCTATTCCATTCCATTGGTCTATGTGTCTGTTTTTGTGCCAATACCATGCTGTCTTGATGATTACAGCTTTGTAGTAGAGGCTAAAATCTGGGATTGTGATGCCTCCTGCTTTGGTCTTCTTCTTCAAAATTACTTTGGCTATTCGGGGCCTTTTGTGGTTCCATATGGATTTTAGGATTGCTTGTTCTAGTTTCGAGAAGAATGCTGGTGCAATTTTGATTGGGATTGCATTGAATGTGTAGATAGCTTTGGGTAGTATTGACATTTTGACAATGTTTATTCTGCCAATCCATGAGCAGGGAATGTCTTTCCATTTCTTTAAATCTTCTTCAATTACCTTCATAAGCTTTCTATAGTTTTCAGCATACAGATCTTTTACATCTTTGGTTAGATTTATTCCTAGGTATTTTATGCTTCTTGGTGCAATTGTGAATGGGATCAGTTTCTTCATTTGTCTTTCTGTTGCTTCATTGTTAGTGTATAAGAATGCAACTGATTTCTGTACATTGATTTTGTATCCTGCAACTTTGCTGAATTCATGTATCAGTTCTAGCAGACTTTTGGTGGAGTCTATCGGATTTTCCATGTATAATATCATGTCATCTGCAAAAAGCGAAAGCTTGACTTCATCTTTGCCAGTTTTGATGCCTTTGATTTCCTTTTGTTGTCTGATTGCTGACGCTAGAACTTCCAGCACTATGTTAAACAACAGCGGTGAGAGTGGGCATCCCTGTCGTGTTCCTGATCTCAGGGAAAAAGCTCTCAGTTTTTCCCCATTGAGGATGATGTTAGCTGTGGGCTTTTCATAAATGGCATTTATGATCTTTAAGTATGTTCCTTCTATCCCGACTTTCTCAAGGGTTTTTATTAAGAAAGGGTGCTGGATTTTGTCAAAGGCCTTTTCTGCATCGATTGACAGGATCATATGGTTCTTATCTTTTCTTTTGTTAATGTGATGTATCACCTTGATTGATTTGCGAATGTTGAACCAGCCCTGCATCCCAGGAATGAATCCCACTTGATCATGGTGAATAATTCTTTTTATATGCCGTTGAATTCGATTTGCGAGTATCTTATTGAGAATTTTTGCATCCATATTCATCAGGGATATTGGCCTGTAGTTCTCTTTTTTTACTGGGTCTCTGTCTGGTTTAGGAATCAAAGTAATACTGGCTTCATAGAATGAGTCTGGAAGTTTTCCTTCCCTTTCTATTTCTTGGAATAGCTTGAGAAGGATAGGTATTATCTCTGCTTTAAACGTCTGGTAGAACTCCCCTGGGAAGCCATCTGGTCCTGGACTCTTATTTGTTGGGAGATTTTTGACAACCGATTCAATTTCTTCGCTGGTTATGGGTCTGTTCAAGCTTTCTATTTCCTCCTGATTGAGTTTTAGAAGAGTGTGGGCGTTTAGGAATTTGTCCATTTCTTCCAGGTTGTCCAATTTGTTGGCATATAATTTTTCATAGTATTCCCTGATAATTGTTTGTATCTCTGAGGGATTGGTTGTAATAATTCCATTTTCATTCATGATTTTATCTATTTGGGTCATCTCCCTTTTCTTTTTGAGAAGCCTGGCTAGAGGTTTGTCAATTCTGTTTATTTTTTCAAAAAACCAACTCTTGGTTTCGTTGATCCGCTCTACAGTTTTTTTAGATTCTATATTGTTTATTTCTGCTCAGATCTTTATTATTTCTCTTCTTCTGCTGGGTTTAGGCTGCCTTTGCTGTTCTGCTTCTATTTCCTTTAGGTGTGCTGTTAGATTTTGTATTTGGGATTTTTCTTGTTTCTTGACATAGGCCTGGATTGCAATGTATTTTCCTCTCAGGACTGCCTTCGCTGCATCCCAAAGCATTTGGATTGTTGTATTTTCATTTTCGTTTGTTTCCATATATTTTTTAATTTCTTCTCTAATTGCCTGGTTGACCCACTCATTCTTTAGTAGGGTGTTCTTTAACCTCCATGCTTTTGGAGGTTTTCCAGACTTTTTCCTGTGGTTGGTTTCAAGCTTCATAGCATTGTGGTCTGAAAGTAGGCATGGTATAATTTCAATTCTTGTATACTTATAAAGGGCTGTTTTGTGACCCAGTATATGATCTATCTTGGAGAATGTTCCATGTGCACTCGAGAAGAAAGTATATTCTGTTGCTTTGGGATGCAGAGTTCTAAATGTATCTGTCAAGTCCATCTGATCCAATGTGTCACTCAGGGCCCTTGTTTCTTTATTGACCATGTGTCTAGATGATCTATCCATTTCTGTAAGTGGAGTGTTAAAGTCCCCTGCAATGACCACATTCTTATCAATAAGGTTGCTTATGTTTATGAGTAATTGTTTTATGTATTTGGGGGCTCCGGTAGTCGGTGTATAGACATTTATAATTGTTAGCTCTTCCTGATGGATAGACCCTGTAATTATTATATAATGCCCTTCTTCATCTCGTTACAGCCTTTAATTTAAAGTGTAGTTTGTCTGATATAAATATGGCTACTCCAGCTTTCTTTTGGCTTCCAGTACCATGATAAATAGTTCTCCATCCCCTCACTCTCAATCTAAAGGTGTCCTCAGGTCTAAAATGAGTCTCTTGTAGACAGCAAATAGCTGGGTCTTGTTTTTTTATCCATTCTGATACCCTATGTCTTTTGGTTGGCGCATTTAATCCATTTACTTTCAGTGTTATAGAAAGATACGGGTTTAGAGTCATTGTGATGTCTGTATGTTTTATGCTTGTATTGATGTCTCTGGTACTTTGTCTCACAGGATCCCCCTTAGGATTTCTTGTAGGGCTGGTTTAGTGGTGACAAATTCCTTCAGTTTTTGTTTGTTTGGGAAGACCTTTATCTCTCCTTCTATTCTAAATGACAGACTTGCTGGATAAAGGTTTCTCGGCTGCATATTTTTTTTCTGTTCAATACATTGAAGATCTCGTGCCAATCCTTTCTGGCCTGCCAAGTTTCAAAAGAGAGATCAGTCACGAGTCTTATAGGTCTCCCTTTATATGTGAGGGCACGTTTATCCCTTGCTGCTTTCAGAATTTTCTCTTTATCCTTGTATTTTGCCAGTTTGACTATGATATGTCGTGCAGAAGATTGATTCAAGTTACATCTGAAGGGAGTTCTCTGTGCCTCTTGGATTTCAATGCCTTTTTCCTTCCCCAGTTCAGGGAAGTTCTCAGCTATTATTTCTTCAAGTACACCTTCAGCACCTTTCCCTCTCTCTTACTCCTCTGGGATACCAATTATGCGTATATTATTTCTTTTTAGTGTATCACTTAGTTCTCTAATTTTCCCCTCATACTCCTGGATTTTTTTATCTCTCTTTTTCTCAGCTTCCTCTTTTTCCATAACTTTATCTTCTAGTTCACCTATTCTTTCCTCTGCCTCTTCAATCCAAGCCGTCGTCGTTTCCATTTTATTTTGCATTTCGTTTAAAGCGTTTTTCAGCTCCTCCTGACTGTTCCTTAGTCCCTTGATCTCTGTAGCAAGAGATTCTCTGCTGTCCTCTATACTGTTTTCAAGCCCAGCGATTAATTTTATGACTATTATTCTAAATTCACTTTCTGTTATATTATTTAAATCCTTTTTGATCAGTTCATTGGCTGTTGTTATTTCCTGGAGATTCTTCTGAGGGGAATTCTTCCGTTTGGTCATTTTGGATAGTCCCTGGAGTGGTGAGGACCTGCAGGGCACTTCCCCTGTGCTGTGGTGTATAACTGGAGTTGGTGGGCGGGGCCGCAGTCAGCCCTGATGTCTGCCCCCAGCCCACCGCTGGGGCCACAGTCAGACTGGTGTGTGCCTTCTCTTCCCCTCTCCTAGGGGCGGGATTCACTGTGGGTTGGCGTGTCCCGTCTGGGCTACTTGCACACTGCCAGGCTTGTGGTGCTGGGGATCTGGCATATTAGCTGGGTTGGGTAGGCAAGGTGCACAGGAGCAGGAGGGGCAGGCTTAGCTCGCTTCTCCTTAGGTGATCCGCTTCAGGAGGGGCCCTGTGGCAGCAGGAGACAACAAATGTGTTAAAATTAGAACTGCACTTCCATTATTAACATGCCCTAAGCCTTACTTCTAGGCATTTGACCTCCTCTAATAGTTCTAATCTCAGTGAACAACGCCAGCATCACATTATCTTAATTTCATGTCAAACTTTCATCTTAGGTAAAGTGCAAATATTATCAAAGACTGTTATTTATGTATTTAGTTACAGATTATTTTATAAGCATGGATTTGGTAAGAGTAGAAGGGAGAATAGAACCAAGGATACTTGTTATTTGAATCTTTTGAAGAAAGAGCAGGAGAAAGAGAGATACAGAAATTGGCAATGATTGCATTATAAATGATTTTAAACAAGACCTAATTCCTTCCATCACTTTCCTGTCCAAAAGAAGAGCAGCTCTTTGGAAAGTAAAATTACCATGTATAAGTCTTCATTTTTTTTTTCCAAGTCACCCATTTTCTCCTTGTCTTTTCCAGTTCCTAACACTAGGATTCCAGGGTCAGCTTGACTTTTGTAACAAACTCCTTGTCTTTTGAATCAGTCTATTTTATTGTTGAGCCATTCCAGGTTTATAATATTATTTCTTAAATTAAGCTAAAATTTGTCTGCGTCTACTTCTTTCCTATGAAACAATTCAGGACAAATCAAATTCTTATACTTGAGAGTTTTTATAATAATTGATGGAACTATTGTGTTTCCCTCCCAAGTCTTACCATCTATATTGTATTGTTAATATTTTCCTGGGTTTAATATGACACTAAAATCCAGGTTGATACCATCTTCACTAGTATTGTACAAATCAGTCTATTATTTTGGCATCATGTGGTTTTGACTATTGGTTCTTGAAATGAGTTATTTCCTCCTTCAAAACTCCTGCCTAAAAGGAAATATGATAGGTTAAAAGGCTTTTAAAATTTGAGTAGAGCCTTACATGCCATGGAATCAAAAAGGAAAGTGGTTAATTCATGTTTTCAAGGATTTTGGAGATTGTTGAGTTGGAAAAAAAGATTACATCTGATCAGAAAGTCCAAAGGGATAACTTTGGTTATTGGCTACTAGAAAATAAATTTCAACCACAAAATTTAAAACGTTTTAACTACTTTTCTTCCTTCTAAAAATTATGTAATCAACTGTATATTTTCTTCTTTTTTTTTGTAGGCTAAAATGACTTTGTTTTGCCTTAGATTATTGTTTCATGTATCTTCTCATGATTTTCCATATCTGTTTTTGTATTTCTGATTAAGTTTTAGCTCTCATTATTTTATAATTATTTCATGGATTTTATTTTATGGATTATTCATAGCATAATTCTTGAAGAAATAGAAACTATAACAACAAAGGCAAATGGGAAGCAATGTAATAGATTATACAATGGATGGACAAATGCCAACAAAGCAAGCAATCTGCTATCAAAACAAATAGATTCAGTCTGTTCATCTGTTTTAAGTAGATAGGGCCTCAACTCTGTGCTTACAGTATTTAAGGTTCATGATTGAATCAGAAATATAAAATGTTTTACATTTTTCTTTTGCCAAACTAACTTTGAAATTAGTATCCATCATTTTGTTAAAAATTCCTACATAAAGACTCATGCAAAATTAAGAATTTTCTTCAACAAATGGCAAACAGAATTGTAGACAACTGACAGAATAGAGAAACATTTTAATGTCTAAAACCAATAATAAATTAATTATTTAGAATTTATAATAAACTTCTAAAATCAACAACAAGGAAATGGGTTTCCTGGTTGGCTCACCTTGTTAAGCATCTGACTCTCGATTTTGGCTCAGGTCATGATCTCATGGTTTTAGGAGTTTGAGCCCTGCATGAGGCTCTGCATTGATAGTGTGGAGCCTGCTTGGGATTCTCTCTCTCTCTGCCTGTCTCTCTGCCCCTCCCTTACTTGCATTGTCTCTGTTTCTCTCTAAATAAATAAATAAATAAATAAACAAACAAACAAACAAACTTAAAAAAATAACCAACTAGGAAAGACAAAACATATAACATTTTAAAAAAGCAGAAGAAGGAAAAATAGCCCTCATAAAGGTAGTCATCTTTATTAAAAAGTAGTGCTTGAATAAAAGTATACATATTGTAAAAGAAGACATAAAACTGTCTTCATAGATGACACGTTTATATAGAAAATCCAAAAGAATTGACAAGCAAACAAACAAACAAAAACAACTCCTGGAACTAATGAGAAATTATAGCAAGTTTGCAAGATTCAAAGTTATCATACAAAAGTCAGTTGCTTTCCTTTATACCAACAGTGAACAAATAGAATTTGAAATTAAAAATGCAGTGCTATTTATAGTAGCACTCCCTCCAAAATTAAATAGTTAACTACAACAAAATATGTATAAGAATTCTGTGAATAAAACTACAAAATTCTGATGAATGCAATCAAATAAATAAATGGGGAGATTATGTTTATGAGCAGGAGGATTAATGCCCATCAAAATGTCCGTTCTTTTCAATTTGATCTATAGGTTCAAAGAAATTCCAGTCAAAAATCCCAACAAGTTATTTTGTGGATCTTGACAAACTCATTTTAAGGTTTACATGGAGAGGCAGAAGACCTAAAATAACTGACATAATATTGAATGAGAAGAACAAAGTCGAATGATTTAGGCCACCTGACTTCAAGACATACTATAAAGCTACAGTAATCAAGGCAGTGTGGTATTGATGAAATGATAAACAGAACGATAAGAACGGAATAGAGATCCCAGAAATAGGTCCCCATAAACATAGTCAGTTGATCTTTGATAAAGTTTCAAAGGCAATATAATGGAGCAAAGGTAGTCTTTTGATAAATGGTGCTGGAATAACTAGACGTCCACATGTAAAAAAAAAAAAATCGATCAAGATATAGATCTTACACCCTTAAAAATTAACTCAAAATGAATCACAGACCAAAATGTAAAATGCCAAACTATAAAACCTCTAGAAGACAACATTGGAGAAAATCTAGATGAATTTGGGTATTGTGATGTCTTTGTAGATATAACACCAAAGGCCACATCCACAAAATTGATTACCTGACTTCATTGAAATTAAAAAAAAAAAATTCTTTTCTGCTAAAGGAAACCTCAGGAGAATTAGAAAGAAGGAAAGACACAGATTAGGAGAAAATACATACAAAAGACACATCTGGTAAAGACTCTTATCCAAAATATAAAAAGAACTCCTAAAACAACAGTAAGAAAAAAATCCAATTAATAAATGGCCCAAAGACCTTAAGAGTCACCTCACCAAAGTAGATATAATACAGGTGACAAATAAGCATATGAAAAGATCCTTTACATCATATGCCATCAGGGAAATGTAAATTAAAACAATCATATACCACCACACACATATTAGAATGGCCAAAATCCAGAACACTGGCAGTACCAAATGCTGATGACCATGTAGAACAAAAGGAACTCTCATTCAATGCTTAGGGGAATGTAGAATGGTATACAGCCACTTTGGAAGACAGTTTGGCAGTCTTTTTTACAAAACTTCACACACTCTTACCATTTGACCCAGCAATCACTCTTCTTGGTATTTACCCAAAGGAGTTGAAAACTATGTATTTTGTTGAAACAAAAGTCTGCACATGAATGTTTATAGCAACTAAATTTATAGGAAAGTTTATAGTGACTAAGTTGTCCTTCAGAACATGAACCGATAAAGTTTGGTGTACTATACAATGGAATGTTATTCGGTACTAAAGAGAAATGAGATTTCAAGCCATGACAAGACCTGGAAGAATTTTAAATGCATCTTAATAAGTGAAAGAAGCTAATTTGAAAAGGCTATGTACTATATGATTCCAACTATTAGACATTCTGGAAAAGGCTAAACTATGAAGATAATCAAAAGATCAGTGCTTGCCAGGGGTGGGGAAGAGGCCAGTGAGAGATGAATAGGCATAGCACAGAGGATTTTGAAGACAGTGAATATACTGTGTATGATATTATAATCATGGATATATGTCCTTATACATTGTTTAAACCCATTAAATGTACAGCACTAAGAGCCAACCATAATATAAACAATGGACATAGGGTTGTATGAAGTGTCAGTGTAGCTTCATGGTAATTTCATGTAGCTCCTTGATTAAAAAATGTACCACTCTGGTAGGGAATGTCAGTAATGAGGAAGGCTATGCAGGGAGTGGGGGGGGGGGCAGAGGATATATGTGAAATCTCTGTTGGTTTCCCTCAGTTTTGTTATAAAACAAAAACTACTCTGAAAAAAATTGTCTAAAAAATAGTGTGGACATGAGAATATAAAATGTTCAATTTAATCTATTATTACATAAATACAAGTTCAAAGGGATATAAGGAAGAAAAGATATAGGACAGAATGGGTACATCTTTTAAAAAGATATAAAAGGAATAAAGAGACAGGATTTATAGCACAATATTTTTCTTACTAAGCCAAACAAATGAATTATTGCCATAGATTTTACAAATATTCAATAGAATGAATTGGTGCCTATGAAGGTGTATGTAAAGAATGAATGGGAGTGGGGGATCTGAGAGGAAGACAAAACAAACTAGATAAAGATAGAGATAAACCAAGAGATAGAAAGAGAGATATATACTGACCTAACATCAGGTACCTATAAGCATACTGTGCCACATACTACAAATCACAATTAAATCAGCATTAGGTACCTGAACGATAAAATGAAAAGAACCCTCTTAGAATTAGGACCCAGGGAAAGTATTCTTTCTCTCATAAAGTACACCATCAATTCATCAATTTTCATATTCTTACTGTACATTATGGAAAACCCATTTCAAATGGGGTTACATAGATGATAAAACAACAACATTGAATGACACTGGTTCTCCCTCCAAGGTCTCTTCTGTCTACTGGGTGGGAAGGGCACATACACATCTTTCCTCTCTGTTTTCCCTTCTATTACTCTTTGGAGGAGGAGGAAGTTGTTGCTGGCAATGCAGCAAAACTAGACAGAAGGATTTTAGTAAAAGGATATATAGCAGTTATATCAAAAGTGACCAATATTATCTGAAAGACCAGAGTTGATGATTCATTTGTTCTAACGGTCAACACCAACCTCTATGACAGTTCTTCACTTCTGTCCAGAATGGAGCCAGCAGTGCAGGGGGGTATAGTTTCAAGAGGGAGGGTGACTGAGAAGGTCAGAAGATGAAGGGATTCCAGAACACTATGTGAAGTCAGTGGTACGTGGGCTGAAAAAAACCTCAAGGAATAACCTTACCATATGGTTGGCTAGGAACTTAATCATTTTCTTTTTTATTATAACCTATACCAGCATTCCTTGTAGGAATAAAAAAGAAAGTTACAAAGGAATTAATCATCAAAATTTGTGCTAACTTGGAGATGCCTATCTGCAGAATCATTCTGAATGGATGAGTCAGGAAGAGGAAGTTACAAAAATAGGGGGAGCTGTTATAAGGCTGCGGTGGGCAGAGTTGAATGCAAATCATCTAACTTCAACTCCAGAGCTCTTTCTAATATATTTCAGCTGTGTTTCTAAAAGTGATAATATATTCCAAAGCACTCTGTAAACTGTAAAATACTAAACAAATGGGTAGAATTAGTTTGTTGATACATCAGCTATCCAAAAATTATTCCACAGCTCCAAATATTGCATTATGCATTCAGTTTGGTCACTTGGTGGGCGATATATCAAATTCCAATTTATAGTTGAATGTTTTATAAGAAAACACAAAAACAGTGGCAAGCTGGACAAATGATTTTTTCAAAACATGTAGCCTGACTTAGTTATATTTAATAAAATTCTACCATGCTTATATGACAAATATTTCCCAACAGGAAACACTTAGGGAAGTAATTTATAGATCAACTATCCCTGATCCAACTTGTTGAAAGCCACTTTTAGCTTACAGGGCCCAGAGTCATGTCTAGCCAAACTTTGAAAATACTCATCAGACATGTAACCTGTCTCAATTCCCCCTTGTGCCCAGGCTGTCAAGACTGCACAGTTAAATTTATGTCCAATTACAGTAATTCTATTAGCCGAAGTATTTGGCATATTTATATCCCATTCCCTCCATATAATATTTGAACATAACATTGAGATGTAAGTGGGCTTATTTTAAATGTCTTTTATTGTAACCAAACTCAAAAACTTTTAAAGGAGATATAAATTAAGGCTTCAGTAAACAAAAATTAAATGAATAAATATGGTTTTGGTGAGAGACCTCGGGAAGAGAGCAGAAATTGTTCTGTCTATATTACAAAGTACAGATCTTCCTCTCCTTACAATGGGATTACTTTCCAATAAGTCCATTGTAGGTTGAAAATGTCATTAAGTCACATATGCATTTAATGCACCTAACCTAACAAACACCATGGCTTAGCCTAGCCAACTGTAAATGTGCTCAGAATGCTGATGTTAGCCTACAGTTGGGAAAACTCATGTAACACAAAGCCTATTTTATAATAAAGCTTTAAATATGCGATCATTTATTGAACATTCTACTGAAAGTGGGAAAAAAAAGAGTGGTTTTATGGGTTGTATGAGTACAGGTTGTATTGGTTGCTTACCCTCGTGACCACATGTCTGACTAGGAGCTGAGGCTTGCTGTCACTGCCCAGCCTCATGACAGAGTATCATACCACATATTACCGTGCTGGGAAAAGTTCAAAATTCAAAGTATAGTTTTTACTGAGTGTGTGTCACTTTCACACCATTGTAAAGTCAGAAGATCGTAAGTCGAACTATGTAAGTCTGGGGACCTTCTGTAGTAAGCAAAGGCCCTACCCAGAGAAGATGTTCAAAGAATAGATGTAAAAGGAAGATGAAGGGATGAAGGAAGGAAAATTAAAACAGATGCAATTTTAAAATACAAGTATAGCCATCATACCATTGAACTTTTATTGAATTTTATTGAAGTTTTAGCTAATGAATGTCTCCTATATTTTATCTCATTTAATCCTTACCACTAACATACAAATAGTCATTGACTTTATGTTCTTTACACTAATGCTGATGAAACTGTGAAGTATCTTTCCCACAATCATACATCTAGCAAGGGGCACAGTCAGGAGTGACCATAGTGATGTTTGACCACAAAGCCCTTTTACAACAAAACAAGAAGGTAATTACACATCAGGTTGAATGGGGGTAGTTTCCTGGAGAAGATGAACCAAACTGTGATGAGGAAGCATTTTAGGCAGGAGAGCAAAGTAACTGATAGATGCAAGGGTGTGGTGCTGGGGATATGGGGAAGCACATGACAGTAAAAAGAGCTAACATGCATACCGTTTATACATAGTCCCAAGTGTAAGTCATTTTGTTCAGAGATTTTCCTATATTAGTGCATGAACTGAATTATGCTTTATTTCATATATTCTTTTTATTGACTCACTTTTTGCTGAAATAAACTTACTCATAAAGAAAACACTATAGCACATCCACAAACAGAAAACATGTTTTGCATAGTAGTAAACCATAATATAAACTGGAAGGAAAATAAGTTCTTGAATTCTAGTTAAGATGTTGATGCCTGTCTGCATGCCTAACATTCTGAGTCTGGAGTCTGCCTTTCATTTATTTTAAAGGAAAATTATAATGATATAAATAATTGTTCATTGAATTTGTGCATTTATTATGTGTGAGGCACTCTGTTTTTTAAATACTTTATGTGTGTACGATGCCACATTTGATCCTGACAACAACTGCTTGAGGGAGGATATTTTATTATCTCTTCTCTAAGGAAACTATAGAGACTTATTTAGCAAGTGGTACAGTGATATTACTAGAGACAAACGAGACACAAACCAAATTTTCCTATTTCATAAATGAGAAGAGTTGAAAGAAGTTGAGGAAAGAGCTGACTTTTCAGCCATGAGATTCAGTGTTGTGATTAGATAATCGCTAATGTCTGATGTTCCAATACTCACTTAACCTCTCCTCTTACCACCCACTCAGTGCTTGGGAGCATTAAGGGAGGGAATACAGCGTGATATAGCACTAAGTTCTAACATCATTATCTTTTTGTGAACTAGACTGTGACATCATATTTGGTATACAAACCCATTCCTATGAGTAGGTAGAGAAAGGGAAGGGCAAGTAGTCTTGAATTACTTTATACCTCCACTGAGCTAAGATGTCACACTTTACAGGAAGTAGAAGGAAAATAAAGCATAAAGACATCCATAAAGGATCATAGACAAGTATTTTAATAAAAGTCATGTGTTTTTTTAATACCAAAAATGAGTATTGGGGAGACAAGTTGACAAATTGAACAAGGGAGTTAGATCTCAGGCATTTAGAAGGGACTCAATCAGTAGTACAGTAACATGACTCCACCTACCACTTTTTTTTTTTTTAACTGAAGAATTGGTTTCTACAAAGTGTATGTTTCATGTGCTGATTTTGGCAAAGTATTTGTGTTTTTTTATTTTTTTAATGTTTTTATTTTTGAAGGAGAGAGAGAGCATGAGTGGGAAGGAGCAGAGAGAGAGGGATACACAGAATCCGAATCAGACTTCAGGCTCTGAGCTGTCAGCACAGAGCCCAATGCAGGGCTCAAACTCACAAACCGTGAGATCATGACATGAGCTGAAGCCAGACGCTCAACTGGCTGTGCCACCCAGGCGCCCCAAATTATTTGCGTTTCTTTATAGTTACCACTAGAACACATTCATGTAATATTTATGCATCCCATTGGTCCTGCATTGCAAAGATGTGAGATCTAGATGAATATGATCATGACTGCATAGCACCGTCTAGTTAGATTTACTAATGAGAAAAATGAAGGTGTTTCTTCTAATAAAGTGAATTCTCAATCCATCTCAATTCAGTCTCCTAAGTGATGTTTCATTTTCCTAGGAAGAGTACTTGGTGTGGTCCATGTGAGAGGAGCAAGGAAAAGAAAGGAAAATGCAAAATTTCCATTCTCCAAAATTGAGTTGGCCTTAGACAATTGATATTTCTTCACTTGTAATGCCAGATTAGTAGCAGAGGAAAACATGGTGCCACAGAAAGACGTTTGTATGATTTAGTGTGCTCCAAAATGTCTTTTGTCCACAAATCCCCCATAACACCATCAAGTTATGCCATTGGACATTTATTAAATATAAACGTGCTATGTCTGAGATAGAATGTGCTAAACATGTGGCAAGCAACATTCATGCCACCGTAGTGAAGATTGACTTCTCTCTGGGGATGACACAGTCATGGGATAGTGGGGAAAGAGAGGCATTGTTGGCATAAGGTGCTGGTAATGAGAAAGAAATTGCCATATTCAAAAACTCAGAAAGTTCTGCAACTTTGTTGAGAAGAAGTGATTGCTAAGAGGGAATAGAGCTATGCTAAAAATGGTACCCATCCACTCTATGCCTTTGTTAAGTGTAGGTTCTGTACAATGTATGTATAAGCAACTAATTAACCACTTAATTCAGGCTGTGTGTGTTGTAGCAAGTAAAGGTAAAGTCCAGACCCCAAAATCCTTTCCTGGCAATAACCTCTGCTGAAATTATTTAGACAAATGTGCCTACTACATTTTAGATACCATTTATGTTAGCCAGCAAGGAAAATTATTAAAATGGACATCTTTTGCTTATATATATGAGCAGAACTCATGTACAATAATGGCCTGTTTCCATCCAGGATAACTATTCCTTTGTGCACCAGAGTATTGAACAAGTTTTGGCTTTACTGGGTCAGATTTTCCTCCTTTGTGCTCATATCTCAAACTGCTTATTTCTATCATAGCCCTATTCAGTACTATCATACATTTAAAAAAAAGACAATAACCACAGGACAAGGCAGATCAATAGTCCACTTATGAATTGTTACAAAACTTCAGGGGCAGTAGAGATTTGAGCAAATATGGTACCAAGGAACTTCATGGAAGAGCCAGATGAACTAAACATTGAAGGATGGATAGAGAATGGAGCAGGGTATACAGACCACATTGCATGACTATTATGATTAAATGCATGTGGTGGGAGAAGAAAAAAGTATCTAAAACTGCCCTTTCCTAGGGTCGTTTCTTGGTGAATGTCCCCAAAGCATTTTCTTAAAGTCTCTCTTTTTTTTTAAACCTGACATATTAGAGAACAGATCAAAGCAGAGGAAAAGACAAAACAATATGCATGATGAGTCATCTGGGCACCTGTGTTGCTAAGGCAACCACTTTAGACAGGAGGGAAGGAAATGTAACTTAACAGCAAATAATTGAATCATATCTACCTCTCATAAAAATGTGTTAGCTTGAGCTGTTGTATCCAATAAATGCCTACCATCTTATGAATGTCTTCACAATTGTGAATTCAACTTTAACAAAGCACAATTAATTTTATGCTAGCAACCAACAATTTGGTTTTCTTAATATATTCATATTGGTAATGAATTCTTATAGAGCACCTTTCATTTTCTTTACTAGATAGATATCTTTATACAAGGCATGAATATTCCATGCAGATCCATTTTTCCAACACCTGTTGAAATTAAAAGAAGGAGTATACTCTCAAAAACAGTTTTACCAGCCTGGTCATTCACATATCTAACCATGGTGATTAAACCCATATTTAGTACTTTCCCCAAAGATCTGTAAATGCTGGTATAAGTTCCATAAACTGAAATACATTGCTGTAAGGTTAAGAGAATATCATTGTTAACGATGCCCCTTAGTGCACTTATAATTTCCTTCTATGAGTTATTGGCTGAGGGACATTCCCAAGCCATATGGATATATATTCTCTAGTCATTATGGAAATTCCAATGTGAGCACTGGTATTCTCAATTTTTACTATCGTCTGTGTGGAAAGCACAGTATGTCCTCAGTTTGCCTCTTTTTAAAAAAAATCACCTTCAGAGAGGACCAATGTGGCATGCAAAATGAACCTCCTTCAAAGCCAACATTTCTTGGGAATGGTTCTGTACTATATTCAGGTTTATTTTCCATTTAGCCTGGACCATTAGGTCTTTTAAGTTGCCATCATTCAAGACGTTTTTACAACTTTGGTGTCGCATGACTGCTCCTGGAAAATTTTTGGTCCCACTTTAACACCTTAACATGCAAATCCCCATCATCAGGATCTCCAAGCAATAAGTAGAATCAGCTTATGAATCTAGAAAAGAGAAAGACTCCACAGGGTTTTATCACAGATCAAGGCGCTTGTGCTCTAAGGAATAGGTTGGATAGAGTATTGCAAACACATTCCTATTTAAGAATCCCATCAAATGAATCCTGCTATGTGCTGATGCTTAAACCCTGAATCCTCCATTAACCTGCCAAGGGAATACCCATCCTACAGTACAGCCTTTCTTGTCTGAGCATCTCCTCGGTTTAATTCAGTACCATCCATTCAGGCACTGCATCATAACTTTATTGATAACCTATTATATGTTGCAAAATTGAGAGTCATTTTCTTTAGAGAATGATTCTTTTCGTTTTGACATGCCTGATACTAAAATCTAGTCCTAAGAAAGTTTAGGAATATGAGCATTTTGCAGGATATATACCAACTAGTAAATGAAAAAATATATATATATGAAAAAAATATATATATATATTTACAATTTCTGTGTGTATACCTCATATAATAACTGGAAAAATTAGGTGAATATTCAAGTCTATAGAGCTAGAATGTGAGGAAGATGGGGCTTGAAACCAGGAAAGTTATTTACAACTATATAGAGAGACCCTCAATAGCTATATTATGAACTTTTGCGGAATCTCATATAACTCTAAAATTTTGAAAATATCTTTGACATTTCTATACAATTTACTGCCATCTTCAATCAGTTAACCAATTTCTATTAATTTATAGTATTATAGTCATCATTCACTAAAGGTCTAGGTACTGGGTATTATAATATGGACTTTATTGTCATATTTGATAATTAACAAAAGGCCTCTGATGGGTCATATTATATATATTTTATGTATAGGATCTGAGGCTTTGAAAAGTTGAGATTTCTTCTTGAGGCTATATTGTCAGTATGTCAGGCCATTTCATCAGATCCTCAGTAAGCTGAGAATCAGAGACATCAGCCAAAGCTTGTCGATTTCTGAAGCCTGAGTTTATCTTATTTTGCCACACTGCCTTGAATTCTAATCCTTTCACTATCTTATTCTTTTTATCCTTCTCTGGTTCTTTCAAGCCTTTGTCTCTTCTCACTTTCTGTGTAATTATTACTGTCTTTTGCAAGAACTCTGTGTATCCAGTGACTTCCTATCCCAGATCTATCTGTTCACTATTGTGGATACAAAATCCTTGGAAGCATAGGTCAGCATTATTGCCCACTTCCCTGATCAAAATCTTTCAAATGATTGGTTCATTGATGTTTGATGAATAAAATCTGAAATGTTTATCTTGACATCAAACACAAATCCCAAATTTAATTCCAAATACTGTCTTCTACAAACTCTATTTCACCTTCAAATTCTACTAATGAAAAGTCAAATCCAGTGTATAACCTGTACATCTCCTGTACATTCTAATATCATATTTTCTTTTTCTGACTTTCTTCCAAATCTGCTTAATAACAAACCAATCATGCTTAAAACCCCAGTTTTAATGTGTCCTTTCTCATCTCATTGAAAATGGCAATTCTTTACCCTCTCAATGCCCATAACCCTTGTTCTATTCCTGTTATGAAATTCATTATCATTTACTTTGCAGCATTGTGTACATGTATTATCTCGTAATTAGCCTAATGGAGTTTTGAATGACTAAGACCTTTGACGCTCTTGTCTGTACTTCCATCTCTGAATCTGCCCTGTCCTACAGTTGACTTGCCTGTCCTCCCATCTCCAAATCTAGTACACTTGACTTTGCTTGCCTCATCCAGTTCCACCAGTTCTGTGTATCAATCGCTAAGACTTAGGACCTCTAATATACTCTAGAGTGGCCAATCATCATGGCTTGCCTGAGACTGTCTCAGTTTTCCTGGGATTGTCCTGCTTTTAGTACTGTGTAACGTATGTCTGGAAAAATCTTCTCAGTCCCAGGTAAACAAGGATGGTTTATCATCTACTTACCCTCTGATAATTATGCCCCTTTTCTATTTGGCTTTTAATCAGCAGACAGCTTGCCAAGCTCCATCTGATTAATTGCCTGTATCTTTTCTAGAATAATCATAGTGTTCTATTCTCCAACTTCTGCCAATATGAGCTCCTGGGATTTCCCTAGAACCTGGCCAGTTTTTCTCTTCTACAATAATATCCTTGCCTCATGTCTTTTTCTCTATTCTCAGTGCTTACACTTTTACTTTATTGTGTGTGTTGTTGTTGCATTGGTTTTTTTTCACCCCAGTGTTCTAATACTTTAATTAGGATGTTGTTTCTGGTATTGTGTGGATCATAAGATCTGTTAATTATAGACATAGTAGTCTGTAGTCTAATTCTTATTTCCAGAGTTTAGAGTTCCAACTCCTAATTTGTCTTATTTCTTCCAATTTTATTTTGCTTGAGCAAGGCTAACATATTTGGGACTTGACTCAAAGAACAAACTTTTGATAGGTTGGTCTCTATGAATTTTAGATTTGTCACTGTAAATGTTAAATCTGTTCAACTGTTAAATGCTCGTTTTTAAAATGTTATTAGTAATAATTTCCTATTGCCTTCTTTGAAAGAATTAAACAAGGTGGGGAAAAACATATATTCCAATGCCCAATATGTTATAAATGTTCAATGAATCATAATTTATTGTTAGAAAAAGCATGAAGCATTAGGCGTGTTTTAACAAAAAGAGGAGATGCCTGGTTTTTCAGTGGCACCACCTTCACTGCACACACCTTCAGGGGCCTTCAAACACTGGGCTGCAGACCACAAAGGAGTCACACTGAAGATAATAAAAGTAAAGGGAGACTATTCCAGGGATCCCACCTTATTGGTTAGGATAAACTAATCCCACTTATATTCTGGTGGTAATTTTTTTTTACCTCAATCCTTGTTGCTAATTTCACAGAATATACTCTGGTGAGGTTCATCCTGAAATGTAGTGTAAAGTAACAAAAACAAAATATCTGAATCTGCATCTAAAAACATCTCACACAGGGCCAGGTCTAGGGTAAGGCAAGTCAGATATTTATGTTAGGCACACAATTTAAGGAGGTTCCAAAAGACTCAGTCATCAAGATAATAATACTTATTAGAACATTTTTCAAATCAAAATTATTGCAAAAATGAACAATAAGTGAGATATTACAATGGAGATATGATCAGTATTATTGATTTTTTTTTTTATTTTGCCCAAAGCTCCAATATGTTTTCTCACACCACTGATCTGCCAATACAAACACAAAAAATATAAAAGAATCTAGATTCATGAGAATACATTCAGAAGTTATTCTATTAGGTACAAGGATAAAAATTATTTGGAAAGTATTTCCATGGTGTATTCAGTTCAGAATTCTATAGATTTGGTTTTTAGGGGCAAAATTAATAGGAAATTTTGGGGCCTTGTGGTGATTGTCTCAGAATTATATAAAACAAGCTGTCTGCACTAAGGGGAACAAGGAAGGATTCAAATGTTTGTCATGGATCTATTATGAATACATGGTTGCGCATGTATGATCTTACTTAATCCTCACAACAACTGATCACTGTTTTTAGACCTTAGGAAACTGAAGTTCATGAAGGCAAACAGCTTTCCCAAATGGTTAATTGTCTGGACTTACTAAGATTTGTCTAACTTCTAACCAAGTGACATCTTCTCTCTTACCTTTTATTTAGATTGTTCATGCCTTCAAGTAAAGTGAAATTGAAAATGTCTAACTAGGCCAGCAGTCCTCTCCTGCCTTTCTCTCTCTTTCTTCCTTCCTTCCTTCCTTCCTTCCTTCCTTCCTTCCTTCCTTCCTTTCTTTCTCTTTCTCTTTCTCTTTTTCTCTTTCTCATTCTAACTGGCTTGCAGTACTTGTCAAATGCCATTGTCTCTTCAAGTATGTCTTCTCCACCACCTTCTATCTTCTAACTTAATTCCTTCAGATGCTCCATTAAGCATATATTTTAAAATTCTGGAACATGAAATCAGAAACTAACAGTGCTAATTACCTGCTACTAACTAGCCTGTCTTCCTTTTCAAAAGAGGAATGAATTAGATCATGATTCCTAAAAAAAAAAAAAAAAAAAAAAAAATCCATTCCAGAATTGTTGATATGTCTTAAGATAAAAAGAGCGGGCTTACTAGTGGGCCACTGAAATACTTTAAAATCAAGTTTGCCTTCCTTAATTAATTTTAGACAGTTGTGCAATTTAGAATGTGAATTTCATCAGAGGAGGAGAGTATGGGGCCCAGTAGTGCAAGGAAGGCAAGTCTGCAGTGGGTATTGGGTTGATGGGGCTGGATTTATCAAGTTTGATCAGTCATAGAGGAAGTTTGTGGTGTTTTTTTATGATTGAAATATTGATTTTATTGTGAAATTTTATTCCTTAATCATAGGGGAAAGTCGGGAAAGGAAGCAGCAAACAACTACACAAAATGCGCATGTTTCTCACTGACATAGGGTCTGCTCTGACAGCAAACCTCTTCATGGACATAGTGGTAAAATAAAAAGTCTTGGCCTCCATTCCCCCGGAAGACATCCCATGCTTTTGTGGACAGATCTAATACACTTCCTGAAAGAATCCAGATTCCCCTTTTAGGGAGCCCTACCAAGAGGTAACAGATGTCCACCACTGGGGATTCTGTGACGTGTGGTGCCTTTGCATAGTTACCTTTGAGATCACAAGATGATTCAAGAATGAAAAAGGTACCCAGACCACACCTCCCTGATCTATATTTAAATAGTTTCTTAGAAATTGTTTTGTATTTCTTGCTAAATATCCCTCCACATTTCTTGCATAACTCTTGACAGGCAAGATATTTGTTTGATACTAATTCATTGACCTTCTCCCTTTATATCTGATGCAGTGGTGTAGAAGGCACTCCATAAATTTGGTTGAGGGAATAAATGATTTAATGAATCAATCATTCATTCAGTATTTATATGATTGTTCCATGGTCATTTATTTGGATATGGAAAAATTAAATTTCATCTTATCATAGAACTCTATATGGGTACTTGCACTCTTTTAATATATCCTAGCCAGTAGGGCTCAATGTCTGTGTTTCCAAATGAATATTTACTTTGTCACTGGGATGAATCTCACCATGGCCAGGAATTGTCAGCAGGTTTGCCAAGTGACCTCAACTAGCTATAAGGATCTGCTCTTGGAACTCTGCCACAATGCAGTGATGACATAACTACTTTCAGAGAAATGACCTATCATGTGAAGTGAACAAAAGATTTCAGGATGCCACGATGTCGTTTTGCAAATTATATTCCATAGTGCTCCAGATATATTCCCTCTAAATGTCTGAGAGGGTTGAAGTTGTTTTTGGTGAATGACAGATTGTTGCTTTTGGACAATTTACTCAACAGTGATAACATTGAAATGGAGACTGTAGACAAGGTGGAAAATAAATGATCCTTGAGTAAATGGCAATGATGGGAACCTTGGCTGTCTTTTGTAGGAGAGATTCTGTAAAAGCCCTCCCAAAGAGCTTGAATATTATGGAAAAATCACTGGGAAGCCTTCTCCAAAAGAAGTGACTAAGAACAATATACTTCTCATACATTTTCACGTTTCTCTCCTACCTCAATACGTTCTTTTAATTTAAAATACGTAGTAAAAACTTAAAAAGGAGATAATCCATTTAATTTGAATTTATTTATAAGCTGTAAAGTTTTTGATGTTTCTGTTCTACATGCTCCTGCACACAAACAAATGAACTATTTTGAGATTGGAGCTGGGCAAGGAACCATTAGAAACTCCCTTTCAGACATTTTACTGGGGGCACAATTAACTTCCACCACAATAAAGAAGCCACGACTATAATTTCTGCCCCGGATGAGATTCTTAAAACTTGGCTAATGATTTAATTACCTGTGACACTTACTCAAGTTCTCCTCTATTTATTTCTTGCAAAGTTGTTCAAACTTCCCTGGAAGTATCTCACTATGGATTCTTCAAAACAAAATCTGTCAGTCAGTTAAGGAGAAAGAAACACAGATTATGTGTTCACATAGTTAAGTCTTGTAAGGATGAGACAGTGCAGGTGGAACAGTGAATACCCCTTTAGATATTCTAGCTATTATTAACTTTTTAAAAATGTTTCTGTGACTTCTGCTCATAAGTCTCTAAAGGAGGACATTTTGGATAAAAGTTTAATAATGAACTGCAAATGTTATTTTACTTTCTAGATCTTATTCAAAAAACTGTGTGTGTGTGTGCATTTGTGTGTCTTCACTTGTCCTAAATACTCACTTGTTTCTTGTTATCAATAAGACTTACTACTTGATTTGTCTAGAATCTGTATATTAAAATCAAAAATATTTTTCATCTTGTTAATCTTTTTGTGTTTCAGCACTGGGTCATTTTCTACATTTGTAGTATATTTGTGAATCAGTTTTATAATTATAAATTATCTATAGATATTTCCAATATGAAGTACATATATGTGTGTGTGTGTGTGTGTGTGTGTATATATATATATATATATATATCATATAAAATTTAACCAACTCCTAAATTCTATGGTGTGGTTTTGAGCTCAGTATATTAACATCAGATATGGAATCGAGAAATCCTTTGTGATGGTATATACACCATGCCTATCCCTGGACTGAGGGTCTCCACATTTAAAAATAATTTCATTTTTTAACATTAACACAAATATCCTAAGTTGCATGCAAAAAATTAGTCATTACATAAACCTATCAGTTATGAAAAAATGTTAACTTAAATCAATGGCTAATTAATAAATATATTTTGCATTCACAATATGTAAGAATATGTTTTAGGTATTTAATTAATAAAATTATACTGGATTTTGCTTCCTTTAAGTTCCATAATGGCTTAGTTATAATATGAAGAAAAATTGTTCTAACTTCAAAGCCTTGAATAACTATATTATGTCTTCTGAATTCCTCTGAAGAGCAAAGTTAGGAGCAGTGATTATTCTCCAAAACATAATTAATAATTGATTTTATATAGACAACCCTCCCCATAATTTCTCTTCACTGTTTTTCCACAAACTAAATTCAGGCATGTGTTCTTCCTTATTTCCCCCTCTCCTTTTCTGTCTACCACATTTTGCATGTGTTATTTTTCATCTGTTTCTTATGTAAGTCAGTTTAGGCAAGAAAGAAATGAGGTAGAGAGACTGAGAAAAGGGAATGATACTGTGAGTCACTAATTTTTCAAACCTCCCCCCAACACACACATACTCCATCCATGACACAACATATAGAAGTAATCACCAAGAACATTGTGATCCTTCATGACAGTAACTCAACACATGGTAGCTAAACAGTACTGCTGCTGACTAAACTCAGTATTATTTAGAAATAATCATACAACAATTAGATACCTAATAATTACTCTGTCTGCTCTCTAAGTTATAACACGATTAATCAGATAAACAGAAAATACATTTATATACCTTCTCTATTTCTCTATCAATGGAGCCTTATACCATTTAGGGCACAATTTACCATATTCTGCGACCTGTGCCATGCATTCTAGAACTCTCCCTAAAAATCCAGAACTCTTAGTGCTGTCAATCCATTGTCAAGACAGAATATATGCCTGTGATCTAGGCCAAGTCTACCATTAGTACCCAAGGACACTCCTTCCTTCAGTACTACTCACTTTTGCGTTCCATTCACATAGCTCAGAGTACCTTATTCCAGAGAATTCTTCAAATCTATCTCCCTGAGTCAGGACACGAGGCCACAGACCCAACCTCATTATTTTCCCTCATAGTAGGATCAACCTGATTCTATTGAGCAATTCCACATGAATCTCGTTTTCACCTAGATACATGTAGCTCTGCCTTCCTATTTAATGTGTGGCTCATGTTTCAACAGCTTCAGCATATCACCTAGGAGCATGTTAGAAGTCCAAACTCTCGGAACCCAACACCTCTATGTACTGAATCAAAATCTGCATTTTAACAAGATTCCTCAGGATCCATATGTACATTAAAATGAAGAGCACTGGTTTGGGGGTTAGGGGTAGATAATGATTTCACATATAAACCTCCCAGGCCGAATTGGCTATTCAAGTGCCTGCAAAAGACATGGAGGCAATGGAAATGTGACAAGAAAGTCAGACATAAAACCAGCCAGGAGTAGTGGTAAATGAGAAATATATTTTATAAATGTTCCGTTTAAAATGGTACAGAGGCCACATGTTTCTCGTTAATTATTGTCATTCAGGAAAGTAGATTCTAGATGTGTCAGACCTTCTGAATTTTAGGAAAGGAAATTTTTTTGCAGTTAAATTTTTAATTATTCACATATTAGTAACTAATCACATTTTTAAACATTGTGTGAGCCTAGCAAATACATCTGCATGCTGCATCACTAGTTTGCAACCGCTATTTTGAGGGCTATCTTCACATTAAAGGAGAGTATTTAAAGAAAACCAGACCTGAGGCATTTTTAATATTTTGGATAATTTTAGTAAAGTTTTTAAGTAGTCAATATTTTAATTATAACTGCGAAAAAGCTGCAAAGCTAACCTAAGGGGTGTCTCTGTGACCGCATTTAGTATAGAGAACTAGCGACAGCTTCCTTGAGAAAGTGAAATAATAGCTAAATTCTGATGGCTGAGAAAAAACAAAAATTAAACAAAGGAGAGTAGAAGTAGGCAAGGAGATGTGGAAAAGTTTCCAGGAGAGAAAACAGTGAACAAAGGCCTAAGAATGGAAAAAGTTAAGTGCATTTGAGGAATTGAAGAAAGGCCTGGTGACTTAAACTGGCTTGTGATTATGGCACAAAAGGGTTAAATCATGAAATTCACTTTGTACTCTTAGCATTGGCATCTTTCGTAAAATAAATATGGAAAATTTTGTGACATAGAATATGATTGAGGATTTACCTGTACAAACATAACTTTACATTATCTTATTGGCCAACAAACTCCTCCTCCTATGGAAGGGAGCAATGAATGGATTCTAAAGAAGCATCTGAAATATTATAGTCCTATCTAACATTCTGATTCTAAATGTGGCCTCATTTCGAAGAAGGTTAAAGGCTTTACATTCTCTGATTTCCTCAGTCAGCCTTCCATGTGCCTTGAAAACACTTTAGTGTGTCAGCAATGTGGTGCGAGTTAAAGGGACTAGTAAGTTTCTCCCAAAAGATATTTCTCTGTTGCCCTATCTAGTGCCAGAATCTTAACTATTGAATATCCAGTTCCTTCACACGTAAAATATGCAAACCTTTATAATGTTATGAGATATATAGATATAGATATAGATATAGATATAGATATGATGCAAGATAAGGTGTTTACAGTCCCGAGGAGATGCTGTGATCAATAAACATTAATTCCCCTTTTCTTGGACATGAGGCCAAATAAATATTTAAATAAAAGAAAAAGGAGCCAACAGAAATTACTTAAGGTAAACAGTGTAAAACAAGATGAAAGCAGGATTTTGAAAAATACAAATTCATAGTATACCCTAAGACAAGACATGAGATCTGGTGAAAGAAAATGATAAAAATTATATAATGGATATCTCCTTCTGTCAGTATTCTCAATGTGTATCATTACTATATGTATAGCTACAATGGAACAGGGTAGTAAAACTTGAAGACATGTGTGAATGTCATACAAATTGCCCCATCTTATTAGATTTTTTCATTGATTATAATATTATCTTGTTTTTCGAGGAAATAAAACCAATCCCTTTTTGTGTTTTTTATAACACATATATATGTACACACGTAAATACCTGCATGTAATTGAAATCATCCTTACAGTTACTTTCCATCCTTTTTGTTGTTTCTTTTACTTCTAGGTAGAATTCTACCTTATAATTGTTTAAAGAATAGTCATCCTGCAGCATATTCCCTTTGGGGATGAATTCTAATGTCCTAGAGTGTGCTGAAAGGTACAGATTGATTATAACCTCTATTTACCTCGTGGATCAGTAAGTGATAAATCGCTCTCCTTTGGGCTCCACAAGGCTGCAATGCTGGCTGCAGCATATTCACCCTGGAGGGCACTGCTGAGCCTAAAATTATTTAGAAATGTTGGGAAGTTAGGTGCCTCATTTCAAGGAAGAAAGGAACCTTTTAAAAACTTTTTAATATGTATGCATCATATTTGCATCAGTAATTTTCTCTTTTGACTTCATACTCTCTTTTTTGAAAAGTCTGTCCTGGGAGGCTGAGAGCTGTAGTGTTGATTTCAACATACAACTTTTCTATTTAAAAAAGTAGAAAATGGCACCTCTCTGTTTCATGTCCATTCTTAAAAGTCCATGAATAAACGAATGAATGAACAATAGCAAGTAAGGAACTAATGAACTGACTTTGTGGTTACATAAAGAATATTGTCATGCATTGGCTTAAATTCTGTTGGCATTTACTCCTTTACTTTTTTTTTTTTTTGGATGCATAAATGGCCAACTTTGTTAGAAATGTGGAAGAATTTATATATAATGTCCTTAGAGTATGTATTTAATAAAGTTTATCTTAGCAGATACTCCAAACACACCTGTTTTTTGTTTATTAAATTATATTCCAGTTAGATTATTGCTTGTGTCAGAGCTTCCAAATATGATAAACAATTACACCATAGTAATCCCAAGAGCTAAATGTGAAATTAATTCAACAAAGGAAGCCAAAAATTCCGTGACATCATGCTTGATGCCCCTGACAACTGAGGTGTACTTCACTACATGTCAGGACAACTGGCCAACCAGCAAGTGTGTAAGTTTTTCTTTTTTTTCCTGAATCCAAGTCCATATTTCCATAAAGCTTCCATATGAACTGATAAGAACTGTATCTCATATTTACTCTTTCATGTATCTATTTTTTTTTCATTTGTTCATTCTTTTTAAAAGCTTGCTATTTGAAAGACTTTATATGTTTGGTACTATGGCATAGTAAAAGTTAAAACAAAGATGTATCTAGACCTCAGACTACTTATAGTATTGTTGAGACATATTACGTTCTCAAAATACTATAAGGAAGAGTATACTGTAGTAGGGAGCATAGCTATACAATGAGGAGAAAACAGGCTTTGGGGAAGGTTACTTGGGTTCCTATTTTAGCCCCACTGTGCTGTGAAAGTTTGTCAAAGTCTCTGTACTCCAGTTGCCTTCCTTATAAAATAACAATAGAAAGAATACTTCCCTTATGTGTTGTTTTTGGGATTGAGACAACATATGAAAGGTCCTTAAAATAATGCCTAAGTTATAATGGCTAAATATATATTAAGGCTGCAAATAAATTTATTTCCATTTCAGACCAAAGAAGTTCACATTATATTCATGCATGATATTAAATTTTGTTTATTTTTTTAATTCCAGTATTCTTTTTTTTAATTTTTAATGTTTATTCATTTTTTGAGAGAGAGAGAGAGAGAGACACACACACACACACAAAAAGACAGACAGTAAGTGGCAGAGGGGCAGAGGGAGAGGGAGACACAGAATTTGAAGCAGGCTCCAGGCTCTGAGCTCTCAGCACAGAGCCCGATGCAGGGCTCGAACTCACAGACCATGAGATCATGACCTGAGCTGAAGTTGCACACTCAACTGACTGAGCCACCCAGGTGCCCCTTTAATTCCAGTGTTCTTAACATACAGTGTTATATTAGTTTCAGGTGTATAATATAGTGATCCAACAATTATTTACCTTACTCGGTGCCCATCATGATAAGTTTGCTTTTTAATCCCCATCACTTATTTCACCTATCCTCCCCCAACCCACCATACACCTCCCTATGGTAACCATCAGTTTGTTCTCTTTAGTTAAGAGTCTGTTTTTTTTGGTTTTTCCCTTTTTTTCTTTGTCCACTTGTTTTTATTTTGTTTCTGAAATTCCACATATGAGTCAAATAGTATGGTATTTGTCTTTCTCTGACTGACTTATTTCACTTAGCATTATACTCTCTCGATCCATCCATGTAGTGGCAAATGGCAAGATTTCATTCTTTTTTATGGCAGAGTAACACTCCATTGTGTGTGTGTGTGTGTGTGTGACCTCTTCTTTATTAATTCAATAGACATTTGGGCTACTTCTATACTTTAGCTATTGTAAATAATGCTGCAATAAACATAGAGGTGCATATATCGTTTTCAATTGTTTATATTATTTGAATTTTTTGTTTTTGTATCTTGGGGGTAAATACACAATAGTGGAATTACTGGATCATATAACAGTTCTATTTTTAATTTTTTGAGGAAACTGCACAGTAGCTGTTCCAGTTTTCATTCCCACCAAATGTGCATGAGTGTTCCTTTTTCTCAACATCCTCACCAACACTTGTTTCTTGTGTTATGGATTTTAGCCATTCTGACAGGTGTGAAGTGATATCTCATTGTGGTTTTGATTTACATTTCTCTGATGACAAATGATATTGAACATCTCTTCATGTATCTATTAGACATCTGGGTGTCTTCTTTGGAGAAATGTCTGTTTATGTCTTCTGTCCATTTTTTAATTGGATTATTTGTTTTTTGGTGTTGAGTTATATAAGTTCTTTATGTATTTTGAATACTAACCCTTTATCAGAGATGTGATTTGCAAATATATTCTTTCAGTAGGTTGTTTTTTAGTTGTCTCTGATGGTTACATTTTCTGTGCAGAAGCTTTTTATTTTGATATGGTCCCAATAGATTATTTTTGCTTTTGTTACCCTTGCTTTAGGTATCATGTCTAGAAAAATGTGCTATGGCCTATGTCAGATAAATTATTGCTGTGCTCTCTTCTAGGATTTCTGTGGTTTCAGATTTCATGTGTAAGTCCTTAATGTATTTTGAGTTAATTTTTATGTATGGTGTAAGCCAGTGACCTAGTTTCATTCTTTTGCATGTTGCTGTCCAGTTTTCTGAACACCATTTGTTTTTGTTTTTTTTTTAAAGTTTATTTACTTATTTTTGGGGGTTAGGTCAAAGGGAGAGGGGCAGAGAGAGAGGAAGAGAGAGTATCCCAAGCAGGTTCTACACCACCAGCACAAAGCCTGATGTGTGGCTTGACCCCATGAACCATGAGATATGACCTGAGAAGTAGTCAGATACTTAACCAACTGAGCCACCCAAGTACCCCTCACAACCATTTGTTGAAGAGACTGTCTTTGTCCCATTGCATATTCTGCCCTCTTTTTCATAGAGTAAATTACCATATAAATGTAGGTCTATTTCTGAGGTCTCTATTTTTTTAAAGATTTTATTTTAAGTATTTTAATTATAATTAATTTATTTAATTATAATTATTTTAAAGATTGTATTTATTTTTGAGAGAGAGAGAGAGGGAGAGAGAGAGACAGAGAAAGAAGCAGAGGCAGAGAGGGAGATACAGAGTTCGAAGCAGGCTCCAGGCTCTGAGCTGTCAGCACATAGCCTGATGTGGATCGAACTCAGGAACAGCAAGATCTTGACCTAGGCCAAAGTTGACTGAGACACCCAGGTGCACCTGGTGTCTCTTTTTTTGTTAAATGTTTATTTATTTATTTTCCGGGGGGCAGGGTCAGAGAGCTAGGGAGAGAGAGAATTCCAAGACAAAATCTGTCAGAGCAGAGCTTAACTTGTGGCAAAACTCATGAACTGTGAGATTATAACCTGAGCCAAAATCAAGAGTCAAATGCTTGACCAACTGAGCCACCCAGGTGTCTCCCAACCCCCGGGGTCTCATTTTGTTCTACTGATCAAAATTGTTTTGTGTGTGTATGGCGTAAGCCAGCGACCTAGTTTTATGCCAGTGTCTATTTTTGTGCTAGTACCATAATGTTTTGATTACTACAGCTTTGTAGTATATTCGGAAACTGGGATTTTGGTACCTCCTAGTTTCATTTTCTTTTTCAAGATTTCTTGGGCTCTTTGGGTTTGTTTGTGGTTTGATACAAATTTTAGGAATATTTTTTCTAGTTCTCTGTAAAATGTTGGTATGTTGATAAGGATTGCATTAAATCTGTAGATTGCTTTGAGTAGTATGAACACTCTAACAATATTTGTTCTTCTAATAAGATAATAAATTTGGGGGCACCTGGGTGGCTCAGTCAGTTAAGCATCCAACTTCAGCTCAGGTCATGATTTCGCAGTCTGTGAGTTCTAGCCCCACATCAGGCTCCCTGCTGACAGCTCAGAGCCTGGAACCTGCTTCCGATTCTGTGTTCCCCTTGTCTTTCTGCCCCTCCCCCACTCATGCTCTGTCTCACTCTTTATCTCAACAATAAATAAATGTTAAAAAAAAATAAATTTTAATAATTGGAATTTTTTTCCTTTAGTTAAAAAAAAGACATTCAAACTTTCCATGCTATATACCCTGATAGTTGAGTATAGACATGTAAATAAGATAAGGTATGATTTCTAGAAATTAGATAAATTTCTAAATATCAAAATCAAATTATCAAAATATTCATTTCCCACATGTTCATTGTTTGTTAATACCTGCTAATTTATAAAATTGTTCATTCCATAGTGTAACATGATGCTAAAAATATCAGTTCTTCTGGAAGAGTGAAATGACTGTGACCTATATCCCTTCTAAGTTGAAAATAAGCCATATTAACATGTTTTTTTGAAAGCATATCTCAAAAGGGTAAGGATGAAAGGGGTTGTGTTCCCTGAGTGTAGGGAGATGAAGAAAACTCAGAGCAACAACAACAAAAGATGCTGGAGTAATTCACCTGAGTGAAAAGAACTAGAGCTGTACGGAATCCAGTCTAGGGGCTACAGTTCAGGGTCCAGGAACCAGTAGCTGATATGAATGAATGCTAGAACGAGAGTCAAAGACAGAGTTGGAACACTGCAAAAAGCTGCTCATTAAATATGTGGTAGAATCTTGTTAAATGAAAGATTGTATATGAATTAGACTCTTTAAGGGAAACATTTTACAAAATTAGATAGCCTGAATTCCTACATTGATATTTAAATCTAGGGAGATATTTAAATCTAGTTTTTGCAAATCAGAGCCCTGACAGAGTAGATTTTTCAAGGTTGCTTGGTTCAGGAAAGGCTTCTTAGAAATTGTTTAAAAGCAGTGAGTCTCAAACCCTATATGCATGAGAACCACCTGGGGAACTGTTATAAAGTGATTCTTAATCTTAGCTGCACATTATTATCATTTGTGGATAGTTTTAAAAAAATCTCATGCCGGGGCACCTGAGTGGCTCAGTTGGTTAACCATCCAACTTCAGCTCAGGTCATGATCTTGCAGTTTGTGAGTTTGAGCCGCCCCCCCCTCCCCCCGCCCCTCGCCCCCCCCCCCCCGCTTTGGGCTCTGTGCTCACAGCTCAGATCCTGGAGCTGCTTCGGATTCTGTGTCTATCTCTCTGCCCCTCCCCCATTCGCTCTCTGCCTCTTTCTCTCTCAAAAATAAATAAACATTAAAATTTTTTTTTTTTTTAAATATCATGCCCAACTGACACTCCAGACCCATTAACTCAGACTCTCTTAGGGTGGGACCCAAACATCACTATTTTTAAATCTCTATAAGTTATGCCATTTGACAGCTTAAGATGATATCTGGTATTTTCAAAGAGAAACCCTGGAGATTCTGATTCAGAAAAACTGTAGGAAAGCCCAGGTCCTTGCCTTTTAACAAGTATAATAGGTGTTTCTCATACAGATAGGTATAGAGATCCACTTTTAGAATTCTGGTTTCAAAAACACAATATGATTTCACAGGAGGTTCTTAGAAACAAATAATCTCGTACACAGAGTATTTTAATCTATCAATTCCCAACAGTCCTGGTTCAGTTTTAAAGAGTTAAGGCATATTGTTCAAGAAAGAGGGGATCATATATCAGCAGAACAAGTTCATACCGCAAGTTCTCAAAGAGCAGTGAGTGCATTCTGCTTAGTATGAGCCACGTGTATTTCTATACCTGGTGAGCTTATGGTTTCCCAAGTACAGTTTACATATACCCCATACCTAATTTCCCCTTTTTAAAGAACATGTTACATCAGTCTGATACATTTCTTAACATTGTTTTAATTAAAGAACCAATATCAGTACTTTGTTATGAAAGTCGTGCTACTTACATTTTATTAATTTTTGGCTACTGTCTTTTTTTGTTTGTTTGGTTTTTGTTCCAGGATCCCCTCCAGGATATCACATTGTAGTTAGTTGTAACATCTCCTTAGGCTCTTCTTAGTTTATGAAATTTCTCAGGTTTTCCTTGTTTTTGATGAGTTTAAGGGGGTAGTGGTCAGGTATTTTGTAGAATGGAATTTGTCTGATAATTAGACTGGGAATATAGGTTTGGGGGAAGAAGAACACAAAGCTAACGGGCCATTTCATCATATCAAGGGAATATGCTGTCAATGTAATAAAAGTTTATCTTGATCACTGGTTGAGGTAGTGTTGCTAGGTTTCTGCACTGTAATTTGCTCTTTTCCCCTCCCTTTCTATACTGTACTTTCATACTGTACTCATTGGAGGAAAGTCACATGCATAGCCTATAGTAAGGAGTTGGCAACTATGTAGCCTGATACACATTATGCTCTTTCTTTTGGGGTGAATTCCTTCATTTTGTCAATTTGAAGGGAGAAAAGGAATTAATGAAGTAGAAAAATTAAAATTAAAAATATATTAAAATTGAAAAAATATTAAAATTGAAAAATTAAACACACAGACTCATACACACACACACACACACACACACACACACAAATTGAATAAATGATGCTAGATCCCAGGTGTGTTTTGATCTGGGTGTTGAAAGTGGTTTGATAGATTTGAGAAAAAAGGCGGGGGGGGGGAAGGAAATCATTTGAGAATTTGAAAAAATGAATGCACTGAAGTAGACTAAAATGAAATGATGGAATTAAAATAGAATTTGAAAAAACTTTACACAAAAGTAAAGAATATAGTAGAAAAATAAATAAAAATATTTTTAATAAAAATTAAAAATAAAAACGAATTTTTTCTCTTTCTATATTCAAGAAAAAGAAAAGAAATGAAAGAAAAAGAAAAGGAAATTGTGTAAAATTTGAAGAAGTGAATACACTGTAGTAGACTAAAATAAAATGGAGGTATAATATAATTTGAAAAAATACATAAAAGTAAAAAATATAGTAAAAAAATTAATTAAAATATTTTTAATAAAAATTGAAAATAAAATTGAATTTTTTCTCTTTCTGTATTCAAGAAAAAGAGAAAAAACAAAAAGAAAAAAAGGAAGCAGTTTGAAAGTTTGAAAAAGTAGGGGCGCCTGGGTGGCTCAGTCAGTTGAGTGTCTGACATTGGCTCATGGTTCATGAGTTCGAGCCCCACATCAGGCTCTGTGCTGACAGCTCAGAGCCTGGAGCCTGCTTTGGATTCTGTGTCTCGCTCTCTCTCTGCCCCTCCCCTGCTCATGCTCTGTCTCTCTCTGTCTCAAAAATAAATAAAACATTAAGAAAAAATTTTTTAAAAAGTTTGAAAAAGTGAATACATTGAAGTAGACTAAAATAAAATGGAAGTAAATTAGAATTTGAAGAAATTTACACAAAAGTAAAAAATATAGTAAAAAATTTAAAGAAAAATATTTTTAATAAAAATTGAAAATAAAATTGAATTTTTTTCTCTTTTTGTATCTAAGAAAATGAAAAGAAGGGAAAAGGAGAAAAAAAGAAAGAAAATTGAATAGATGGACATGCTAACAGATTGAAGTACGACTGAAATTACTTCATTTTCCCCTAGAAGTCAGACTGTGAAGTGCTTTATTGTCCATAAACTAAGCAGGCAGTGAGACTTGTGTTCTTGAAGAGCAAGTTTGGCCCAGTTGGGTGGGGCTTAGTGTAATGGCTCTGTTCTCCACTAGACGGCGCTGCTAGCCTACTGGGGTAGATTGTTGGGGCGCTTGTAGGTGCTTATGTGCATGTGCGGGAGGGTGAAAATGGCGTCACCCAGCTACCCAGTCTCTAGTATCGGAACTCTGTTCTCCCCAATCAGCTATCACACACCCATCCTCTGTCTTCAGCTTTCATCCACTCCCTGCTTTTACACAGTCCATGACCAAGCCCCAGGCAGTACCTCTCTTCCAAGTTTTGTCTCAGATGTAGCTGTTTTCCCCAGCCCCTTACTTCTGAAGGACTGTGGCTTTGACCTGTTCTGCGGGAGCGTCTCACTGAGCAATGGCCAAAAATCAGCACCCAGGAACGTTTGCTGGACTCTGCTGCTGCTGGTGCCCTGAGACTGTGGCCAGGTGCCAGCCCACCCCAGAAAAAGTTCGCAAGATAGTGTAGCAGCAGCATTTCAGGGATTATGGAAAATCACAACACACATCTGGCACCAGCCTTCACTCTTAACGACCTTGTTCCAGCACCAGCGAATGTGGCCATTCTCTGGGGTCTGCTGGGACCAGGAGGCTTTAACAGTCTCTACCAAATGTCTTTCCAGCAGTGGAACCGCTTTTCCACGTGTGGCCTGAGAATCTCCCGGACCCCACCTTGTTCCTGGGGATTTGCCCTTCCTACCAGAGCACTGCCAGGTACGGAGCTGCAGAGTTGCAGTCTTTGCACTCCCCTTGTTTACAGTCTTACTGGAATTTAAACCCTCTCCTTTCTCCTTTCTCCCTTTTTAGTTTAGTCCCTGTGGCTGTTTCCAATTTTCCACTTTCTTTCCAGGTGCTTTTAGGGAGGGGTGCTTTTCTTGTATTCTCCCCCCACCCCTGGTCTCTGTCCTCTCTCTGCCTGCAAAAGTGGCTCCCTGCCTGCCATGGCTTCGCGCTCCCCAAGTTCACCTCACTGCACCGCATACCTGCTGAATTCTGTGGTTCAGGTTGTGCAGATTGCTGTGTTAATCCTCAAATCAGTTTTCTAGGTGTACAGGATGGTTTGGTGTTGGTCTGGCTGTATTTCATGGATGCCAGACGCACAAAAAACTTCCATGCTGTTCTGCCCTCTTGGCTCCCTCCCCTTTATTATTTCCCCTTTCTCCCAGTTTGCAGTTTTATTTGCTCTCTTTTTCTGGCTCCTTTAGGACTAAGGTTAGGTTTAGATTTTTCTTGCTTCTTGAGATAGGCATGTATTACCATAATCTTCCCTTTTAGGGTAGCTTTTGCTGCATCCCAAAGATTTTGAATCTTTGTTTTCATTTTCATTTGTCTCCATGTATTTTTTTTTCTCTTTACTTTCTAGGTTGACCCATTCATTGTTTAGTAGCATGCTATTTAACCTCCATGTATTTATTTTATTGTGGTTGATTTCTAGTTTTATAGCATTGCATTCAGAAATATGCATAATATGACTTCAGTCTCTCTGAATCTGTTGAGACTTTTTTTTTCTTTTTGGGTCCTCCCTGTGATCTATTCTGTAGCATGTTCCTTCTACACTTGAAAGGAATGTATATTCCGGTATTTTAGAATGGAATGTTCTGAATATATATGGTAGATCCATCTGGTCCAATGTGCCATTCAAAGCCACTGTTTCCTTGTTGATTTTCTGTTTGAATGATTTATCCACTGATGCAAGTGGCATGTTAAAGTCCCTGACTGTTATTGTATTATTATCACTTAATGTTTGCTGATAACTCCTTCATGTTTGTTAATAGCCACCTTATGTATGTATTATATATCATGTTGGGTGCATAGGTATGTATAATTGTTATATCTTGTTTTTGGATGGTCTCTTCTATGATTATATAGTATCCTTCTTTGTTTTTTTTTTATGGTCTTTGTATTAATGTCTGTTTTGTTCGATGTAAGTATTGCTTTTCATTTCCATTTGCATGATAAATATTTCTCCATCCCTTCATTTTCAATCTGCATGTGGATTTAGGTCTGAAATGAGTCTATGTAGACAGCATAGAGATGGATCTTGCTTTTTTTATCCATTCTCTCACCCTGTGTCTTTTGATTGTAGCACTTAGTCCATTTATATTCAAAGTAACTATTGATAGATATGTACTTATTGCCATTTTGTTACTTGTTTTACAGTTCTTCTCTGTTCCTTTCTTCTCTTTCCTCTCTTGTGGTGTTATGGCTTTCTATACTGATAGCTTGGATTCCTTTGCCTTTATTTTTGTATATCTATTACCAGTTTTTGATCTGTGGTTACCATTAGGTTTATATATAACATCTTATGCATATAGCAATCTGTAGTAAGTTGATTGTCACTTAAATTTAAATACAATCTAAAAGCACTAAAATTTTGCCCTCCCTTCCCATGTTTTAGGTGTATGATATCATATTTTACATCCTTTCATTTTGTGAATTCCTTGAAAATTTTTATTGATATACTGATCTGACTGCTTTTGTGCTTCCTACTTACTCCTACATTTATGGTCTTTCCTTTCCACTCAAAGAATTCCCTCTAACATTTCTTGTAAGGGAGCTTTAGTGGTGATGAATATCTTTAACTTTTGTTTGGGAAACTTTCTCTCTCCTATTCTGAAGTATAGTCTTGCTGGATAGAGTTTTCTTGGTTGCAGGCTTTTTTGTGTTTTTTCTTTCTTTTAGCATTTTGCATATATCATGCCACTCCCTTCTGGCCTGCAAGTTTCTCCTGAAAACTCAGTTGATAGCCTTATGGGGTTTCCCTTGTATATAACTGTTTTCTTTTCTCTTGATGCTTTTAAAATTCTCTTTTTGTCACTACTTTTTGTCATTTTAATTACTGTGTGTCTTTGTGTAGACCTCTTTGGATTGATTTTCTTGGGAGCTCTCTATGTCTCCTAGATCTGGATTTCTGTTCCTTTCTCCAGATTTGGGAAATTTTCAGCTATTAATTCTTCTAGAAAATTTTTTGCCCTCTTTTCTCTCTTTTTTCGGATCCCTATAATGCAAATGTTATTATGCTTGATGGTGTCACTGAGTTTTCTTAACCTATTCTCATCTCTTACCTCATAGCACGCTTTATCATTTTTTTTCCTGAAAGCCAAACATGATGTATTTGGTAATTGGAAGTAAATGAAATAAGCGTTTAGTTCCTGGAAGTGAAATATATAGGATTTATGTTAATGCGGCTAGGAATTAGACTGTGTTAAATATTTGCCATAGCTGTGCAAGCCAGATGCCTCAAATTCCTCTAGGTCCTTGGTGTTTGTGTGTTTTGTTTTTGTTTTTGTGTGTGTGTGTGTGTGTGTGTGTGTGTGTGTGTGTGTATGCATGTGCATGTTCCCTATTGTCTTCATGTTTTCCTAAGAACCTCTTTTTATAGGGATTCTCAGCTTTATAGTTCTTTCAGGACTAATCCACTGTTATCCTGGAGCCCTGTTGATTTGATTGTGTGGTATGGGGGAAGGAAAGTGCTCTTTAGCCTCATTATTAAATCTCTGGGTTTTAGTAGGCCTGTGTCTCTCTGCATGCACTGTGGACTGTGACCACACAGGTGTTTTTTGTTTGTTTGTTTGTTTGTTTGTCTTTTTAACCTTTTCCCTCCTTGGCTGAAACACAGGTTAATGGGAGCTAGAGTTGTTTGATTTTCATTCCACATAAGTGAGTTACACTCTGATAGAGTTGTTTTTTTGTTTGTTTATTTTTTTGTTTGTTTTTCTCCCCTTGAGAGTGATCCTATATTATGCAGAACCCTCTAGAAGTATTTCAAAATGGTTTATTCTCCTTCCTCTGCTAGAGAACTGAGGGGATTTTTTTCTTGGCTCTTTCCTGTGAGAATCTTGTGATGTTTCTAGAGATAAAACACTCAAAAGTATATAGAATGTTCTCAAATTCATGGTGATCCATACTCAGCTTTCAGGAATTTAAGGATATTACTGTTTATGTGTTCCTACTGTTTGTACTTCTTGTGTTTTTTTAATTCAGGTCATACTATCTTATCTGTAATTATCTGTATTTGCCTGATAAGTCCAAAGCATTGATTTTCATTTTGTTTAGCTTTTTCTTATTATAGGTACAGGAGTGATGGGTTCCTACTTTTATTTTTTCATGTCAGACCTGAAAGCAGATGTCCCCTATGTATTATTTTTATAGGTAAAAATATTGCTTTTTAATAAATTCCATGAAAGAAATGTATCACCACTTAAAAAATTTGATAAATGTATCTATTTTTAAAAAAGAAAATTAAAAAAAAGACCTGTCATCATATCATTGACAGATAACTGCTATTGTCCAAGAAAAGATTACATTGTTACAGATCACCCTCCTGCTAAAACCATTTTTTGTTTGTTTGCTTACTTGTTTTGATTATTTGAAGGCATAATGAGATTTAGAGGTAATGACATTTAGGTGCTGAAAATGCAGAGAAAGAAGGTCTACACAGGTGAGGCAGACTTTGGGGGGATACATTTCACATTGGAGGATTTGCCAATTATGAAATTGGTAGTTAGAGGCTGAGAAGGTAAGTAGATCTTTCAGAGATGATGGAAAACATTAGACGTCAGCACCTCCCGAGTAGAAGATATCCCAGTAAGCACCTAGACTGTCAAATGAGATCTCACAGGAATATGAAAGTATAATAAGAGTGAAAAGAAAATAGGGGCGCCTGGGTGGCTCAGTCAGTTAAGCGTCCTACTTTGGCTCAGGTCATGATCTCATGGTCCGTGAGTTCGAGCCCCGCTTCGGGCTCTGTGCTGACAGCTCAGAACCTGGAGCCTGCTTCTGATTCTGTGTCTCCCTCTCTCTCTGACCCTCCCCCCATTCATGTTCTGTCTCTCTCTGTCTCAAAAATAAATAAACATTAAAAAAATTTTGTAAAAAGAATGAAAAGGAAACAAATCAAAACTGAAAACTAGAACTTGAATGATCTCAACCCATTAATTTGTTCTGAATGATATGCTCCTCATATGGCTATCTGCCAGAAGCCAAAGTATCTTTCCAGATTTTAATACATAATATCTAGAATTTCATTAAAATCAATCAGGAATAAAATAAAGTACAACTTGACCACAAATCTAGAAAAATAAGAGATTATAGAAATAGATACATAGGAATTTCAAATAATAGAGGAATAAGATATACACTAAAATTATTATGGTTATTATTTTAAGGAATTAAAGTTCAACATGAAGAGTTTTATTAAATAATTGGAAAAATATAGAAAAAGAAATAATATCTATAATTGAAATAATACATTGCTAATGTTAGGAATATGGTATGTGTGTAAAATTACAAATCAGACCTAGCAGAAGAAAGAATTATCTAGAATATTGAACAGAAGCAAATATACAAACTGAAATACATATAAGAAAGAGGATATTAAAATGATAAAGACATGTGTCATGGTCTAATATTAAATGTAGTTTGAGTTTCAATAAGAGAAGAGAGATATTTTTGAAGATATAATGGCTAATGATTTTTCAAAAACTGTTAAAAGACATCAAAAATCAGAAAGCATTACTGACAGAAAGCTGAGTAAATACATCCCTAATAACATCACAGTAAATGTTAAGATATTAGATTTAAAAACCAATAGTAAGTAATTCTGTTACAAATTAAATATTATATGAAAGGGCACAGATTATATTGAGCAACTGCACTAAAAAAAATCAATTATCTATTGCTTACAGGAGATATACTTAAATATAAGGACCTAGAATTGTTAGAAGATTACAAAATGATGTATCATGGAAACACTCTCCAAAAATGAATCTTGTGGATCTATACTACTATCAGGCAGGACTTTTTTAAGTTAAGATCACCACTAAAGACAAAGAACAATTCATAAAGATAAAAAATTTGTTCTATTTTAGTGATAAAAAGTACTAAATTGTACACAATATATCATTCAAATATTCGAAGGAAAACTGGCAAAATTAAAAGGAAAATAAATCCATGAAAATAAGGAGATGTTTTAATGAACCCTTTTCTATAGTAAGTGGTCAAAAAACCTGAAAATTAAAAAAAAATAAAGATTTTATGAGATACCAAACTTTTAATAAAGTACATCTAAATTAAATGCATGTAATGCTGCATGCAATGACTTCAAAATAAACATTTTCTTTCAATAGAATACATATCATTTAGAAAATTGGCCATTCTGGACTATAAGGGAATCTTAGAAAATTTTTAAAGGATGGAAATAATATATTATCAATTTCCATATGACCAAAAATAAAATATTCTAACCATCACATAGATCAAATAAAAATTCATCATTTGAATTAGACAATTTATTTTCTTCATATATGAATTTATCACTGTGAACTTCTTAGAACTGTTTTTTTCTGCATCCTGTAAGTTTTGGTTTCCATTGCATTTTCATTTTTGTTTGTCTCAAGATTTTTTTTCCTTTTGATTTATCTTTGATGCATTTGTTGTTCTGGATCATGGTGTTTAACTTCCATGTAATTGGGAATTTTCCAGTTCTCTTATTATTGATTTCTAGTTTCATTCCATTGTGTTCAGAAATGATACTTCATATAATTTCTGTCTCCTGAATTTTTGAGAATTGTTTTGATACTTAACATATGCTCTATCCTAGAAAATGCTCTGTGTACACTTGAGAGGTGTATGTATTCTGCTATCATCCATAGTATGTTGTATCCATGTTTGTTACAACCATTTAATCTATGTTGTTCATATCCACTGTTTCCTTTGTGATTTTCTATCTGGATGATCTATCCATTTTTGAGAGTGGAGTGTCAAAGTTTCCAAATAGCACGGTAATGTCATTCAGTTTCCCTTTATATTTCTCTTAGTATTTGCTCTGTATATTTAGGTGCTCTGATGTTGATGCATAACTATTTACAATTTTTATCTTCTTGATGGCTTGATCATTATATAATTATCTTTGTAAAATGACCTTCTTTGTTTCTTTTGACCATTTTTAACTTAAAGTCTATTTTTTTCTGACAAAAGTATAGCTCCCCTGCTTTGTTTTGTTACCATTTGCTTGAAGTATCTTTTCCTTCACTCCCAATCTACATGTCATGTCAATCTACATGTCTCTCATTTAAAGCTAAATGAGTTTCTTTGATGGAGCATATTGTTGAATCTTTTTGTTGTTTCCTATTCAGCTATACTATGTCTTTTTATTGGAGAATTTAATTAATTTAGATTTAAAGTTATTAATAGTTAAGAGCTTATTATTGCCATTTTGTTCATTGTTTTTCCTGACTGTTTTGTACGTCCTCTGTTTCTTGTTTCCCCTCTTACTGCCTTCCTTCATGATGTGATGAATTTTTGTGGTGGTATGCTTTGACTCCTTTTTCATAGATATTTTTTTCTGCCTACTGTAGGTTTTTCCTTTGTGGTTACCGTGAGACTTATATAAAATATATTTAAAACATCATATTTTAAGCTGAATACAAGTTGATTTCAAAAGGATAGAGAAACTTTATACTTTTAACTACCCCTATTGAAATTTTAGATTAATGATGTTATAATGTACATCTCTCTCTCTCTCTCTCTCTCTTTTTTGTATTACGTATCGAATGACAATTTATTCCAGTAATGGTGATTTTAACATGATTTTTAACTTTTAAGTTAGAGTTGTGAGTGAATGAACCACCATTATATTAGAGAATCTAACATTGACTATATAATTACCATTACCAGTGACTTTTACAGATTCCTATATTTTCTGTTGTTAATTAGCATCCTTTTATTTCTGCTTGAAGAATGCTCTTGAGCATTTCTTGCCAGGATATTCTAGTTTAGGTGTACACCCTCAATTTTTTTTTTTTTTTTTGGATTGGGAGTTTTTAAATTTACTTATGTATGGCTTTATTGTGCATAGTATTCATAGTTAAAAGTGTTTTTTCAATATTGATAGATATATAATGTTGATAATATAATATATATAACATTCTACTTTTTCCCTGGCCTGCAAAGTTTTTGTTAAGAAATCCCCTCTTAATGGGGGTTTCTTTGTATGTAATGAATTGTTTTTCTCTTGCTGGTTTCCAAATTCTTGTTTTCTTTGACTTTTGGTAATTATAATGTGCCTCAGTCCAGCCCTTTGAGGGTTCACCCTATTTGGGGGTCCTTTGGTTCTCACGAATCAGCATATCCACCTCTCTCCACATTTGAGAAAATTTTAGCTATTCCTGTTTTAAATAGACTTTCAGTCCATTTATCTTTCTCTTCTCTTTTTGTGATTGCCATAGTGCATACGTTGCTCCTTTGAATGTGTCCCATTAGTCTAGTATACTTTCTTCACTCTTTATATCTTTTTTTCATTTTTCCTCCTCTGACTGGATAATTTTATGTGACTTATCCTCTAGGTCACTGTTTTTTTGTTTGTTGGTTTTGTTTTTATTCTGGTTGCTCCAGTATGATTTTGAAGTCTTCTATAGAATTCTTCAGTTCGGTCATTGTATTTCTTCAGTTATAAGCTTTTTTTCTTCTTCTTTTTTTTTTAATGATTTAAAAATCTCTGTTGAACTGCACATTTGACCCATGCATTGGTTTCCTAGTTTCATTTAGATGTCTGTCTGCATTTCCTTGTTATTTCACTCAGCCTCTTTAGAGGATTATTCCTAATAATTTTAAGATACACTTTAGATGTCTGTTTCTTTTGTGTCGCTTATTGGAGCTTTATTATTTTCTTTTTGGTAGTTTCATGTTTACCTGCTTTTTCATGATCCTTATGTTCTTGCACTTACATGTGTGCATTTGAGTAAAAGTTTCCTTTTCCAAATTCCAGATTCTCTTTGGAAGAGACATTCGTTCATCAGTCACCTCAGTTTGGGGTTAGCTGGTAGCCTCCTGGAGCAGGTAGGGCTTTCTATCAGGGTTTCTATCTGGGTGAGGCCACTGCCTATGCTTTGAGGTGGGAATGGGTGTGCCACTGGCTGAACTCTGTGATTTGGTAGGTGTGCTGATTAGGCTCCGTGTTTATGTGGGGCTGTAGGGTATACTTCCTGGTCAGGTACAGCTGCTGGCTATGCTCCGTGGTTATGTGGGACCACTGGCTGAGCTTGGCAATCACTTCTGATTGGATGAGGTCACTGGCTATCTTCCTTACCATGGCAGTGCCACTGGTTGGACTGGCAGGACTATGGGCTTGGCTTCACAATCATTCATGGTTGAATGGGGTCTTAGGGTATGATTCTTGACTAGATGGTGCTGTTGGCTGGACTGAGTTTAGACAAATCTATAGGCAGGACTCTGCAGTGGGATAGGGATTTAGGCTATATTTTGTGATCAGACAGGTACACAAAGAGTATCTCAAAGTTGGATGTGTACACAGACTAGGATCCATGACCAGATACCTGGCTTTACTCTGCTATTGGGCAAGGTTGCTGGCTAGGCTTTGTGGTTGGCAGGGGCTTCCAGCTGTATCCTGCAGTTGGGTGGGGCTAGAGACTATGCTCTTTGGTTAAGTAGGGTCACTGTCCAGGATTCCTCATTGGGTGGGGCTTCAGGTTTTGCTCCATGATTTGACTAGATCACTGGCTGGGATCCCTGACTGGATAAGGCTGTAGGTTACATTCAGCAATTGGGCAAGGTCATAATTGGGCTCTACTATGGGACAGGGCTGTGTGCTGAGTTCCCCATCTTGGTGGTACTATTGGCTAGGTTCTAAGGTTCTCTAGTGTCACTGTTAAGGCTCCCTGGTTATGTGGGGCCAGAGGCTATATTTCACAGTTAGATAGGACTGCTGGCTTGGCTTTCTGTCCAAGCATGACTATAAAATGGCATCTGTGGATGTCTAGATTCTGATCAGACATCCTGGTTATGCAGATCTGGAGGCTATACTCCACAGTTGAGCAAGGCTTTGAATTGTCTTCCCTGCCAAATTAGGGCTGTAGAACATACAACCAGTATGGCTTGCTGGTTGGTGATTTAAATCAAGCAGAACTAACACACCAAACTCCCCTGGTGATAAGATCACTATATTGGATTTGTAGATGGGCAGAGCCACTGGCTGTGTCCTCTGCTTGGGTGCCACTACAAGCATGTCTGAAAGGTGGGCTACACAGCTATGTGGATTCTCTGGTTTGGCTTCTGGTAGGGCAGTATTGTTGGCTCTGGGGATTGAAATTTTGTTCCCTGCCTGGGTGGGGCCATAGAATGCAAGTCATGGTCTGCACAGCTTACTTCTGGTGACCTGCCCCAAGCAGAACTGCCCACTAAGTTCCGTGGCCAGCAAGGCCACTGGCTGAGATCTCCATTTGGGTGCAGCTGTGAGGAGAAATGCAATCTGCTAAAATCTGAGTTACGGTTTCTGTAAGACCCACTCCCCTTCTCCATCTCTATCCTCAGTTGTCAGGCCCAGCAAATTTCTACAGTGATTCCTGTGAGACAAGGCCCAAGTGAGCCTCCTAGGATGCACCTTCCAATTCTGGAGAATATGCATGTCCACTTTATGCTCTTTATTTCACAGTAGAGAAACTGAAGTCCCAAAGAGGACCTCTCAGTGTGGGGCTCTGTTGGTCTGGCGTATCCGAGTGTAGCCAATCCTCTTAGCCTTCCAATGAGGTCCTTCTCAGTCTCTGTGGGATAGGGGTTGTTTGGCCTCACCCCATTTTCTAGGATTTTCTATCTAGGTGGTATTTTCTATGCATAGTTGTTAGTCTACCTATGCTGCTGTTATGACAATGTCTCATCTGCGTTTTATTTATTTATTTATTTATTTATTTATTTATTTTTAAACTGTATTGTTTTAATTTTTTTTTAACATTTATTCATTTTTGAGAGAGAGAGAGAGAGAGAGAGAGAGAGAGAGAGAGAGAGAGAATGAGCATGAGAGGGACAGAGAGAGAGGGAGACACAGAATCCAAAGCAGGCTTCAGGCTCTGAGCTGTCAGCACAGAGCCCGACGTGGGGCTCGAACTCACAGACTGTGAGATCATGTCCTGACCTGAAGTCAGACGTTAACCAACTGAGCCACCCAGGCGCCCCGCAGCTGCATTTTAATATTAACCCTAAACTCTGTGAAACCTCACGTATGCCCCCAACTATCTAGGCTTGCCTTACAAGAGAGTATCAACACTTTATTATCAACAACCAGGGAAGTATGTATCTAGAAATTGTGAAAAATTGTAAGAGATAATCCAATTGGGAAGAAACTGTCCAGTAAAAATGCTACAAAGTACAGTCTTTGCCCTACTATATAACAGTGATGTTATAGTATAAAGAAAATTGTAAATAAATATTTTTTCTAGACACGAATCTTCTCTTAAGAACATGTAAACTTTTATGGGGCACCTGGGTGACTCAGTTGGTTAGCATCTGATTTCAGCTCAAATCATGATGTCGTGGTCTGTGAATTTGAGCCCCACGTCTGGCTCTGTGCCAATAGACAGCTCAGAGCCTGGAGCCTGCTTCGGATTTTGGGTCACTCTCTCTCTCTGCCCCTCCTCCACTCATGCTCTGTCTCCCTCTTTCTTTCTCTCAAAAATGAATAAACATTAAAAAAAATTTTAAGGAACATGTATACTTTTAAATTGTATGGTAGTTTAATTTTTAGGAAAAAAACCATGTTTAATATATGTTGTTTTATTATCACTATATTACAGATAGGGAAATAAAGAAGAGGAATAAATTTGGTGTCTCAGCCACAGAATTGGTATGTGATTGATCTGGTAACTAGACTTTGAACCTCAGTTTCAGGGATCTTTTCAGAATTTTCTGAATCTTGGAAGAAATGAAAGGTAGGGTCTAAGGAGAAGCCACAGAAAGTCCTCAAAGTACAGAATCCTTAATCACAGACTTCCATGTTGGCTATCATAATTAATAAGATAAATTTAAAACACCCCGAAACATTGAAGATAATATTTTTGCTTATAAAATACTTAAGATCACTTGGAAAAGCAAGTAAAAACATCTTTTAGAAGTAAATACAGCTACATGTTTTGTTTTGTTATATTCAGTTTTAACATGAAAAACAAATAAATGCTGATGGTTAAACAGATTTCTCAGGATCTTCCATTGGGTAAATGTGGGAACTAGGATTTGAGTCAGGCTAGTCTAGGTGTATTAAACTTTAAGAAAAAAAACCCAAAAAACAAAAAGACTATGCTGTGGTATCTTTACTGTCATCTAATTTCTTTTGTTTAGTTACCCCACCTATAAAACAAGGGAGTAATATGGTGACGATTTTTGTTTGACATGTGAGTAGAGGTTACCACTGATGTTTATTTCCCAGAAGCCAGGGAAATTCTTGCCCAATTTATTTTGAAGGTCCCTTCTAGGATCTGGCTGCCTATGATTGAATTGATTTTTAATGTAATATCTGAAAACAGTGTATATTCATAAAACATTTGCAAACTGGAAAATAAGAAGTACAATGAAATGTCCACAAATGATATTGCAGTAATATTTGATAAAATTTCTTAGGTTTCATTTTTTAAGGGATTGCTGGTACATTTCTGATTAAATTTTACTTAAGTTTTTCTCTACTACAGACGTATAAGAGCTGTTTCTTGCCCCACCAAGCATAATTATACTCCAGTTTAAAAAGCTAGTCATGTTTCTTTTTATGGTTTGTTTGTTTGTTTGTTTTAGTCTCTCCTTTTGTTTTTCTTTTTAACTAGCAGGCCATGTGTGAATAAGGTTCTTGTAAGTCCTGAGTTTACAAGCTTCGTCAGATCTCTAGAAGTTGACATGAGGTTTACAAATGACCTTTAGCTCCCTTCAACCAGTCTAGACAGGCGACAGGGAAGCTAATGTCTCCCACTCTGAGATCAGCTCCCTGTACCAATTTGCATCCCTGTTAACATCTAATGGAATAATTGGCACATCCTGTTTGAAAGGGTCAACAAAGTCTGAGAAATCCTGAACACAGAGAACTGCCAATAAGCAGGGCTTGTCTCCTTAACCTCTTCAATTAACTGGTACTGAGCATCATATGGGTCTTCCAAAATGACATTGAAGTGATTCCCTGGGAATTTTCTCCTCTTTTACAGGTAACCAGATGATGCATTATATATCTAGTAAACCCATTTCCACACTACATTAGGAATGTATCAAAGCAAACCAAATAGCTTCTGAATCAAAACGAAGGAATCTTGAGATTTCATGGTTGTTCCTTGCTTTCTGTCTCACATAATGATTTATAGTAACTTGTTGGCATTTCCTTGAGCTCATATTGCATTTATGCTATATATATTTTGCTCATTTTCTACCTCAGAAAACAGTAACAAAATTCTTTCATCTCTGCAAGTCAATAACTACTGCCTCACTGGATGTAGCACTGAATCAAACTGTATCACTACATTTTGGGGATTTTAATTTTGGGTGCCTTACTTTAGAGAAAAATATTGAAAATGCTAAAGTGTCACACATTTAAATGCAGTCTTATTTGGAGTAGTGTGTTTTCTGCTGAAGAAATCTCATCTACCATTCAGAGCAAAATTAACATAATTTCAGATATTGATCAAATATACTGCAAAGTTTGTCATTTACTTATCTCAGTGTCCTTACAAGTGGCACCAATTTAACTTGACTAATTCTTTTCAGGGAGAGGACCAGTAAGAAGAAATCTATGGAGCAAACATCTTAGTTGCTTTCTTGTGTGAGAGGAGTGCCTTTGTGATGTCTCTTCTCCCTTTTAGAAAATTTTCTTTGGTAGGTTTTGGTGTCAATTGATAGTTTCTGTAGGTGCTTATGGAGCAAGGTTACCATGGAGGGTATTTCGCACAAGGGTGAGCACTAGAAAAAGAAGTGTGATGTCTTGTAGCCTCCCACTTCTTCTCTCCCTCCTAGGGCTTGACAACTGTCTCTCTTGCCTCTGACCCTCCTCACTCCTGGTGGTTGCGTTTAGGAATTTTTAGGTAATTACCCAAGTACAATTGTAATGAAATCTATGAAAGCACTGGGACTCTACTCTGGGGGGGTAGAAACAATGGCACAGGGGTCAAATCTAGCCCACAGCCTGTTTTTGTATAGTTTATGAGTAAGAACTGATTTTGCAAATGAACATCTATAATCGATTTGATAATAGGGAATGGTGACCTTTAAGCCCAATTATGTGAAATGTCATCTGATAAAATTGAATTCCATTCTCGGGGCGCATGGATGGTTCAGTCAGCTAGGCACCTGACTCGATTTCAGCTCAGGTCATGATCTCACAGTTTGTGAGATCAAGCCGTGAGTCAGTCAGGCTCTGTGCTGACAGTGTGGAGCCTGCTTGGGATTCTCTCTCCCTCTCTTTCTTTCTGCTCCTCCCCTGCTCATGTGCATGCACAAGCATTTTCTCTTTCTCTCAAAATACATACTTTTTTGAGAAAAGAATTCCATTCTAATTTGTAGACCTATATTACCAAAAATAAAATAAAATTACTGTTTTATTACATTTGGAATTCATTTAATAAACCTTTTTTATTTTAACTATTGTTGTAATCATCTACATGATGTCCTCAGTTTTTCTTGTTTACATCCAAAGCCTAAAATATTTATTATATGGCCCTTTACAGAAAAAATTAGTTGACCCCTGCTGTAGAGGTCAGACAAAAGTCTCTGTTTACCTTGCAAATGTACTGTCAGTCATTTACTCCTCACCACTTTGCGAGGTCTATCTTGGGAAAGTTGCAGAATTTTCTGTACTAATTAGGTAATAAAAAGTCCTCTGGTTACTTTTAACCCAAGAATAGACTTGTGTAGTATTTCAAATATTTCTTTCTGGAGAATAGCAGAAAGTTCATTTCAAGTTAAGTTTCTCTGATTTCTCCCTCAGCTTGGGCCTGCATCAGGTTGGTAGTTGACATTTGAGGATGGCCTATGATCGCATCTTTTTCTGTTTCCATATCTATGAAGTTCTTCTTCCATCCTCCTCCACTCACTGAGTGCCCTGGCTTCTGTAGTTTCAGACTGGAAGGACACAGAGGTAGTGCAAAAATATCATGTGAGACTGGCATTCTTTGAACTAGCTTTGTTTCCCCTGGCTTTGGCCATTGCTTAAAGCTGAATATGTTTCTCCTAGTACTTGCATCAATGTCCTGGAGATCTGCTCCTGAATGCCTACACCTGGAACTACCTAGAAATGGCCAAAGCCTGTTCTTTTCGTTGGCCACATGTTAACTTACCTCAGCCTCTAGCTAACTAGTGTCACTCCTTATAGGAAACCCTCTTGAGATTTTAAAACTATTTCTAACTGGCACTCCTCTCGTATCTGGTCCCTTAGGAACATAACACTATGGCCTACTTTCAGTGAGAGCACAGTTATTTCCCCCAAATAATCTTACAACCTGCCTCCACAAACCACTTCAGCCACACTTGTACTTAGAGATCATTTTTTTTCTTTTCCTTTCATTTATTTATTTATTTAATGCTTAAAGCAGATAGCATTCCACTCCAGGAACACATTATGTTCTCTAAAAGATCTCCTTGAAGCTCTTCCTACTGAGTTGATATGGGAGAAAGCAAGCCTCCATCTTTTCCGTGACAGGAGCATGTCTCACTGAATACTAAGCACTCTCCCCTCAAAAAATCCTCTCTCCCAGCTACTTTAATCTTGATAATTTTATGCTCTTGAGCTGGGAATTAGGCTAATTTTTACGAACATAATTTTAAGATAACTGTTTCCAAAGCCTGCACAGACAACTATCACCTTAAGTCTATAAAAATACTTGCTCTTCTTTTTGGTATCTGTGGAACTCACGTGAAACTGGCATAAAAGAGAATTCCATTTTTAACATCCAGTTGCATCAGAACTCAGTGACTACTACTTACAGTTCCTATTGAAAAAGGAGTTCCAATAGAAGACAAGAAAGAAATGGACTATTAATGATAGAATTTGAAGCTTCAGATCATGTTGGTTTTGATCAATTTAACATGTCTTATGTTATTCCCTTTTCCTATTTCCATCAAATTGGAATATTGAAAAATTTGAAAAATTTTGAAAATCAATATTGAAAAATCAGTGGCTTTGTTTCTTACTAATAAAGTTGGTCCCATTTGTAGATGCATAGATCTACAGGAAAAATTTGGTGACAGATCTAAATGCAAACCTATAGTTTGGGATCACTGAGATGCTGCAGCATTGCTAAATAAAATATAGGACACTCAGTTTATCTTTAATTTCAGATAAACAAAACCTACATTTTTGGCTTTAAGGATGTTCCGTGCAATATTTGGGACATAATTATAAAACATTGTTTATATGAAGTTCAAATTTAACTCACATTCTCTATTTATATTTGCTATATCTGGCAATCCTACTTACATACTTACATGCTAAATACTCCTCACTCCCTTTTGGGCTTCAGAGAAGTGAAAAAATGTTAAGTGTACCATCCTGTTTGTATTCTTGGCCAGAATCTCATCTCATAGTTCATTAGCAGCATCGGTCCATTCTTAAATCAGTATCACCAATTAAGACACTTGCCATGATCTTATACAACTACTGGAGGGATTCAGACACAGAGAAGAAATTTGCAGGATTCTGTATTTTCCAAGTGAAATGACCTTAAAAACAAGAAGTTGTTACAGGTGTGAAGAAATTAAATGTGTGTCGATTGTTAATTGGAAAGACCCATTACTGGCTTATTGAGCAGTCTCAACCAAGTGTGATCTGATCATGGAATAGTTTTATTGTTACTTTGTAGTAAGTGCCTTTGATGATCCTCTGTGGTGGGGCTGTCATAACATGGGGGAGAAGACAGGCTACACTTCAAGCTAACTCCATGATGTCAAATACTTTGTATTTGGCTGTGGATCCCAGCACAAATTCTAGGCAGGAAGGACAATTCATGCAACAATATATGGCTACATATTAACTTATATTCTTTGTTTTATTTTCCTCCATACTTCCTCTGTCTATGTGTGTGTGTGTGTGTGTGTGTGTGTGTGTGTGTGTGTGTTTTCCTTTTACCCATAGTCATATAGGGACTATACTTAATTTTATCAGGTAAGGACAAAAAGCAGAAGTAACAGGCTACTATCCAAGCTTTCATTTTCAAAAGTCTTTAGCAGCAAAAGAAAGAATATGACAGAAGACAGATAATTTAACAAAAAGAAGAACTTCCACACTTTTCCAGAGCAGCTGCACCAGTTTGCATTCCCACCAACAGTGCAAGAGGGTTCCCATTTCTCCACATCCTCTGCAGCATCTATAGTCTCCTGACTTATTCATTGTAGCTATTCTGACGGGTGTGAGGTGGTATCTCAGTGTGGTTTTGATTTGTATTTCCCTGATGAGGAGTGACGTTGAGCATCTTTTTACGTGCCTGTTGGCCATCTGGATGTCTTCTTTATAAAAGTGTCTATTTATGTCTTCTGCCCTTTTCTTCATTGGATTATTTGTTTTTCAGGTGTGGAGTTTGGTGAGTTCTTTACAGATTTTGGATACTAGATCTACCCTATGACCCAGCAATAGCACTGCTAGGAATTTACCCAAGGGATACAGGAGTGCTGATGCATAGGGGCACTTGTACCCCAATGTTCATAGAAGCACTTTAAACAATAGCCAAATTATGGAAAGAGTCTAAATGTCCATCAACTGACAAATGGATAAAGAAGATGTGGTTTATATATACAATGGAATACTACTTGGCAATGAGAAAGAATGAAATCTGGCCATGTGTAGCAATGTGGATGGAACTGGAGAGTATTATGCTAAGTGAAATAAGTCAGGCAGAGAAAGACAGATACCATATGTTTTCACTCATATGTGGATCATGAGAAAATTAACAAAAGACCATGGGGGAGGGAAAGGGGGAAAAAAGTTACAGAGAGGGAAGGAGGCAAACCATAAGAGACTATTAAATACTGAGAACAAACTGAGGGTTGATGGGGAGGTGGGGGAGAGGGGAAAGTGGGTGATGGGCATTGAAGAGGGCACCTGTTGGGATGAGCACTGGGTGTTGTATGGAAATCAATTTGACAATAAATTATATTTAATATAAACAATTTTATAAACTTAAAAAAATAAAAAGATTACTTGCACCAAAAAAAATAAAATTAAATTAAGGGGCACCTGGGTGGCTCAGGTCATGATCTCATGGTTCCTGAGTTTGAGCCCTGCATCAGGCTCTGTACTGATGGCATGGAGCCTGCTTGAGATTCTATCACTCTCTTTTTGCCCCCTCCCTCCCTTCCTCCCTCTCTTTCTCAAAATCAATAAATGAACTTTACAGAAAGAAAGAAAATTAAGAGGACAGGGTTATCCCAGGTTTGCAAAAGACTCTTCGAAGCTGAGGTTATAGTCAGCCTAGTCCAGAGCCTTGAGGCACTAATAGATCTTTCATCTGACTTGCTGGTCTTTGTTCCTTACCCTGCTGTAACAAGCCTTGTGGTAAGACAGGAGACTCTGGCACTCAGTGTGGCTTGGGGAAGCTAGAAACCAGGTCCTTCGTCCTCTTGACTTTGTTTCACCACCAACTTCATTAACACCCATGACCCAACACCCTATTCCCAAGATACCCTCTGTATATCAGTTTGGTTTTGCTATTAGATTTTCCAGTTGGGAAGACAATGAGTTGACTGGATGACATGAGTTCCAGTATTTCAAGGATTGTTACTTAACATTCATCATCTATAAGTGGAAGGACAACATCACCTGTGAGGTTGAGAAGCCCCTATACTTCACCTGGGAAGGATTTGCCCATGAACAGCTTACTTTGGCTTGAGTGTCAGAGCTTTTAGCCATGGATTGCATATGTTCTTTTAAAGCAGGCAGTTACTAGAGAAGAGGATTTAACTCATTTTTTACTGTATATTTAAAGCACATCTTGAGCTTTTAACCACTTACTACACTCTTTCTCTATATAACCTATATATTACCATGAAAGGAGGACGTGTTCTGATTATCTGATTAGTAGAGGGCTAATGAGACTGCAACTTGTCCCTAGGATCTTCATCTCATATACATTCACCCCCACCTTTTATAGTGGCTTCTGAGAGATTTTCAGTTCCTTGTCTGAAAGGTGCTCCTGAAACTTTACAATTCTGCTTTCTTTTTAAAGCTAATTCTTATATTACACTTTTTCAAAATAGAATGTGGATTGTACATCTGATGATTGTTCATTCATTCTGATGGCTCTTTTAGCCTGTTGTTAGTCATATAATTTCCTAACCATCTGCTTGCCTTTATCAACATAAACCTGGATGGGTTGTGAATGAAGAATTCTAGATTTGATAAAGATATAAAATCCTGATATAAACCACTGAAGGTAAATTTTCTGCTTAAAGTTTTTGAGGGATGGAGATTCTTTACATTTCTACTCCCCTTTTCTCTCATTTTTCTTCTTTGTATTTCTATATTGCAAATGGTATTTTCTTATGAAAGAAATTTTAAAGTCTGTATTCTTCATTTTCTAGTTAGAGGTTTCCTTTCCAAGTATAAGTTCACTGTTGAGGCCCATATTTACGTATAACTACATAATCACTACCTTTTTTGAATATTTCTTTCATTCAGTATTTCTTATAATAGGATAAGAGCTATTTTGGCCCAAACTCTGTGTGTGTATTGGAATAAAGGGAGAGGATCCAAAATTGGGATATGATGTAAGTGAAGTCTTTTCTCAATGCGCTTAATGTCCCTTTTACGTTAATTTTGCTGTGAGACCCACATTTTTTCAATACATTCTGTCCTATCTCTGTGTCCAACATCCAGTAAGTATTTAGTATTTGAGGTTTAACTGTTCATGCTCAAAAAAATAGTTCTGGTAAGTTACACTTGATATAGAAGAATTAGTTTAATATTTGATCTTTATTCCTGATTTAGAAGACCACAGGGATAAATTCTAAAGAAAAAAAGCACCAAAAGTAAGAATTTCAGCTGCTGGTATTTGATAGCTAGGGACAAAAGAAGATATTTAGAAGTTCAAGAGCTGCCTAATCTCCTAACTATCCTTAAATAGTAAAAAACCTTTAGGTCTAGTTGTACTATTCAATTCTAGAATTCTTCTTCATATCTGTGAAATATTTTTGCCTTAATTATAATTTTCCTTTTATTTGTTTACATTCTCTGCAAACACAAAGAATCACTTATGGTACGTAAAAAATCACTATGTACACATTTGTGTTTATCATTTCCATGTTTTAATTTATACTAATAAATACCTATGTAAGCATTCCTAAAAACATAGCTTGACTTTGCATGTTTTTGAACTTTATGCAAATAGATTCATATTTTACGTATTCTTTTATATCCCTTTTATTCAACATTGTAAGATTATCCACATTTTTTGTGGCTGCAGTTTATTTACTTGCATTACAGAAGTATTTCATTGAATGAAAATATCATAATTTAATTATTGATGGATATGAGTTTGTATTTGTTAGCTATTAGAAGAATGTGGTTATGTCATTCATACATGCACACATATATTTTCTTTTCAGTGTATACTTAGAGGTGGAATGGCTAGTGTATTTGTTTTTTATTGCTGTATAACAAATTATTGCAAATTTGACAGCCTAAATCACATAAATTCAGGATCCCACAGTTCTGTAGGTCAGAAGTCTGGGCATACTCAACTGATTTCTTGCCTCAGAGTTTCAAAAAGCCATTATTAAGGTGTTTGCTGGGCTAGACTCTTACCTGTAGGCTCTGAGGAAGAATCTGTGTCAAATTTCTTCATGTTTTTTTTTGCAAAGTGAGATGCTGGTGGTTGTAGGACTGAGGTCTCCACAGTTCCTTAAGGTCCTAAAGAGGCTCATACAAAATACATCCCCTGTGCCAAATTCAAATTCCTGTCATGCTCCAAATCTCTATGACTTCCTATTTTGTCACCAGCTGGGGGAAAAAATCCCTTTGATTTAAAGATGATTTCATACATCTCACTTAGATAATCTCCCTGTCTTAAGATAACTAATTAGTAACCTTAAATGCATTTGTAAAATCTCTTTTGCTCTGTAATTTAACGTAATCATGGGAGTAAAACCAGGGAGAAAAGGTTGTAAGAACCATGAAAATTCTCTCTACCAGAGCTGAATTATAGAGATGGCATGTCTTCAAATTTGCTCTATAATTTCAATTTGTTTTCTAATATGAATTAAGCAATGTATACATCCACCAGTAGTATATGAAACTTCTTATTGCTGACATCGATAATTAGTATGATTACACTTTTTAATTATAGTCACCATGACAGGTGCATCTTATTTAATATTTTTGATGTTTTATCAGTCTTCATTTGTATTTAAAATATTTTCAGATTCCCAGAAAAGTTGGGAGACCATACAAAGATCTTTTTTGCTTTTGTTGTTTACATGATGTCCCATCATATCCAAGTACTTTAATTTTTCCTGTCTTCAAGAACATTCTCTTACATAATCATAAAACAGTCATCCAAATGAAGAAACTAATGCTGACATATTACTGGCATATAATCCACAGACTATATACAAATTTTACTAATTGTCCCTATGCTTTCCTTCACAGTAAAGAGACCCAATCCAGGATTGAAAGTTACATTTCACCATTGTGTTTAATCAGTCTCTCTCAATTTGAAATAGCTCTGTAGTCTTTCTTTTTTTAATTGAAATATAGTAAAATACAGTGTTATGGTTACTTCAGGTGTACAATATAATGATTCAGCACTTTTGTACATTACTCAGTGTTCATTGGGATAAGTGTACTCTTAATCCTCTTTATCTGTTTCACCTATCCCCATCCCACCTGCCCCTTGGCAACTACCAATTTGACTTCTGTATTTAAGAGTCTATTTTTTTTGTTTTTGTTTTGTTTGATTTTTAGTTTGTTTCTTTTTTTCTTTGTTAATTTTTGTTTCTTAAATCCCATGCATGAGTGAAATAATATGGTATTTGTCTTTCCCTGTCTTAATTTCCTTAGCATTATACCTTTAAGGTCCATCCATGTTGCTGCAAATGGCAAGATCTCATTCTTTTCTATGGATGTCTAATATTCCTTGGGTATATATACCACATCTTCTTTATCCATTCATTTATGGATAGATATTTATCCATCATTATAATACCATTAGAGTATTTTTATTGCCCTCAAACTCTTTTTTTCTGCCTATTCATTCCTTCCCACCCCTAATCCCTGGCAATCATTGATTTTTGCATTGTATCCATATTTTTGCTTTTTCTAGAAAGTCATATGGTTGTAATTAATCTAGTATGTAGGTAGTCTTTTCAGATTGGCTTCTTTCACTCTGTAGTATGCATTTAAGTTTCATTCATATCTCCTCATAGCTTCATACCTCATTTATTTTTAGTGCTCACTTATATTCCGTTGTCTGAATATCACAATTTGCTTATCCATTCATCTGCTGAAAGACATCTTAGTTGCTTAAAATTGGGGTAATTATGAATAAAGTTGTTGTAAGCATTCATGTGCAAGTTTTTGTGTAGATAAGAATTTTCAACTCCTTTGGGTAAATACAGAGAGTTTCTCAATTTTTTAGATGGCCAGGAAGGTTAGAGTTGGTTGAAGTTCAGTATTTCCCTTTCCCCGGGTCACTTAGGCTCTGCTACTACCTCAGATGGTTAGGTTTTGATTAATTAGTTTCTCCTGAGGGCAGGCCTTTTTAAGGACAGTGCTCTGTCATATTTCAAAATGATTCCTTTTCTTCTCCTCCTCACAAAAGTATGAAGGACTTTTCCTTTGATGTTTACTGTGGAAATCTGATAGAGCTCCTGGAGATTAAGTCTCACAGTATTTTGGGGACCACTCCTATGGCTGGGTCCCCATTGGTGGTTATTTTTTAAATTTCTTTTAATATTTATTTATTTTTGAGAGAGAGAGATAGCATAAGCAGGGGAGAGGGGGGACAGAGGATCCAAAGCAGGATTCTTTGTCCTGGATCCAAAGTAGGCTTCTCTGTCCCGGATCCAAAGCAGGCTCTGTGCTGACAATAGAGAGTGCAATGTGAGGCTCAAACTCATGAGCTGTGAGATCATGACCTGAGGCTAAGTCAGATGCTTAACCAACTGAGCCACCTAGATGCCCCTCCCCATGGGGTTTTAATTCTCAGATTGATAAACACCAAGCTTCCAGCATCAGTTTATCAATTCTAGTTCAGGTTTTCCTATCCTGGCACTGAGTCCTCCTGCAATTCCTGCTTATGAGTCTCTGATCCAGAAACCTGTTACTCCATCAGCTTGTCTTCTCTCCTGTTTTGGGAGCATTGGTTTGTTCTGTGTCCTCCCCTCTTATAGATCCAAGAAGAGTAGTTTAGTTTTTAATCTGTTGAGCTTTTAACTTGTTCTTAAGGACAGAGTGGTGACTTCCAAGCTCCTTACATGTAGAAATGGAAATCTTTTATTTTGATTTTTTTTAGCATCGAAGTATATTGAATTTTATCAACAGCTATTTTTTCTTATATAATTTGAATTTATCATAGACATCCTTTTGCCTTTTCATATGGTAGATTACTTTGACTGATTTTCTAGTAATGAATCAAAGGTACAGAATAAACTCATATTTACGAAGTGTATTCTATTATTTGATTCAGAATTACTATTTTGCTTAGACATTTGCAGCTATGTTTATGATTATGTAGATTAGACTATTTTGCTTTCTTCTGCCATTTCTACAGTGTTTTCTAGGACACCCTGGCTGTAAGAAAACAAGTTCTGAAGTGTATACTTCTTTGTAGTCACTGGAGAATTAATGCAAATATCAAATCCATTTTTATGTAAATGCTATATACAATGTGTTCCCTTTCATCACCTTAGATTTATATTTTTTATTAATTTATTCTCTTTCATGTGTAATTTACTTCTCTACTTTTTCATGTTTCCAATATACTGGTTTAACTCATTTTTTAATTTCTCTTTTCACAATTCATGAAAACAAGGTAACTACATTTACTGTGGCAGAAGCAGAGTGCTTCCAGAAGTTTCATTCTCTATTTTTTGTGTTCATCTAAGAACATATATAACTTCTTTTATTGAGTCACACTTATTTATTAAGGCATAATTTACATACAGCAATACTCATACTTAAAATGATCAGTTCCAACAGTTGCAATAAAGTCATGTAGACATACACAGTCAACATATAAAAAAATTATATCAGGCCCCAGTTTTTTCCCATTCCTCTTTGTATTCATGAAGAATATAAATACCTCACTCCTAACCCCTGGCAACCACTAATTCATGGTGTGCCTATAGAATTTTGCCAGTTTAAAATGTCATATAAATGTCTTCTGAGTATGGTTTCTTTCACTTGGCTTAATATGTGTGACATCCATCCATGTTGTAACCATCGTTGATTTATTCCTTTATTGCTTAGCAGTATGCCATTTTATGGATGCGTTCAGTTTTTATTTTGTTACACATTCTCCAAATGTTGAAGAACACTTGAATTGTTTCAGCTTTTACGGTTTATGAATAATATTTTTATATAAATTCATGTTAGAAGTTTTTAAAGATAAATCTAGCTTTAATTTCTCTTTGTTAAGCACCTAGGATTAGAATTTCAGTGTTCTATGTAAAGTGTATACTTCACTTGATATTGGTTATATTTTTCCTTTAATTTTGGCTATAACAGTATGCATTCTGAAAGATATATAGTGGTATCTTCCATATCTTCTTGAATAATCCATATTCAGTATTTTTTATTTCTAGCACGTTCAGAAAATGTTTCTTCAATGAATCTTCACAAGATCAGTTTAGTTATATTGATGATGTGCTGAAACTCTGGTTTATAAAAAAAAAAAAAACAACTCTTTTTTTTGTAAACTCTGGATTACAAATAATCTTATAAAACCTACAATGACTTATTAATTTGATGACTTAATTTTTTTGGTAGTTAGCATTTTGAAAATACATGATGATTTTGGTTTTGTTACTTTATAAGTCAAATTTGGCTACTAGCTGGAAGGTTGAAGAAGCAGACTATATATACATGAAAATCAAAATTTCGGCTGTTTTGTTTAATTGTCCTTTCACCTTATCTGTACATATTAAACAACCAGTGCATTCTGTATGTATTTATAAAACAATCATTAGTCACACTTAGGTGTTCCATTTTCTATGACAGTAGAACTTGAGAGTTTATTCTTTCTACCCACTTTATGGGGACATATTTATTTTTTATTACATTTTTATTTTAAATCCAGTATAGTTAAAATCCCTTGTCATATTAGTTTCAGATGTACAATATAGGGATTTAACAATTCCATACATCACCAGTGTGTTCTCTGTATTTTCTCTAGGTTTTCCTTTATTTTGTGTTCGTTTTGATTTTTAGATTCCACTTATGAGTAAAATCATGCAGGATTTTTCCTTGTCTTTCTGACCCATTCCACTTAGTATAACACCTTGAAGATCCATCTATATTGTCACAAATGGCAAGATCTCATTCTTTTTTACAGTTGAATAATGTGTGTGTGTGTGTGTGTGTGTGTGTGTGTGTGTGTGTGTGACATCTTCTTTATCCATTCATCTATTGATGGACGTTTAGGTTGATTCCATATCTTTTAAATAATACTACAATGAACACTGGAGTGTGTTTGTGATGTATATATGTGCGTGTGTGTGTGTGTGTGTGTGTATATATATATACACACACACACACACACATATATACGTATATACACACACACACACACACATATATATATATGTATATAATTTTTTAATTAAAGTTTTTGTTTTCTTTAGATAGATACCAAGAAGTGTGTAATTACTGGATCATGTAGTAGTTCTGTTTTTTGAAATTTTTTGAGGAGCCTCCATACTGTTGTCCACAGTGGTTGCACCAGTTTACATTCCCACCAACATTGTATGAGTGTTCCGATTTCTCCACATCTTTGTCAACACTTGTTATTTCTTTTCCCCTTTTTACTAGCCATTCTGACAGGTGTGAATTGATGTCATCTTGTAGTTTTAATTTACATTTCCTTGATGATTAGTGATGTTGAGTATCTGTTCATATGCCTCTGTGCCTGTATGTCGTCTTTGGAAACATGTCTGTTCACCTCCTCACTTTCAATCTATGTGTGTACTTACTTTTTTTTAATGTTTGTTTATTTCTTTGTTTTTAATGTTTATTAATTGATTTTGAGAGAGAGCGTGCATGAGCAGGGGAGGGGCAGAGAGGGAGGGAGAGAGAGAATGAATTCCAAGTAGGCTTTGCACTGCCAGTGCAGATGCAAGGTTCAAACTCATAAACTGTGAGATCATGACCTGAGCTGAAATCAAGAGTCAGACCCTCTACCAGCTCAGCCAACCAGGCAGTCCTATTTATTTATTTTTAGAGAGAGAGAGAGAGAGAGAGAGAGAGAGAGAGAGAGAGAACATGAGCAGGGGAGGGTCAGGGAGAGAGCGAGAGAGAGAATCCCAAGCAGCGTCCTCACTATCAACATAAGAGTCCAACATGAGGTTTGATGTCACAAATTGTAAGATCATGACCTGAGCTGAAATTAAGAGCTGGATGCTCAACCCACTGAGCTATCCAGATGCCCTCCTTTTTGTTTTTTGTTTTTTGTTTTTTTCATTTTTATGTATTTACTTTGGATGTGAGTCTTTCTCTTATAGGCAACATATAGATCTGTCTTTTTTTAAATCCATTTAGCCACTCTCTGACATTTGATTGGAAAACTTAATCCATTTAGGTTTAAAGTAATTATTGATAGATATGCAGTTATCACCATTGTCTTAATTGTTTTCTGGCTGTTTTTGTAGTTCTGCTTTGTTCATTTCTTCTCTTTCTCTCTTCCCTTATTGTTAGATAAATTTCTTTATTATTGTGTTTAGATTACTTTCTTTTTTAAAATTTTATTTATTTTTGAGAGAGAGACAGAGACAGAGCACAAGTGGGGGAAGGAGCAGAGAGAGAAGGGGATACAGAATCTGAAGCAGGGTCCAGGCTCTGAGCTGTCAGCACAGAGTTCTACATGGGGCTCGAACTCAGGAACAATGAGATCATGACCTGAGCCGAAGTCGGACGCTTAACCAACTGAGCCACCCAGGTGTCCCTAGATTACTTTCTTATTTTCTTTTGTGTATTTAATATAAGTTTTTGCTTTGTGGTTACTGTAAAGTTCATATATAACATCCTACATATATAACATTTTATTTTATTTCTTATTCTATTTCATTTCATTTCATTTCATTTCATTTTACATTTTTATTTAAATTCTAGTTAGTTAACATATAGCGTACTATTGGTTTTAGGAGTAGAATTTAGTAATTTTCACTTTATATAACACCCAGTTCTCATCATAACAAGTGCCCTCTTTAATACCCCTCACCCATTTAATCCATACCTCCCTCCTCCTCCCCTCCAGCAACCCTCAGTTTGTTCTCTGTAGCTAATAGTCTCTTATGATATGCCTTTCTCTCTATTTTTTTCTTCCTTCCCCTATGTTCATCTGTTTTATATCTTAATTTCCACACATGAGTGAGATCATATGGTATTTATTTCTCTGACTGACTTATTTCACTTACCATAGTACACTCTAGCTCCATCCACATCATTGCAAATGGAAAGACTTAATTATTTTTGAGGGCTGAGTAATTTTCCATTGTGTGTATGTATGCGTGTGTGTGTGTGTGTGTGTGTGTGTGTGTGTGTGTGTGTGTGTGTATAATATCTTCTTTATCTGTTCATTAGTCGATGGACAATATAATAATGGGAATAAACAGTATGATTTTTGACTATTGTTTATAATGCTGCTGTAAACAGTGGAATGCATGTGCCCCTTCAAGTATGCATTTTTGTATCCTTTGGGTAAATACCTAGTTGTGCAATTGCTGGGTCATAGACTAGTTCTATTTTTAACTTTCTGAGAAACTTCTATACTGTTTTCCTGAGTAGCTGCACCAGTTTGTATTCCCACCAACAATGTAAGTTGGTTCCCCTTTCTCTATGTCCTTGCAAACATCTGTTGTTTGCCGTGTTATTAATTGTAGCCATTCTGACAGGCATGAAATAGTATCTCATCATGGTTTTGATTTGTATTTCCCTGATGATGAGCAATGTTGAACATCTTTTCATGTGTCCGTTGGCCATTTGTATGTCTTCTTTGGAAAAATGTCTATTAATGTCTTTGGCCATTTCTTCACTGGATTATTTGGTTTTGGACTGTAGAGTTTGATAAGTTCTTTATAGAAAATAAAAGGGAACCTGTGGAATGGGAGAAGATATTTGCAAATGACAAATACCAGTCTGTTTTAAGTTGATTGCAACTTAAATTTGAATACATTCCAAAACTCTACATTTCTATTCCCCCTACCATGTTTTATTTCTGATTTCACTTTTTAAAAAATGTATCCCTTAACTAATTATTTTAGTTCTAAGAGTCTCATGCTTAACTGACTAAGCTAACCGGCCACTTTAATTATTGTAGTTTTAGTTAGTTTTGCTACTTTGTCTTTTAACCTTTATACTAGCTTTATAAGTGATTTGTCTACTACCCTTACTGTATATTTAGCTTTTCCTGTGAGATTTTTACTTTCATATGTTTTCTTATCATTAATTAGTGCCATTTCTTTTCAGTTTAAACAAGTCCCTTTAATGTTTCTTGTAGGGCCAGTTTACTGTTGATGAACTCCTTTAGCTTTACCTTATCTAGAAAGCTCTTTATCTCTCTTCTATTCTGAAAAATAACCTTGCAGAGTAAATATCTTGGTTAGAAGTTTGTTTTTGTTTTTGTTTTTGTTTTTTCATTTGTTTCCCTTCAGTACTTTGATTAGGTCATGGCAATCCCTTCTGGCCTGCAAACTTTCTGAGGAAAAATCTGGTGATACCCCTTAAGGAGTTTACTTTGTATATAACAAGTTGTTTTTCTCTTGCTGTTTTTAAGATTCTATCTTCATCTTTAATTTTTGACCTTGTAATCATAATGTGTCTTGGTGTGGATCTCTTTGAATTCTTCTTTGGAATTCCCTGGGGTTCCTGGTCCTGGATGTCTCTTTCCTTTTTCAGCCATTATTTCTTCAAATAAATTTTCTCCCCCTTTATTTCCCTCTTCTCCTTTTGTGACCTCTATAATGCAGATGTTATTCTACTTAATGTTGTCCTATAGATCCTCTAAGGTTGCTTCACTTTTTTTTTTCTTTTTGGGTTTTGTCAGGATGAGTTTCATTGCTTTATCTTCCTTCTTGCTGATCCATTCTGCTTCATTCAGTCTGCTGTTGAACCCTTCTACTGCATTTTTCAGTTCACTTATTGTATTCTTCAGCTCTCTGACTTCTGTTTGTTACTGTATTATATTTTCTTTTTTGTTGATGTTCTCACTGTATTCATCCATTCTTCTCTTGAGTTCAGTGAGCACCCTAATGACTATTAGTTTGAACTCTTGGTGGGGTAGATGACTTTTCTCATTTCATTAAAGTCTTTTTCTGAGGTTTTGTCTTTTTTTTTTTTTCATTTGAAAAATACTCTTCTGTATTCTCATTTTGCCTGATTCTTCCTTGGCTGTGGTATGGCTGAGACACATTGGGTTGGCTGTAGTATAGGGGGAAAGGGCGGGATGCTCACCTGGCCAGTTGTTGCTCCCTTGTGGCATGGAGGGGTGTGGGATGCTTGCCTCTCTGTGACATGGCTATAGCATCAGGGGGTTCACATTAGTAATTATTTAACTTAGCTAGCTGTCACTCTGTCTAGAGGATAAGCCTGAAATATTGGGATATTTGAACTAATTAAAAATATAAAGAAAGAGGGACACCTGAGTGGCTCAGTCAGTTGAGTGCCCAACTCTTAATTTCACCTCAGGTTATGGTCCCAGAGTCATGGGATTGAGCCCCATCTTGGGCTCTGCACTGAGCATGGAGCCTGCTTAAGATTTTCTCTCCAGGTCTCTGCTCCTCTCCCCAACTCATGCTTGTGCACTTTCTGTCTCTAAGGAAAAAAAAATAGAGAAACAAAAAAGCGTTGATTAATGGCAAGTCAGTGGAAGAGTAATGTGATATTATTACTTATTAATACAACTTAATCTTATAACATTATTATGTGTAATAAGGATAATAGGTTGTTTTAATTGTATACTGACAGCTTTGCTAAATTAGACATTTGCATGTTTCAGAATTTACTTACAGTAGCTGTATAAATACACCATTCCAGAAATTTTCTGTTGTGTGACTTTTTGGGTAATAACATAAGACTGATAATCAACAATGTATGATTCTTCACAGTTTTGCTAATCAAGGAGTGAAAACAGGAACAGAAGACCGGAGAATCCGAAGAAGCACAAGGTTTCGACTGAGAGAGACCAGGTATGGTTTGTTTCTATGACCATTACATTATTTAACTTCGTTGAGTACAAGTTTTATTATATATAAAAACAGATGACAATACATAATATTTAGCAGTTTTGTGAGGCACTGTAACAATATGACACTGATACAGTGTAGATGTATTATAAGACCTCAATGTATATTTACTTATGTATATTTTTTATTTTGTTTATCCTCTGGATAACCTTAATAATACTTCTCAGATGTTTCAAAATCTGAAAGGAATGCTTCTAAAACCATGGACTACCCATCTTAGAATGAGAATAATAAAACTGTTCTAATTTTGTCATTACCCAGAGAGGTTGATTGAGAAAAATAAGATCAGTCCTCAAGTAGTATTTTTTACTCCCCATATGCCTTTTAATAGGACTAGGAGGAAAGAAGAATTAGTGTAAATAGTTTCAAGTTCAGGACTGCATGAGGTTACACTGACAAGTATTCTATGGTAAATGATCTGGAAATTTCATTCCACAACAGCAAAGTACCAACTGTCTATGGAATGCACTAGGCAAGTGCATGCACTTTCTATGTTATTATTGAGAAGTGCAAAGTGGCAAGATGTGGGCAGGTAGTGAGGAAATAAGGGTGAAGTGTTAAATAAAGTACTGCAGTCAAGAAGTAGAGGAGCTGATGTGCTGCTCTTATGATTACAGTATTTGTTTTAGCAAAAAAGAAAAAGTGCTAATTAGAGTAAGAAAACTTTGCAGTAGGAATGCATCATTTCCATATATTGAATCTGAAGAGTCAATAGGGATAGGATGCTGCCAGGAAGAGGGCAGTGCTATTAGAAATGGTTGCAGTGTAGTTATGTAAAATGACTGTGAGAAAGGCAATAAATCGTTGAAGAAGCAAAGGAAAGCAAAGTTGAAGGGAAATAGTTAGCTCCTCAGGGGGGATTATGAAACATGACTTGGTCAGCATGCATGCTGTGAAAGGGAAAAAGTGATCAGAAAGTCAGAGACTAATGACTATCTTTTATCACATCATATCAAAAAAATAAAAATGAAAGGAGAATGAGAGAGCCAAGTAAGTAGGGCATTATCAGAAAGAGGTGATTATAGGAAGCCTGCGAAGAGAAGTTTGTTAAAATCTAGACATTTCAACCCTCACCAGATTCACATACTCTACAGCCATTATTAATCTTATCGATGCAAAAGTCAGCATGAATAGTAGATTTTTTACTACTTGGAAATATAGAATTCAAAAGTTCTATACATGTTTTATGGAATTGTTTATTTTCTATCTTTGGATTTTTAATGGAAGGAAAAGGTTGGTTTTGATTTGTCCAATTCGGAAGACAGGAACTGAAAGATTTGTGAGGGCTGTTTGGGGTGTAAACACAGATTTAACTTGGCAACCTAACTTCAGTGTTTAAAGGTTATAGCAGTTTTCAGTCAGAGTATGTAATACCAAGAACTAAGGGTTCTGTATAAAGTAATGAAGAATCCTTAAAGATGAGTATAACATGATGGTGAGGAATCCAGGGGGTAGCAATATTGGACATAATGACAGGAAGGTAGTACATGGTGCAAGTCAGTTACCGGGTAACATGACACTAGCCATTGACACTATGCCCAGGGAGACGATAAGACACTAGACAGTATAGCAGAGAATAACCTTATTATTTTTTTAAGTTCACTTATTTATTTTTGAGAGAGACAGAGACAGCATGAGCAGGGAAGAGGCAGAGAGAGAAGGATACAGAGAATCTCAAGTAGGCTCCATGTTGCCAGCACAGAGCCCAACATGGCACTCAAACTCGTGAAACCGTGGGATAATAACCTGAGCCAAAACCAAGAGTTGGACACCTAACCAACTGATCCACTCAGGTGCCCCAGGAATGACCTTACTATTACAGGGAATAACCAGAAATCAACGCTTGAGATTTTTGATCTAGAATTCCAGTATAGATAACCTCATGTCAGTATAATGAAATCACCATGCCTAAAGGAACATTTCGTTCCATTATTAGGATAATTAATATGTGCATATTTAATGATAAATCCCATCATATTTGAACTAATTGGACTAAGAATAGCTAAAATATTTTAAAGTTTTCTTCAATATTCAGAAATTGATTGGAAGGCCTATTGAAAATGAGAAACATTAATGGATCCAGCTGACACTGGTAGGGGACATATGAAGATAGCAGACTGTACATCAATATTTATAAAAGCCAGTACGTTTATATGGCTGGGTTTTTTTTGCCAATTCTGATCATTATATATTAATACAGGCTAGCCTCGCAGTCTAAATATTATACTTTGTTTTTAAGAAAGTAATTAGGATGCTTGATTATGATTAGAGTTCTCATTTCTTAGCACAACTTGTTTTTTCCCAAATTCCAATCTTTTCCTCCAAGTGACTTTTCTGTATGATTGGGTACATCATCAGTTACCTGTTCTATGACAGCTGATCCCAACATTTTCTTTTCTGTTTTATTCTCTTACTAGGAAACTTGTCTTATAATTATAAACATCTCAAAAGAACTTTTCCATGGAACTCTATGATAAGATAAAACTATTGATTTCCAGATAGGTTGCTATTCTAGACTCGTGTATTCAGTCTATCCTCATTATTCATGGATTCAATACTTGTGATTTTCCCTACTCACTAAAATTTATATGCAATCCCAAAATCAATATCTATGGCATTTTAGCAATCATTTCCCCACATGCACAGAGGGGAAATATTTGGGTCACCTAGTACACATGTTCCCAGCTTAAGTGAAAAAAAAAAAAAAAGACAATGCTCTGCCTTCTTCTTCTTTTGGCTTTCATAATGTAAAGAAGTATTATTTTCATAGTCTGTTTAGTATGACATTTTAATAATATTTTTGTGCTGTTTGTTGATGATTTTGCTATTTGAAATGGTCTCCAAGCATAGTGTTGAAGTGTTGTCTAGTGTTCCTAAGCACAAGAAAGCTGTGATGTGCCTAATAGAGAAAATATTTCTTACATAGCCTCACTTAGGCATGAGTTACAGTGTTGTTGGCTGTGAGTTCAGTGTCAATATGTCAAAAGTATATATTAAACAAGGTGTATTTAAATAGAAATACAAGTAAGATAAGGGTTATTGCCGGAGTCCAGCTCCAACAGGCCCAGGGGTTCCCGAAGGAAGAACAGTGTCGGTGAAAATAAAAGAAAACTAAAGTAAGAAAGTAGAAAATAAAAAACTAAAACTAAAATAAAAATGGACACAGACAACAGCAGTGTGTTGAACTAGCTGATTTATTGCAGTAAACGTGGCATTATATATGCTAGTGATTTCCTTATAACATACGTCATCTATGTTTTTCTAACATTACCTAATTTTGAAAATGTTCCTATGTGTAAACAACCTTTAAGAAATAACATGGTGATTTTCCCCTAGCTTTCCCGCATACCGTTTGATTATAAATTTCTTACATTATTGCATTATGCATCTGCATTTATCTATAATCTACAAAGCATTGGCTTTGCTGTTCTCGTGAAAGGCCCTCCATTTCTCAACACCTGAAGTGGAACAGTTACAGGGACATGACCTCCTAACCACATGAGGCCAGAAGAACAATGTGTTTGCCTCGGTCGGAGGTGCCAGAAAGGGGCTGAAAAAGCCTTAGAAACCCATGCCTCATACATTCTCAGAGAGACAGTGCACCTAGGAACCAATGAACCATTCTGTAGCTTAACCGACTAGGTTCAGTCATCATCTGGAATGCCTCCGAGGGGCCAGGTGGGCCTAGGGGTTGAAGTCACCTGTGCCCAGAGATACACTCCTTAGTTGCCGGAGTGAGGCTTTCTATGTCTCTCCTTTACAGGCCCTCTTTGCTGGCAAATGCATGAGGCTATCCTTCCTGTAAGTAGAGGAGTCTCCATAGAGGATGGCAAGGGCTAAACGTAAGGCCGCACAATTTCTTGCGGAACCTTATTTTCTCCTAATGGTTCTTTTCCCAGGGGGCCTGCCGAGGGCAATTCCCCAACAGACAATACCCCAGGTACTTTAACAAGGCCAAATTACCTAAAAGCAGGAGTACAAGAAGCTTCACTGTCGTGGGCCCCCCTGCAGTCACCATTCCTTCCACAGCCCGGGCCCTGCCACTCAGGCTGGGATAGCTTGGCTTCCAGCAGGTTATATACTTATTGGTCAATGAAAATAGTGTAATCAGGGTATCAGAGGAACTCCATCTTTCCTCTAGAAGTAATGCTTCAGTATTTGATAATTCAGTGTTCATGGGGATTTCATAGGACATAATTACTGTAAAATATGATAATCAGCTATATATGAGCAACTATAATATTGTTAACAGCATTTAAACTTTTAGTATCTTAAGTTTGGGTTTTCTTTTTCATCATACCTTGAATGAATGGATACAGCAGGAGTGAATTCTGGTTTGGGCTAGGGAATATGTGAGACTGAAGAGCAAAATTTATATAAAATAGATGACTGAGTTTTCTGCAGATGAACAGGCAAATGTGAATTAAGAATTATATAAGAAAGATGCAGAAAATGAAAGTCAGATATAAACAGTTCTCCCAAGACCGGTAGGGGCTTCAGTACCAAGTTATAGATGTGTAAGAGGTAATTCTGTCACCCTTCACCCAATGTGCCATGCATGTGACACATCATCCTGCCTTCCTGGCATCGCTTCTGATGTCCTTACACCTGTACCTCTTCAGAACGCTGGCATTTGTTTGTGTTTTCATAGGTATATATGCTGTTGTTTTAAGGTTTCTATCCCACCAAGTCTTGTCTCCTCTACTGTGTTTCTATTAAAATTTCTCACCTTAATGCACCTAACAAAAGCTTTGCAATTTCAGCCTTGAGCTCCCTCTGGACAATGCCAACACTGGCGAGAAACCACGGCCATTATGTCCTTCATCATAAGTAGAAGTACTATTAATACCAGATGCCCACGTTCAACATGGGATGGCTGTAAGGATATTAAGCTTATGTCAGAAAATATTTCCATTAATCTGTACATTATCAGTCTTTCACTTCTTCTAATCCTTTGGGGCTTCCCAGTTGCCTTTTAACACCATTTTCCAGAGGATGGGTATGCATCAAAGGTGATTATTGATTGCCTACAACCAAAGATGACCCCTATTTTATTTTCTGATCAAAGGAAATAGGTGTAGAAAGTCTAGATTGTTCTGTGAATTCCAGAATGTTCACTGAAGCCAAAACCATGTGAACCAAAAGCTGCTGTGTAGCAAAAGCCTAAGGATCGGTGTTTTAAAGATCTTTTAAATTGTATGTTTCATTACTAAGCTAATTCTCACCTACTGTGAATGTTACAAACAAATACAATTAATCTTCAGCTGGAAGGAAATTTGAGGTTCAGTTTTAGTTGGTCCTCATTTATAACAAGTACACATGGAATTTTTTAGAGTTAGATTGTGGTAATCGGGAAGTTACAATAGAACTTCAGCATCAGAAGGCTCATACATTTGAGTAATAGGAGGTAGCTTCATGGAATTGATGGGATTAACTCCAGCCTGAATGAGTAGATATTAGCTGTATGAATGTGAGGGGAAAGGTAATAGGGGATTTGCAATCAGCATGGACACAGGCAGAGTGTGGGAGTAAAATTATTATTTGAATGCTGCTATGCTGCTTCCTCAGAGAAAATGGGATTTAAGCATGGGGCCAGATACACAGGGCAACTGTAGGAATTTCTACTTGATTTAAGAGGCAATCACTACTTTCTTGAGTAGATTTGGCAAAATGAGCAGGATGGATTAGAAAGTTAAAGAGGAAGACTTAAAACAAAGTGACAAGCTGAAGATCTGGCTCAGATGCCTAGCCTGGAGGCAGTGGCATCCTGACCCAGCAGTCTCATTGACTGGAGTATACTATTTCTTCTGGGACTTTTGCTGAAGAAATACAGTGAGAACTGAGGCAGGTATCTGGTTGTTCCTAGGTTCTAGGCCAGTGATATCACCTTGAAAGTATTCACCAGATGGTGTCACTTGCCAAATTATTTGTAATAATAATAGTAACTATTACTGTTTTTACTACAGCTCGGTGGCCTCGTAAATGAAGCTTATAACCTGCATCATGGCCTCTGAGATTCTTTAGTACCTTCATTCTAAATTTATCTCTCATCCTTTCCTGTTAAAAATTCTATGCTAAACTAGCATCTTACCTGCTTATGGTATGCTTTTCGTGAGTTTACACCTTTCTAGTTTTCATATCTTTGGTTTAGTGCCCTCTCCTATCCTTCAGCCTCCTTTAAAGTTCCAGATCCAATGTTACTTTATTTGTAAAATCTTGATTCCCTTAGGTTGAACCAGTTTCTACTGAGGGGAAGTTAAGAAAACTGAATTTATATTTGGGCAGAACTGCATTTGAATATATCCCACTTGCTAACTGCAATATTTAGCTTTACATGTTGCAAGTACCTCATTGTAACATGCAGATGAAAACTATGCATCATGTAGTTGTGAGGATTAAATGAAATACAGTATGAGATTCAGGGCAATAGGAAGACCTCACTAAATGAAAGTTACTAATTATAACAAAGCAATTGTCTCACTTTATTGTAATCAGTTCTAAGTAGTCTTCCTACCTGTACTATAGTTACACTCCTGTACTGTAAAATTCTAGAGAAGAAAGGGTATTTTCTTCATTTTCCCATATGTCCTATTTGCTGTCACAGTGCCTGCCACCTAGTAGGCATTCAACAATTATTTTGTTTACATCAATATGTAAAATTCATACAAGTACAGTGAAGATAGTGTGAATAGTTTTGCTCATAAAGTTAGAGGTAGTGTTAAAACTAGAAGGAAAAAAAAACTCATTAGCCCAGTTTTCTATTACCTCTTTCGCAACATATCCCAATGTGCATTTTAAATAGTCTGAGTCCTAAAACTAAGAAAAAGATGTCTGTCATTAAATGACATGCTAGAGTCAGCATACTACAACCTGTTTTTTTTTATTTTTTACAGTTTCATATTAAAGTTTCAGGAGTTCATTTAGTAACTGTTTTGCAGAGAATTTCCAAATATTTGTGAGCCTGATCATTATATTGGGGTGAATGGGTAATGGCTAGTTCCAAACATAGAAATTGTTTCCAATAATACTTTCTTTGGGAATTCTTCACCAAAAGATTGATTTTTTTTCTGAATCAAACCCTTGGTTTAATGAACTTTATTTTACATCTAGCGAGAGCTTTTAAATGAAAAAAGCCCTCGCTACATCTGGATATAGGTTTTTCTAGCCTATGCCACAGAGACATCCTAAGTACTCCCTCTAGTTATTTAACCTCTGTAATTGTCACAATTATGTTTCACAGCTATTAATTTTAAGAAACTCCTGTTTACAATCTATGGTTTAAAATAAGCATCTAAACAAGATTATTTGAAAAGGTCTAACAAAGATTTATGGGTCTTTGACACAAAAACTAAAGACTAAAATATTGACTGATATCATTCACAGGATTTTGTACAGAAAATGTTTTTCTTCTCTTAGAGGAAAAAAAAAGAACAAGAAATTTTAAAACTCCGACTTTCTCCTTACCTTTCATTTGTGATTCTTGGGCATTTGCCTGAAAGAAGAGTTATGTGTCAGAGAAGGCAATAGAGCAAAAATGACAATGACCTTGGAAGACACATTTTAAATTCTCTAGATGTTCATTTTCCCTTTGATATCTTTTGAAGAGAGCATAGGAATGAGAATCTACTTATTCTGTTTACCCAAAGGAAAACAGTGGAAACTTGTTTGAAACTCAAGTTCTTCTTCATAATACCATTAAGGAGAGACTTGTTATGAAGACAACCAACACAGATTTCACATAGGGAAGTTGCTCACTCTTCAAAGGTAGATTCCTGAATTGTCTTTGCAGAAGCCAGGTGATAAAGAGCTAATTTTGCAGGCATTTCTTGTGTGTGCTGTGATGGGTAAGATCTAAAGAGATGAATTTGCTAATTAAGGGAATGATTTCCATTTGAGAAGGTTTAAGAGCATTTGAGGTTTAATGATGTCAAGTCTGACAATGCTGTAGGTCTGGGGCCACAGCTAGAGGGGGGCCAAACTGCCAACAATTGATGATCCACATGGTTGTTTCAGAAATGCATTCTCTGAGATTGTGAACTAGAATTCAGATGTGTTGTTGGAAACGTGAAATTTCCAAAAAAAGAAAACGTTAATTATGGCTGTGTATGTTCATTACTGTTTACCAAGCAGCCATTTTCACATTTGATAATCTGTAGCATTATATTAATGAGCAACAAATTAGTGAGATAATTTCATGTATATATTTCTGATTTGAATTGTTATAAATATCATTAACATGGCACTTCTATTATGCTAAGTATGAAAAATAGAATTTCAAAAATATAGAACCCAACCACGTGAGTGGTCTTCTTTTACCAATGATGGATTAACTGTGTGTCCTCAAGTAAATCCCTTCAGCATAGTGAGGATAGGTCTTACCTGTGTTACAAATCAGTTAGATTGCATTTTTTTATTGTGACTACATTCAACCAAATTCAATAAAATATGTTGAGAATAGTACTTTAAAAAAGCCAAAGTAGAGCCAATACATGTAAAAGGCAAATGCTTGCAAGCTGTATAAAGTGTAATTATACAGAATGCGTACAATTTGCCATCAATACCCTAGCACTCCTACCTCACTTCTTTCTTCACAGTAATGTCATATATATTTTTCCTTCAAAATCCATAATTAATTTCATGAATGCCATTACAGCAAATGATATAATTACTCATTAGAGTTGTGGGCAATCATTTAAAAAGCCATTAAGAGTTAGTCATTGTGTTTTATTTGATTTGTTAACTAGAAACATTATTAGGATTTTTTTCCCCAGAGGCAAGATTAAAGGGGGAAGGTACACATTATAGTATCTATTTTCAGCTTCTGAATAAAAATGATTCTTAAGACCATGTATTCAAGACAGGGAGATTTCCCATCCTGTTCTCTTAAACCTGAAATGATTTAGCTCTCACAATCTGCCTAAAGACTCTGGCAAGTACCAACCCTTGACTTCCTCCATGTTATGTAGAATTTCCCTAGAACTTAATCACACCTTTACACAATTAAAAGGCAACAAAATATTTTATAGTTTATACATTCCCTTGTTACACATATGAAGAAACTGAGGACCAGTGAATTAAACATCTTGAGGAAATATTTATTTATCATGATGACCCCATGTCCCTATCAACTCTGGAAGCAATTACCTTTCTCTTATTCTTCTATTTGAATAGTCTCTATAATTCCTATAAATAAACTGAAGTGGTCTTTATTCTTTCACACTGTTACTTTACTTTGTATGACAATATTTATATACTTCTCTCTTTATACCCCTAACCTATCTAAATTATAACCATGCTTCCAGGCCTAGCACACATCCTACACAGTTATCCTTAATCATTCCAGCAATGGTGACATCTCTTTTCTTTTAAACATTTGTAATCTTGTATTTTTTCATAATAGGTAATATTTACTGCATCATTGTTCTGTCTTCACAAATGGCTTTATTACATAAGATGCCACATATTGTTTCTGCTAGTATTATTTCATACTGTTATTTAATCTTATTGTTTTATAAAACACTTGAGAGGACTCTGTCATCTATAAATCTAGATTGTAAGCTCCTTGAGGGAAAAGATCAGGGACTATATAATACAATGTTTTCAGGATATTGCATACTATTATATACATAGTTAAGTATTTAATGCAAAACTGCTGACTGTCAAGACTGTCAAACAAATGTCTACCTTATTTTTCTTGTTTTGTTTTTTTGTTTCATTTTTTGTTTTTTATCTTTCTTGTTTTTACAAAAGACCTGTCCAGTGTCTATTTTAGTTTTCGATTATGTAAACACAGAGTTAACTGAACTTCTTAAAACCTTGATAAAATTGTCAGAGGGGAAACTTCAGTGTCCATGGACCTCATGGGGTCCTTCCTCAGTTCCTTGCTAAGGCTCCTGTGGAATCTTTTTTTGACCTCTTTCCCCATTTTCATCTAACTTTTCCACATAATATGTTTCAGCATTAGTTAAGACAAAAACAAAAACAAACAAGTAACGATGTTACTTATCTTTTAGAGTACTTCCTTCTCTTTGTTATATTATCTTACATTTATTTTGATATGTTCTTATACCTTTTACATGTAAAGGAAATCCTGAATAATGATGTTTTCTTATAACAAATCTAAAAGTAAATAATATTTAGTACTTGCACTTCAGGAAGAGTTTCACGAAATACATATTACTCAGTTGGGAATAATTAGCAGGCTCTGTTTTACTGTGTAAATAGAGAAACACACAAAACAGGGTGAAAAATATTTAAAAACACTTACATCTATGTTTACATATCAGATGAATCACTGATCAGCTGTGCATCAAAAAAGGACTTTTCTCTTACAATTTGCTAATCACATATATCGATATATATTAATATTCATTTGTAGTGAACAAATTCTTTTATTATTTTTTCAGTTTTATTTAAATTCCAGTTAACATACAGAGTAATATTAGTTTCAGATGTACAATATAGTGATTCAGCACTTCCATACAATACCCTGTGCTCATCACAAGTACGTCCCTCAATCCCCATTGCCTATTTCATCCATTCCCGACCACCTTTCCTCTGGTACTTTTTCCCTATAGTTAAGAGTCTGTTTCCTGGTTTCCCTCCTTCCCTTTTTTGGTCCCTTTGTTCATTGAACAAATTCATTTCAGCTACATGAGCAAGTTGAAATCTCGACATTGAAGAGTACTACTGGGAGAAGGAGAGATGGGTGTGGGATGAAAGAACCAGTATTATGTGATGGGAAGATAGCCAGTTTTAGGTCGTTAGAACATGGACTTCAAACTGGTGGCCCACATAATGGGGACATACAGCAGTGACAGTGTGAGGTTGTACATCGAGCCACAGGTAACAGGTGTACTGCATCAGACACAGAAGATTTCGTGGCGAGCATATAATGAACCAGGAGTAGTAATTTTAAAAACTCATTCAAAATTGGGCCACCTGATCACTTTAAAACAGAGAAAAGAAAGAAGAAAACTAGTAAGTAAAAAATGGCACACAGGGTCTTAAAGAAGCCAAGTAAGCTTCAAGTTTAATGTGCAGTAAGATATTTTTAGCAAAGAGAATGGTATCAGCAAACCAAGGAGATCATATTTTGGATTTTTGTTATGCCCTCTTGAAAGACAAAATCCTAGGATATTAAAAACCTGGAATGTTCCTTCTTCTGTGGCAATTTTTCATATTTCTCTCTAATCCAGCAAAATGCAGGTCTTCTTTTGTATGCCCTTCTTTATTTTGTTCTTTTTTTAAAGTGTGTGTTAGTCCTTTCAAATCTGATGGTGAAGAATGGTTTATTCAGTTTGGTATTTAGGCACTGGTATATGGATTAGGGCTTTAATTTTTTGGAATCCCTTTAATGTTTATTTAGTTATGTCAGATATTTGGGAAATTTCATAGTGTTATATGTTTATGCCTTATTTTATGCAAAGTGTATATATTTGCATGGTGGTACTCACAGTTTCTGATACTTTATATAAACTAAAAGCTAGGGCATTAATTTTGCTCATTACCAGTTTCTTTACAAGTGTCCACTGAACTTATGCCAAGATAGACTACACCCTGGGCCACAAAACAAACCTTCTGTGACCCTACTGGTTTCAAAATAGAGATCAATAAAAGAAAAATTACGGGAAAAGACCCAAACACTTGGAGATCAAACAACACACTACTGTCATCCATGGGCCAAAAAGGAAGTCTCAAGGGAAATAAACATATATACATTGAACTGAAGTAAAGTGAAAATACATGTCAAAATTTATGGGACACAGCTAAAGCAGTATGGAGAAGAATGTAGCCTGAAATGTGTATGTTAGAAAAGAGGAAAGATCTCAATAATCTAAAATGCCACCTTAAAAACCTAGAAAAATAAGAGCAAAGCAAACCCAAAGCCAGCAGAAATAAGGAAATCATAAAGATAAGCACAGAAATCAGTGAATCGACAGCAGTAAAAAATGATAGAGAAAGTCAATGAAACAAAGAGCTGGTTCTTTGAAAATACCAAGAAAACTGGCAAAACTCTAGCAAGACCAACAGCAACAAGACAAAACAAAACAAAAACAAACAACCCCCCCCCCCCCCCGCCAAACACACACACACACACAAAAAGGGAAGACACAAACTACCAATAGTTGGAACAGACTGGGATATCACTATAGACTTCATGGATATCATAAGGACAATAAAGGAATTGTGCTACAAGCAACTAAACACCTGTAAAACTGACAATGTAGATAAAATGGATCAATCCTTGAAAACCACAAACTACCACAACTCACCTAATAAGAAATCTATACTTTGAATACCTTAGCTGTTAAAGAAGTAGAATCTATAATTAACAAAACTCTCAATGAGAAATCTATAGACACAAATAGTATCACTAAAGAATTCTGTAAGCCAATTAAAGAAGAATTTTATGACCGATTTTATGCAGTCTCTGCTAGAAAATAGAAGGATGAATGCCCAGGTTACTTTGTGAAGCTAGAAATACCTTGTTACCAAAACCAGAAAATGACAATACAAAAAACAAACAAACAAAAACACCATAGACCAATATTCCTCATGAATTAAAATGTATAAGTTCATAACAAAACATTAGCAAACTGAATTCAGTAGTTAATAAATACAATAACATAGCATAAACAAGTGAGTTCTATTCCAGGGATACATGGCTGGCAAATTTAATATTCATAATATACCCATGTAATCTATCATATTAACTGACTAAAAAAGAAAAATCACATAATCATACAATTGTTTTTAAAGCAGCATTTGACAAAATTCAATACCTGTCCATGATAAAAATTCTCAGAATAACAGGGATAGTAGTTAAATTTCCTCAACTTGATAAAGAGCATCTATGAAAAACCTGCAGCTAACTTTATACATAATAGCGAATGAATGCTTTCTCCCTAAGATCAGAAACAAAGCAATAAAGTCCACTAATCTCTTTTATTCAACATAGTGCTGGAAATTCTAGTCAGTGCCATAAGGCCAAGAACATATGGTAAAAATTTTTTATCATGAAATTAAAATAATAAAATGTAGTTTACCTACACATACATTTTAAACAATCGCAACAACATGAACACTAGTGTCAGTGAAAATAAACATTTATAATGAAAATAATATGTAATTGCTAAACACTTAGGAGAAGGTACAGAATAGATTTCCAATTTCAAGTCTAAAATCTTATGATAAATATGCATTCAGAATCCTTTTACATTTGATGTGTATTTACATAATTAGATTATATAAAATATTAAATACAATTATATATATAATTATATATACTTATGTGTTTTATATATGCTTCTGTATATATTATATCATATATATACAGTTGTTATATATATACATACACGTATGCTTCTCATTAAATTTTACTAACAAAGAGGATTATTAACAGATTTTAAAAACTCGAGTATATTTCTCATTATCCCAGTTAATTTGATTTACTATTTCCCTCTGTGTATTTATTGATACGTGATCAGATGATCCAAACTAAAAAGGAAGAGAAACATTTGTAAGTCTATGAACCTGCTGAGAATACCTTACTCCATAGAATGAAAGCTTTGGAAAGTATAGAACCTCACAACTGTTAAGGTTTTTTGAAGTTTATTACTTGATAAAGCAAGCCGCACTATATTAGACCACACATATATCCAGCTCTCTCTTGAGCAAATTCAGAAATGATGATCTCACTAATTCACAGGCTTTCAAGAAACAACAAACCAACTTGCAGTCCAGGAATCTGGGATTTTTTTCAAAACTTGACATTTTCATGTGATTTTTGAAACCTTTGGCAGAGAATGCTCCCTCAGTCCTTCTGGAAATGTGGCCAGGTGGAATGCTAAATTACCACAGCAAAGCTGACTTGAGGAATTGAAAATGACAGGCTATATCTGAATGTTTCATTCTCTGCATAAGTACATTTTTTCCTCTTCATATCCAGGAACAAAGACTTGTATAATAAATGACTCTATGATGTACAGTTGTTCTCAAGCATTAAATTATGCCTTTTACCTCAGGGCTTATCATTCATAGAACATATAACATACCTAGAAGGTCCTTCCGGTAAGCAATACCGCTCGCTAGTGCTGAACCAAATTTAAACCTCCCTAGACTCACAATGAAATTGCTTGTTCTCCTGATTGTTTTATTCAACTAATGATTTTGCAATATCACATTCAATTGACTAATTATACAAGGAGAGATGCTGAATACCCATCTTTTCTAGATTAGAATAATTTATAAGTGCAGTTTTTCTATTCCATTAAATAGTACCACCTTTTAATGAGACATAAGCACAAACAAGGCAGACACAATGATATGTTACAAATAAGAGAAAGAAAATACAATTTGGGTAGGCAAATGTGTTAGTGGAATAAGTGTCAGTAAAAGGAGTTTTTATTTATCATCATGGACCAGTATACCCATAAGAGATCCCAGGATAGCCTTACCACACACACACGCGCACACACACACACACACACACACACACGCATGTGTTTATATATTTAACAATAAATAAATGGAAGACTAGACAGTTGTCATGTTTCTCATTTTGTATGGATGATTAGTAGCACGGCCAAGTCCAAAAATTTTATATCAGGGCTTGTTTTCCTCCCGAAATAGTCTGCGCCCTGTTCTCAGAGCATGGATAACATGTGTACTTCTCTCTTGAGAATTTCAGGCAAAAGTTATTTTGTCTGCCGCTTTTTCCCTTTGCCCATGCCCTCAGTGTGTTCTCCTGTTTTTGCCATGCTGTCCCTCTTTAAACTCAGTTTAATTTTGACAGTCTGGTGCTATTTATGAAGGCCCCATTGGGATGCCAGATGGCAGAACTATTCATCTCTCCTGTGGGTGCCTGGCCATGGGCCATAGGTTATTCATTTCTGGCTTTTAGTTCAACTGTGAAATGAGAATTGGTCCTAACATGCTACTTTGGAAATAGCAGAACCTAACTTTAAATGCCCTTAATATAAATGTATCCATATGATTGGGAAAAAGTAAAAATATTTTTGCATTGTTTAACCCAATGTTTACATTTTAAATGTTCTTATTCACAAAGATCTGGGCTTGTTTTGTTTTTAAAATGTTTTATTTTTAGTTTTGTTCTATATATTAGTACTTTAAACAGGAAGCCATTCCAGAACCATACTAAACATATGTTTAAGTCAAATAATAAGGGGAATAATTGTGTCTTTTTATATAGAAGACTCTGTATCATGAGACAGTTATAATGACCAGGTCCTTAATTTAGGGAAGTGCCAAATAATTGCATCTAGAGATATACAACATCGTAAAAAGCAATCAGTTGGTGTTACAGATTAGTGGTGTACAACTTGTGTCTTGTTGTGTGCCTTGAGTGCTACTGTAGGGAGAAAGATTGGGAGGTTCTTTACAGCTAGATTTCTCCAATGTCACTTCATCTAGAGTAGCTATGTTTTTATCTGGTTAACATATAAAACAAGGCCTAAGCATTGGAGGTGAAAAATAGTTCTGAGTAAATTCTAACAATTTTAATTAAAACTTTGTTATCCAGTTACTCTGGTAGTGTCTGCGTTCCCTACAGGAAGAATTGTGTGTACATAATGCCAAAAGATTTAATGATCTTGGGACCCAAACGTGTTTGCTAGAAAATATCCCTAAAAGGGTCCAACAGGAGGAGTTAGCAATTTCACATTGGAACAATAATCAGGATTAGGATTGGAAGAAAAGCAGTGATATATCGGGGTTGTAGGCATCTCCTCAGGTTCAATAATGATGACACGTAGAAGACAGCTTGCAGCATCATGCCAGAGAAGGTGTTCCATCCACATGCGCACAACCCATGGTGGTTTTAGAGCAAGGCAATACCGTGTTGTGCTGTGCTGTGAGCCGTGGAAGACAAGAGTGAAGGCAGTGGCAAGAGCGAGCCTGGGAAAAGAAATAGAGGTGTTCAGTGGGTATTTTCCAAGCTGTCAGAGGTATCCCCAAAATGAGAAATGAAACACTGTATTAATGCTATCTTATTTTCTCCCTACAGTGTAGTGAGATCTTGGAACTTCCAAGTTTTATCCAATAGTCAGAAATATGTATCGTCTTGTGACTTTATATAATTTCTTAAGACTAGAAAAGACGGTTTCCTTCTCAAATAGTGACAGTTACCTATTTGCGTCTCACAATGATAGGAGAGATTATTTGGAAAAAATAGGAAATTCATAAAATAGAGTTTCATCAACATTTTTTTATTTTGTTATTTTCCTGAGTAAACCTTGTTTCCTTCTCATCATAACCTGTAATATATTATTAAAATAATTACATATTCTATACAGGTGACATTTTAAACCAAAATCCCAAAACTGTAAAACTGGTTAAAAGTCTAGAATTTTGGCCTCAAGTTCATCTGCATTCTGAGCCTAGCTGCACAGTTTATTAAATATTTTATTTGGAAAATGTTTCTTAAACTCTATATTGGGTAGTTGTTTTTTTTAATTTTTTTAACGTTTATTTATTTTTGAGACAGGGAGAGACAGCATGAACGGGGGAGGGTCAGAGAGAGAGGGAGACACAGAATCCGAAGCAGTCTCCAGGTTCTGAGCTGTCAGCACAAAGCCTGACGCGGGGCTTCAACTCACGGATCGTGAGATCATGGCCTGAGATGAAGTCGGACGCTTAACTGACTGAGCCACCCAGGCGCCCCTATATTCAGTAGTTTTGAGGCAAATTCAAAATTGCACATACCTCTGTGAAAAGTACTTAGTTAGCAGAGCATAAATCATCACAAATGCTATTTTGTACTGAAAAAGGAAAACAAATCTTCACCGAGCTAGTCTGGGGAAGACTATTTTAGAAAAGGGTCTTCACCACTGCTTCAAAATTCTCCCACAGAGAGGGATCACCTACGCATAATTGATACTCAGTTTCTTCTTTACAATTAGAAGAGCAAGAAATTATTAATTGGTTAACAATTTTTCCTGTTGTGTCCATTTTCACCCACACATGCATAATTTAGGGAACTTCTCAGGATATATTTGTCATTGAAATTATATAATTTTTGATATTTAGAATTTATGCAGTAGCTTAATGAATTTCTGTAGCATTCATTTCCAAAACATGGAATTCGTGAAATCTTAAAGCATGTCTCATTTATTTCAGAAAATGAACCACCCTGGTGAAGAAATTGTATAGTCATATCAGAAATGTCACAAAGTGGGCCATTTTCCTGTAATACATCACTTTTCTGTTTAGATTGAAAGTGATAAAGAGGGCAAGGCAAAATAATAGATGATATGCCTTATTCTGAATGCTTTTTTACTCTGAAAAAAAAAAACGTGGCCATCTGTTGTCTGCGTGTCAAGTTGTTGAAAGTAAATGACATTTTTCTTTTTTATTTGAGAATAAATTTATGGAAATGCTGAACAAAGTTAACTTAAAAACATATGGTGATATTAATAAAGCACCTATGTAAATACTAAATCCTTATTATCCTTTGCATTTATGGGCTTGGATTTGGTTTTTAACTGTATTGTGTAAGCTCCAGAACATTCCTTACCACTCCAACTAAGATGGAGACTTAGACTGTGTCTGTGCGGGCAAAATGTGATAAAAAATTTATCAATTGTTTGAATAATTCTAGATCATTAACCATATTCTCCTGGAAAGTTAAATAATTGTGATTAAAATGTAATTATCACTTCTGCTTTAGCCATGTATTTGCCTCAAGTGTCTATTTCTTGTGTTTGTATGTTTATAATCATAATCACTCTAAAATTGATACAAATTCATAAACATATATTGAGGAAGGGAATACATGTGCAGTTAGAGAAAAAGAAGGATTCCCTTCTATTCAAGTTAGACCTGAGCTATTCCAGGAGGATTCATTTGACAGGTGGAAGCTTCAGAGATCAGGGTAGACAACCTACTCCTTCCCAGTGTTGTTAAGATATGAATTAATTTATTCTGTTTCCTTATTAGAGAGGAGAGGGACTGGTCCAACTTAACTGAATATAATTTTTTTTTTGGTTATATATGATCTAGTTCTTTTACAACCACAGATTAGAGAACATTCTAATCCCACAGATTAGAGAGCACTGATTTTATGTAAGCAGAATAGGTGGCCACTTTGTGGGATATTATTTTAGAATCTCTGCAAAGCACTTATACACACAGATTTACTCAATGATGCTAGAAATATCTATAATGGGAACAATTCTTTTTCTAACCAGAATTTGAGTTAATGTTTTAAAAGTATAAGAATAAGAAATTAGTGACTCATCTTAGGTAAAATATTATATATAAAGATAATGTAATACTACTAATATTGCTATGGTTATATTTATAAGAAGGGGTAAATGTTAAATTAGATCATATCTGAGCTCACAGTTTGTAGAGAGTATGGAGAAAGGAGCCTTGGGGATCATTAGAACTCTAGAGAGGGGAAGGGAAAGGATGGGCATACAGAAGGAAACAGGCACAGAATGGGAGTCTATGTGACATACTAGTTTTGCTTAGTCTGATATTAGCTACAAGGTTCTTAAGAGGAATAGAAAACAAAAATGTGGGATAGGACCAATTTCTATGTAAAATACCACATATTGATCTGGTTTAGTCTTGTATAATATAATTTTCATCATCATTGTGTGATTTGAGAAGTGATCGATTTTTTTTTTTTTTTGTCAACAGTGTCCCACCATTAACTGAATGTCCACAGCCCTATAGGATAATGTCTCCACTATGATAGACATTTTGCCAAATTGCAGAGTTTATTCAGATGCATTTTTTTTTGGAAAGTGGTCATAGTCATACTACTAAGTGATTACTAGTAGAAGGTAAATGACTCACAGGCAATAAGAGGGCACATGATGTCAGGAAGGCCGATGGAAACATAGAAAGGTCAAAACAAGCTCCAAAAAGTGACCACTTTCTTCTGAATTTGCTTTTTCCAGGACTTGTCTCAAAACAACATTCTTGTTACATCCAAGGCTGAACTTTGCCATTGAACTATAACATTTTGACAAATGAAAACAGCATGTACAAAATCCAAAATCCCATATACTTTCTCTCTTATTTATCATTTTTATCTCATATATAATGATGGAAATATTTCTATATACTTGGGCTCTTTTGAGGATTAATTATATAGGTATTAGGTCAGTGCATGTCAATTAATATGCATCTAAGCACTAGTTCCTTCTGTACCTTGAATTTATTTTTCAGGTAAATTTTGTTTACTGTTTTCCACTTCTGCTATTACTTTTACCAAAGACAGAAAAAGGCATTTTCTAAATTATGGTTTCTGTTGGCAATCAATGGCCCTCTGTAACAAGGCAGTATAAAACTGAGCAGTGAAAGGCATTTGGATGGACTCAATTTGGTAATATAAGTACATTGTTTCAAAAGTCAGAAAGAGTAATCTTTTATTTTTTCTCAATTTAAAATATTTATTGGTTTGCATGATCATACAATTATAATTTTTACATTTTTAATGTTTACTTTTTTATAAATTTTAAATTTTTTAAAATTTAAAAAAAAACTATTTATTTATTTTTTAATTTACATCCAAGTTAGTTAGCATATAGTGCAATAATGATTTCAGGAGTAGATTCCAGTGATTCATCCCCTATGCGTAAATAACCCAGTGTTCATCCCAACAAGTGTCTTTCTTAATGCCCCTTACCCATTTAGCCCATCCCCTCACCCACAACCCCTTCAGAAACCCTCAGTTTGTTCTCTGTATTTAAGAGTCTCTTATGTTTTGTCCCCCTCCCTGTTTTTATATTATTTTTGCTTCCCTTCCCTTATGTTCATCTGCTTTTTATCTTAAATTCCACATATGAGTGAAATCATGTGATATTTGTCTTTCTCTGACTGGCTAATTTCGCTTAGCATAATACCCTGTAGTTCTATCCATGTTGTTGTAAATGGCAAGGTTTGTCTTTTTGATCACCAAGTAATACTCCATTGTGTGTATATATATACATGTATATACATGTACATGTACATGTACATGTATATGTATATGTATATGTATATGTATATACATGTATATATACATATATATCACGTCTTTGCCCCAGTGGCAACTGGCCTTGCACCCAAGGCATCTTGTTGTAACCCATGGAGCTCCTCACAGTGGCCCGCAATCCTTTCCCCATCGCTCTTTCTTTGCAGGCACCTCATCACCCTCACCACCAGGCATTGGTCTCATAGCCTCCTCTGTTCAGCTGCTAACCCGGTGCTATGCCCTGGTACATGGATACTTATTTTCAGTTCTACTACACTCTCTCTGACTTTGGGTATGAAATTTGTTTCTTCTGAGTTTCTGGATCATCTATAAACTGAGGAAAATGATTCCTACCTTATAGAGATATTAAATTGATAAAGGTTAATTATGATTGTAAACATTTAGCATGGTGCCTGACATTAAGCTCTGTACTTTTCTTCACCTAGGGAATTGGGAAACTGGAGTTCTGGAGCTTTTTAAAACACATTATTTGATTTCCAGCAACTAAATCTTTTGTGCTTATTTTTCTCTATTACTACACTACTACTACTAAAACACAATACAATAGTGTCTATATTTCCCACATTATGGAATTAGGGTTGGATCTATGAGATAGTGTAGGCATATGACTTTTGAAAAGCACAGTGTTCTACTCATATAGAAAGTGACTGATAAAATTTTATTTTTCACTGAGCTTTGGCTCAAATTTAATCACAAAATCTACTGACTTCATAAAAATAACTATATTCCCCCCCTTAAAAACTTAAATAATATTTCTTTAGAAATGCATGCTGAAGTATTTATGTTTCATATATCATGATATCTGCAACTTACTTTTACATTTTTCCAGCTTCACTGAGATATAATTGCTAAATAACATTGTGTAGGTTTAATTTGTACAACATGATGATTTAATACATGTATATACTGTGAAATGATTACCACATTAATTAACACATCTGTTATTATTTTGTGGTAAAACAATTCAGATTTATTCTCTTAGCAAATATCCAATATACAGTAGAGTGTGATTAATTATAGTCAACGTGCTGTGCATTAGATCCCTAGAACTGATTCATCTTATACTGAAATTTTCTACCCTTTGGTCAATACTTCACCATTTCCCCAATACCCTAGATCCTGGTCACCACCAATTTACTGTGTTTCTTTGAGTTCAACGTGAAAAATGTCTTGTTAATGTTTATATAGTTTTGAGAGAGAGAGAGAGAGAGAGAGAGAGAGAGACAGACAGGGAGAGGGGCAGAGAGAGAGGGAGACACAGAATCTGCAGCAGGATCCCAACTGTGAGCTGTCAGCACCGAGCCTGATGCAGGGCTTGAAACCACAGACTGCGAGATCATGACTTGAGCCAAAGTCAGATACTTAACCAATTCAGCCACCCAGCCTCCCCAATACCACCTTTTTTTGAAAAATTTTTTAATGTTTATATATTTTTGAGAGAGAGAGCGAGCGAGCAGGGGAGGGGTCAGAGGTAGAGGGAGACACAAAATCCAAAGCAGGCTGCAGGTTCTGAGCTGTCAGCACAGAGCCTGATGCGGGGCTCAGACTTATGAACCATAAGATCATGACCTGAGCTGAAGTTAGACACTTACAACTGAGCCACTCAGGCGCCCTCCAAGTTCACTTTTTTAATATATTCCACATATAAGTCAAAGCATGCAGTATTTTTTGTCGTTTTCATCCATCTGGTCACAAATAGGAATTGCTTCTTCTTTAAAGCTGAATAATACAGGGGCGCCTGGGTGGCCCAGTCGGTTAAGCGTCCGACTTCAGCCAGGTCACAATCTCGCGGTCCGTGAGTTCGAGCCCCGCGTCGGGCTCTGGGCTGATGGCTTGGAGCCTGTTTCCGATTCTGTGTCTCCCTCTCTCTCTGCCCCTCCCCCGTTCATGCTCTGTCTCTCTCTGTCCCAAAAATAAATAAAAAACGTTGAAAAAAAAATTTAAAAAAAAATAAAGCTGAATAATACACCTGTGTGTGTGTGTGTGTGTGTGTGTGTGTGTGTGTGTGTGTGTTCATATTTTCTTTATCCATTCATCTGCCAGTAAGCAATTAGGTTGTTTCCATAGGGAATAGTGCAATGAACTTGACGGTGCAGATATCTCTTTAAGATAGGGATTTCATTTCCCTTGAATAAATACCTAGAAATGAGATTGCTAGACATATGGTAGTTCTATTTTTAATTTTTAAAGAAACTTCCAAATATTTTCCATAGTGGCTGTACCAATTTATATTCCTACCAACAGTGCAGAAGGGCTTTCCACATCTTTACCAGCACTTGTTATCTCTTGTCGTTTTGATAATAGCCATGCTAAGAGGTGTAATGGATTTGTGGTTTTGATTTGCATTTTCCTGACAGTCAGTGATGTTGAGCACCTTTTAGTGTGCATGATGGTTATTTTTATGTTGTCTTTGTAAAAAAGTCTATTCAAGTCCTTTTCCCATTTTTAATTGGTTATTTGGTTTTGTTTCTATTGAATTGCATGAGTTCCTTATATATTTGGTTATTAACTCTTATTAGATATATGATTTGCAAATATTTTCTCCCATTCTGTAGTCTGCATTTTCATTTTATTGATTGTTTCTCTTGCTGTGCAAAAGCTTTTTAGTTTGATATGGTGCAATATGTTTATATTTGCTTTTGTTATTGTACTTTTGGTGTCGTATCTAAAAACTCACTGGCAAGACCAATGTCTTAGAGCTTTTTCAATGGCAGTAAAGCTTTCTCTCTATCTTTTCTTATAGGAACTTATAGTTTCAGCTTCCACATTTAAGTCTTTAATCACTGAATATGTAGATCACTTTGAGTGGTATGGGCATTTTAACAATATTAGCTTTTCTGATTCATGAATATGGGATATCTTCCCATTTATTGGTGTCTTTTTTGATTTCTTTCAAAAATGTCTTAGAGCTTTAAGTGTACAGATCTTTCACCTCCTTGGTTAAATTTATTCCTAAGTATTTTATTATTTTTAATGCTGCTATAAATGGGATTGTTTTCTTTATTGTATCCTGAAATTCTACTGAATTTATTTATTAGTTCTAACTATTTTTTAGTGGAATCTTTAGGATGTTCTATATAGAAGATCATGTCATCTGCAAACAGAGACAACTTTTCTTCTTCCTTTCCCATTTGGATGTCTTTCATTTCTTTATCATGCCTAATGACTCTAGCTGGGACCTTCAGTCCTATGTTAAAAGGATTGGTGAGAGTGGGCACCTTATCTTGTTCCTGATATTAGAGGAAAATCTTTCAGCCTTTCACCATTGAGTATGATGTTAGTTGTAGCAATTATTATGTTGTGCTATGTTCCTTCTGTACCCAATTTGTTGAGTGTTTGTATCATGAAATAATATATTTTGTCAAATGTTTTTTCTGCATCTATTGAATAATCATTTGATTTTATCCTTCTGTTAATTTGGTATATCACATTTATTGGTTTGTATATTTGAATCATCCTTGCATCATAGGGATAAATCTTACTTGATCATCATATATGATCCTTTTAATGTGTTGTTGAATTTGGTTTTCTAGTATTTTGTTTAGGATTTTTACATCTATGCTTATCATGGATAGTGGCCCATAATTTTGGGTGGGAACATTAGCTGAGCTTCATGATTGAGCAGGCTACTGGTTGTGCTCCACTCTTAGGAGAAGTCACTAGCCAGGTTGTATGTGATGTAATGTTAGAGGCCGGGCTCCACATTGGGCAGTATTACAAGTTGTTCTCTGAGGTTTCCCAGGCTTCCTGAAGAACTGTTTAGGATCTCTATTCAGGAGGGACTGAGGCTGTGCTTAATGGTTAGGCAGGAATACTGGCGTGGCTCCCTGCCAGGACAGGGTTTTAGAGTAGGTTCCACGGGTGCCAAATTTCTCTGCAAGGCTTCTTGGTCAGATGGAGCTTCCAACTGGTTTTGCTTCCTGGGCAGGTTGTAGAATGGGTTCCATATACAGGACAGTCCAATGGTTAGGGACCTAAACTGGACAGAACTGCCGACTGAGCTCCCTGGCCAGTGGCTGGGATCTCTGTTAGTGTGCTGCCACTAGCAGGGATGCACTGTGAGCCCCACCTCCCTTTTCCATCTCTAGCTGTCTTCCCCAGTGATTACTGTGAGTCAGTACCTAAGTTGGCCTCCCATGATGCATCCTGGAATGCTGGAGAACCTGGATGTCCAAATTGTGATTTCCTTTTCCTACTGGAGAAACGGTAGGCTCAGGGTACCCTGTCAGTGTGCTTTGCTAGCTTGGGGGAAGGGCAATGCAGTCAAAGTGAAACTGCTTCTCTTACTGTAGTATTTTTTCTTGGTTTCTGTGGTCTAAGGTGGTGGAGTAGCCTTATTCCTAGGTTCTGGGATCTTGACAAAGGAATCTTTCTCTGTATAGTTAGTTGCTAATTTCTCCTTTATGAGGAGGACCAAAGCTAGCAACTACCTATTTTGCTATTTACTGACATTAGCTAGACTCTGCAACTTGTTTTTAAATAGCTCAACAAAAATAGTCAGTGCATCTATCTATCTATGTATTCACTGTCTATTAAGAAATGAGGCCAGTGTAAGCAAATGTTAGTGATTCGGGTAAAGAGTTTGTGAATGATCATTGTACTACTCTTCCAACTTCTCTGTATGTTGGAAAAAATTTTAAATAAAAATGTTGGGGAAACATGAATAAAAGTCATGTCTTTATTTAGTTGATAATTAATATTTTAGATGACTAGCTACCTATTCTTCAATAATCTTTGTATTTAACTGTATACATGATACAGAGCTAAGCCTCTATATTCATCATCTTATTTAACTCTTACAGTCCTGAATGATTTATTATCACATTTCCCAAACATGAAAACTGAGGTCTAGAGAGGGAAGTAAGCGACCTGTCTTATAAGTAACAGAGCCATATTCTATTGAGAGAGAGCCACCTTTGCAAGGCGATGGTCTATGTCAAACATCTTTGGAATTTCTGAAAAATTGTTACTAAGTTTAAAGTGGTTTTGTTTATTTTAAATTTCAGACTCTATATTACACTTCAGCAAATATTATTACAAAAAATAAAAGTTTATATCCCAATTCAAATGAACACATAACATAAAGTATCTAGAACATTGTGTTCAAGGTCATCTCTTCTTATCTGTATTGCTCTCTTCAACAAATATCAAAGTGTGGGCTCTTCTCATGGATGTATTTGGACTGAATCATAGCTGATTTCTTTGTAAAACTTGTCTTATCCCCTACTAGTGATAATTCATATCTCTCTTTACTTCAGGCATCTCAGTCATCTTCAGTGGAAGTAGAATGGAAGGAAATATGGGCTGGAAAGTAGATAGAAAAATTCCAAACAATAAGTAAACAAAAACATATGAATGTGTTCACTTGTGCGTGCTCTTTCTCTCTGCCTCTGTCTTTCTCTTTCCCATAGATGTGCATGCACACACACACACACACACACACACACACACCATGTGAGACAAAGAAATCTACTTCCTGATCTGGGTTGTAAAGTACTTATTTCTACAAAATTTCATTTCCAATTATAAAAGACTAAGAACATGTTCCCAGAAATGAAAAAGTTTAATTTTAAATATACCTATTTTTGATACTCTGAAGGATTTATAAAATAATCCTGCCAAACTCAGGATTCCTTTTCTCTCCCCGCCCCAGTACTTTGATTTTTTAGTTTAACTTTTCTGTTTATTTCTTACAGAAAAAAGATTGAGAAGCAAATGATTGGAAGTGAAAGAATAATAAAGCATTCTAGTCATCAAGTATTACTAACTTAAATTTTTCATATTTTCTTTGTCAGTTATATATGAATTGCCACAGATATTTGGATTAATTGGATATTTAAACACATTTCAAATCAAATTAGGTCATTATGGTACACTTGCTTTTTAATGTGACTTGCTATTTGTATTCCCACCTCATTTGTTAAAAATGAAAAATTTAACTTATACCAGTAATTAAGAGTGTTATTAGGATAGAAACAACTTAAATTATGTGACTAAAATAATTAATATGAAATAATTACATACAGGTATGTTTATTATTTTCTTGAAATAAGACAGAAACAATTTTGTATTCTACAATGGAAATAATGAGTGGGCTGTTTTTGATACCTATTGACTTTGTAAACTGCTTTATTCTATCTAGAGTACACCCATATCAAACCTGCCAGTCTTTTACCCCATGCTACAATTCAACAATTTTTGGCTATTTCTAAAATCTCAGAGAGATATAAACCTCAGCTCAAATTCTATCCTATACTTCAATTTAGTCTCTATATTGCTGGATATATGAGACATACATATCCCTATATGAATATTTATACAATAATGCTTTTTTACATTTTGTAGTGTAAGGTGTTACTTTTTAACAAGTATAACTTAAATGACTGTACACTCCTGGATGGCATTCGTTGGAACCAGCCTTTCAGGGGAAAACTCATTACTAAATCCGTGTTTGCAGAGCCAGGAAGAAAAGCCAAGGACTGAGAGATGGTACTATAATCTTTAAAACAAGAATTTTTACAGCAAGGGACCAAATCTAGATGTAGTGATGGATCGCATGAAATATGAGACAGTAATGTAAGTATATAAATCTATAGCCAGCTAAGAGACAACCAGAAGTGAAACTTGAGCACACTGGATTTTAGCTGTCATGTGCCTCATGTCTGTAGTTTAAAGTATAGTTGTTAAGTGATAGTTGACATTGAAGTCATAAGGAAATATGCTTACCATAAAAAGACCAGATGAAATTAACAAACATTTCATACCCTCTGAAGATAGTATGTTATACCTATACTGTTCATTAATAAAGGCATTTTGGCATATGGCTAGTCTTTTGTGTGCTTTCAGCAATTACTGTATTTGAATTGATAATAACAGTCACTTGCCCAACAAGTTCACAAGCCAAAATGCCTTCCTCCTTACATGAGCCTGCAGTGAGAGAGAGTCAACCTTAAAAAAAAAAAAAAAAAAAAGAGAGAGAAAAGAAAAGAAAAAAAAGGAAAAAAAAGAAAGCTTTCCAAATTGAGCCTCTGAGTAATAAATTAATCATCATCATTATAATAAAACAGTTATGATTATGATGGTGGTGATCATGGTGGTAATCATAATGATGTTAGACTTTTATTGATTTTTTTTTACTATATTTAAGGTCCTATATTATGTATTATGCACAGTCTCACTTAATTCTTAAAAAATGCTGGGAATATGGTTATTATTTTCCCTGGTTTATTTTTTATTTTTATTTTTTTAATGTTTATTTACTTATTTATTTAATATAATTTTTGGCAAATAGGCTTCCATACAACACCCAGTGCTCATCCAAATAGGTACCCTCCTCAATGCCCATCACACACTTTTTCTTCTCCCCCACCCCATCAACCCTATTTGTTCTCTGTATTTAAGAGTCTCTTATGGTTTGCCTCCCTCCCTCTCTGTATGTAACTATTTTTTCCCTTTCCCCTCCCCCATGGTCTTCTGTTAAGTTTCTCAAGATCTACATATGAGTGAAAACATATATCTGTCTTTCTCTAACTTATTTCACTCAACATAATACAATCCACATCGCTGCAAATGGCATAATTTCATTCTTTCTCATTACCAAGTAGTATTCCATTGTATATATAAACTACATCTTCTTTATCTGTTCATCAGTTGATGGACATTTAGGCTCTTTCCATAATTTTGCTATTGTTGAAAGCGCTGCTATAAACATTGGGGTATATGTGCCCCTATGCATCAGCACTCCTGTATCCCTTGGATAAATTCCTAGCAGTGCTACTGCTGGGTCATAGGGTAGTTCTATTTTTAATTTTTTGAGGAACCTTCACACTGTTTTCCAAAGCGGCTGCACCAGTTTGCATTCCCACCAATAGTGCAAGAGGGTTCCCGTTTCTCCACATCCTCGCCAGCATCTATAGTCTTATGATTTCTTCACTTTAGCCACTCTGACGAGCATGAGGTGGTATCTGAGTGTGATTTTGATTTGTATTTCCCTGATGATGAGTGAGGTGGAGCATTTTTTCAAGTGTCAGTTGGCCATCTGGATGTCTTCTTTGGAAAAGTGTCTATTCATGTCTTCTGCCCATTTCTTTACTGGATTATTTTTTTTTTCGGGTGTGGAGTTTGGAGTTCTTTATAGATTTTGGATACTAGCCCTTTATGTCATTTGCAAATATATTTTCCCATTCCATTGGTTGCCGTTTCGTTTTGTTGATTGCTTCCTTTGCAGTGCAGAATCCTTTTATCTTGATGAGGTCCCAATAGTTCATTTTTGCTCTTAATTCCCTTGCCTTTGGAGATGTGTTGAGTAAGAAATTGCTGCGGCTGAGGTCAGAGAGGTTGTTGCCTGCTTTGTCCTTTAGGGTTTTGATGGTTTCCTGTCTCACATTCAGGTCTTTCATCCATTTTGAGTTTATTTTTGTGTATGGTGTAAGAAAGTGGTCTAGTTTCATTTTTCTGCATGTTGCTGTCCAGTTCTCCCAGCACCATTTGCTAAAGAGACTGTCTTTTCTCCATTTGTCAAAGATTAGTTGGCCATATATTTGTGGGTCCAAGTCTGGGTTTTAATGTTTATTTATTTTTGAGAGACAGAAAGAGAGCATGAGCAGGGAAGGGGCAGAGAGAGAGGGAGGCACAGAATCTGAAGCAGGCTCCAGGCTCTGAGCTGTCAGCACAGAGCCTGACGCAGGACTTGAATTCATGAACAGCAAGATCATGACCTGAGCTGAAGTCAGCGCTTAACCAACTGAGCCACCAAAGTGCCCAGTATCCCTAGTTTAGAAAGAGGAAACTGAAACTCTGATAGTTGAGATAACTTGTATAAGGTTAAGTAGCTAATAAGTGTCAAAAGTAAGATATATCCTTTGATCTGTTTGCTTTCAAAAGTCATGCTCTTTACATTACACTCAAGACAATGTTTAAAGCTAGCAGTATTCATTCACAGGTCAACCCAGTTATATTTTTTTCTTTTAAATCACAGAGTGATAACTGGAAGGGAGGTAAGTCATTATTGCTTTCCACTACTACCTGAGTGCATATACTGGGGCCCTATTTTTTTTCTCTTCCGTGTGTCTGAGTAACAGAGACTGTACATTCTGTTTTAGTGGTGAATGGGCTTATGAATATTCTACACCATTGCCAGTAAAGGGTACACACTGGGTAAGATGTAGCTCAGAAACTCTTGACACATAAGCAGATCACACTTGATTAACATGCAGGGGCTGAGTATGTAAATACATGTCAATGGAGAGGTATACCCAGTGGAAATGGCTCCTTGGTGGAGATGACTTGTGATACATGCTTAAATGCTGGTGGACAGGTTATCTGAAGAGTTGGCTCAGCCTGAATGAGTTTCTGTGTGATATTCATATATGGTCTGGCCATGGTTATCCCCTGCCTCTCTTTAGCTGGTTCCATCTGGGACCCTTTTTCTTCACCAAATTTCTTCTCCATAGAATATCATCCTCCCATGTCCTAACCTAAGTGACTCTGACTTATGTCTCATACTGGCTACTCTAGGCATTTGGCTTTCTTCTCATTATACTATTGATCATAGAGTCTCAAATACAAATGTTTTTCATGTTTTCTCCTTTTGGAAATTGGCATGCACCTTTCAGTATGTGGGGTCTTAAAGTCAGTCAAACAACAGTGATGATTTAGCTGTCATTATCAGTACACATGTAAACTTTCTCAGAGTTGTACATATTGTAATATAGGATACAAATTATGTCTAAATTTATTTAAAAGTACTTTTGGGGCACCTGGGTGTTTCAGTCAGTTAAGTGTCTGACTTCAGCTCAGGTCATGATCTCACGGTTTGTGGGTTCAAGCTCCACATAGGGCTCTGTGCTGACAGCTCAGAGCCTGGAGCCTGCTACATATTCTGTGTCTCCCTCTCTCTCTGCCCCTCCCCTGCTTGTGCTCTGTCTCTCTCTCAAAAATAAATAAACATTAAAAAATTTAAAGTACTTTTAAAATAAACATATATAAAATTATAAGAAACGTTATTATAGTTTAATTGGCAGAATATTTTCTTAGTATATGTAAGATGATGGTGTGACATAATTTACAACATCTCAGAATCCACAAAAAATACAATTATCAAGGTACAAGGTACAAACTCTACAGCTTGATTTAGTTCTTTCTCATTTAAAAAAAAAAACATGTTTTAATGTTTGAGAGAGACAGAAAGAGAGAGCATGAGTGGGGGAGGAGCAGAGAGAGAGGGAGACAGAATCCAAAGCAGGCTCCAGGCTCTGAGCTGTCAGCACAGAGCCTGACGCAGGGCTCGAACTCATGAACCGTGAGATCATGACCTGAGCCAAAGCCGGACTGAGCCACCAGGATGCCCCTGGTCCTTTCTCATTTTTATTTGCAAAAGTCCTTTGTTGTGGTTGTTTAGTAGCTTCATTGAGGCACTTTACATCACACAGAATTTCCCCCTTTTAAATATACAATTCACTAATTTACAGTAAATTTATAAAATTATGCACATATCACCACAATCCATTTTTAAAACATTCTCAATGCTTCCCCAAAGATTCCTTGAACCTATTTGTAATTTATTCCTGTTCCCATATACACCCCCCAGCCCTAGGCACTTACTATTATAGATTTGCTTTTTTTTTCCTGGCCATTTCATATGGGTAGAATCATACAATACACAGTCTTTCATGACTGAACTCTTTCACTTTGCATAACATCGAGGTTCATGTGTTTTATAGCTTGTATCAGAATAATAGGAAATGCAGGACAAATGGGCATCATCCCATTCCATGCTAGAAATAGCATGAAACCATTCCTGTGACAGGCTATCATGCTAGGTGGAGAGAGCATAGCCTTCACAGTCAGAAGTAATTGCATTTGAATTTTGACCCCTGGGAAATACACTTACCCTTGAAAAGCCTCAATCTATTCATTAGCAAAATGGAGAAAATCATACCTGACTTCCAGGGTTGTTGTGATGATTAAGTGAAATTAAGCCTTCGTCATCCAATCCAGAGAAAAAGAAAGAGACGTTGAAAGAGAGAGAGGGAAATTTTTGTGTGTTTTTTTCTCTCATAAGTCTTACGAATTTTTGAAAAAATATGGAGATTATTCTTAAACAAGAATGATTTGGACTTATATAAGTGAGGAAAGGCTAAAGAAGTTAACGATACTTATCTTGAAGAGGGAACATGCATCTGGCTTTAGGTGTATGTGAAGGGCTGTCTCAAGATGTATTTGATCCAGTATTAATGAGAAGAAATTACAGGATAGTAGTCTTCATCTCAATATTATGGAAAAAATACTTTATAGCATTTTCATGTATATCTCTTTTCATAATATATTCAAATTATTCTGCAATAATCAGAGATGTCCAACACCAGAACAAGCTATCATAGGGTACAGATGGACTCACTATCACTAGCAATCAGGTTCATGCCTGGCCATTAAAAAGACAGTATTCCTGGGGCGCCTGGGTAGCTCAGTGAACTGAGTGTCCAACTTCAGCTCAGGTCATGATCTTACAGGTCATGAGTTCGAGCCCCACGTCGGGCTCTGTGCTAACAGCTCGGAGCCTGGAGCCTGCTTCAGATTCTGTGTCTCCCTCTCTTTCTGCCCCTAAGCCACTTGCATTCTGTCTCTGTCTCTCTCAAAAATAAATAAACATTAAAAAAATTTTAAAAAACAGTATTCCTTGAATGGCTTGAAATGTACACTTAATGGTCCTGCAGGCCTCTTCCAGTTATAAAATCTCAATTCTATGGGGATTTTTGTATGAGCTTTTAATGGCTTATACAATGGAGTTACAGATGATGGAATCTGAGGATGGCAAGAAAAATATTTTCGAGCATAAATAGTTCCAACACACAGCTCCTTTTTTTATTTTTTTCTTGGCAAAACTATCAAAATATGACACCTATACCCCTAGAGATATGTTTATTTTACAGTTAACAAAAGGGAAGGCAACTGTTTCTGAAAGTGACTGCTTTCCTTCAAGAATCTGAATCTAAATGTATATATCTCAGGGGAAATGGAAAAAAACTATATGGTATGGACATCTGTTTTATTTTATTGTGTTTTTCTGCTCATCATACTTTGCCTCTTTTCAAAATAAAACACTTATCTCTTTGAGGAATATACCAACCCAATTTCCATGTAGTAATTTCAGGCTATATTTAGAGCATTCTAGATATAGAAGTAGGCATGTGACCCCATAATGGCTAATCATTATACCCCATGCCCCTGCTCCTCCCTTTAGAGTGATTTGTCAAAGGATGGGCTCATTATCTGTGGATTCCTTCTAAGATTCCTTCTCTTAATTTTTGGCTTATACTTCAAAGTTTTGTTTCTGTGTAGCCAAGGCTCCCTTTCTAGAAGCAGAAGGAAATAAGGGCAAAACACTTAATAGGATCTTAGAGAAAGAAGGAAGGACAGAGTGAAAAATCAAGTATTTTGCATTTCTGCATCTCCAGAAATGCAACTCCATCTCTAGATTCCTCCCATAAATGAACTAATAAATTTTCATTACTTTTTTCTTAAGCTTGTTTGAAATGGATCTCTTACACAAGTTGAGCCTTGAGTACTGTGGACAATACCACTAGTGGTGAATGTTTCAAGTGACAAATTTCAATAAACAGATTGGTGGGATGGTAAAAAATGAAGACTCCTTTATATCTGATAGGAAATTATGATGGTAATAATGCTTGTCATGTTATCTGTTTGAATTATCAGCCCCTGAGCGTTCAAAGGCATTCTTATACATAAATTAGTTTTCAAAGTTTGATTTAAAAAGTCAGAATCTTGGATTATGTAGACTGCTTCCAACATCCTTTTAAAAGATTCTGCATAAAGGAGCTGACACATTTGGTAGCAAAAAGTAGCAAAGAGTTTTGATAAGATGAACACTTGAGGAGCCAGAGAAAAAGATAACACTGATTTCTCGGGACCCTCCTAAGTATTTCCTGCTTAGCACAAAATGATTTGAAGCAGTAGTGATTATACCATAAAGTACCCTTCGTTAAGGACAGCCAAGTGGCAGAGAGGCAGTTTGCCATGTGTTACTATTCCAGCCAAATATTTCACTTTGCTTAGACACAAAGTACAAGTATAGAGACATTGAGTTGAGGTGTAAGCTGCCTGATACTGACAGAGACCAAAAATAACAAAAATAGGGGATATGTTGCAGGGACATTAGCAAGTAGTGTTTCTGGTTATTAACTACTGAAGAACACTAGAATTGATACATAACGTAGCTGACAGTGTTTTCAAGGTTGTGTTGGCAGAGAAAATCCAAGCTTGCCAATGGTAACAACTCTCCAGATCAGAGAGAGGAGAGCTAACTATCTGTACCACATTCCATGAAAATGTCTGTAAAGAAGATTCATTCAGGTTATGTTTTTCCACCTCCATTACTACACACTGAGAATTTTGTAGTGAATGAGGTGATCATTGATCCAGTGGTATCGGGATTGCATAGAGCACATCTGGATTCAGGCCTTTTTGCTGAATGTAGTAAAACTGTGTTTTACCTTTGGTTTGGGTGCATATTTTGTCATATCCAGAAAACTTGCATTATAAGCAAGAGAGAAAATTCTTGAAAATATGCTTACGTGAAAACTGAAAACTATTCTCTCATTGATCAAATTCTCCTGAAGGTCTTCTGAGCTCTTTTACAAGTAGACGTTGACTTTTGGACTTCCATGTATATCTCTGTGTTACCCAATTTCAGCAAGAATTCTAGTAAGTCAGATTAGTCATCTTTAATCTCTGATTGAGTGTCTCATCTTCTCTTAACCCCCAGGTGATATCTGATCACCTTGGCTTTCCCTTCAACAACGAAAACTGTCAGGTTGGTTTAGCCAGAATCTCCTTTTATCCCTGATGTTTTCTCTTCATAATTTTCCATTCACTGACCCCCACCTTGTACCTTGGTATAAATTCCCACTTTTCTTTTTTGTATTCAAAGTTCAGCCCTCTCTCTTTCCCCTACTACAAAACCGCATTGTCATAGCCCCCTTGTATATTTATTGTGATAATCCTTTTTGGGTAAAGTCTTACTGTTTTTTAAACAAGAGTCTTGAATAATTTTCTTTCTAACAAAACAAACAGAAAATCCATCCTAAGTTCATATTTTATTTAATAGCCACAAAGAGACATTTGCATTTCTGGAAAATTTTCACTAAATGCCCATAAATTAATCTTTACTTAGGGAATTTCAAGCATCAGTTGGAAAGGTATTTTGATGCTGAAAAATTATTTTTTTCGTTGCTCTTAAAATGACACAATTTTAGCAATTATTACTGTATCAACAAGTAAAAATCAAGCTGTGTTTTCCTACAACATGGCAAGAAGAAGTTGTAACTTTAAACACATGGACTCTTATGTTTGGCAACATTGTTATGAAAAACATATACACTTTCTAAGGGATATAAGATTATAGGGGAAAAAATAAGACCTATAAGAAAAGGCTAGAAGAGTCTGGGAAAAAAATGTTCCAATAATTTTCCAGTGTGTGGAAAAAAAAAAAAAAAGAAAAAACTTTCTGAAAACCAACTAAGATGGGACAATTGCATGCTAATTGCCTACCAATTAGAAACAGTAAAATGATGTCAATGAGCTCCCTAAATTGCTGTTATTTTCTGTTTTCATGAGGTTTTAAAATTATCCTTTTATTCCATTCACCATCCCTCACCGGCTATAGAATTTCATTGCCCCCTTTTTTTGTCTGAAATTATAGCTCAGATTCAAAGGCCTAATTAAGAAAGAGGAATTTTGAGCAATTCTGACAACTTCTTTTCAATAGAAAATCTTCTCACTGAGCAATTCAGTCCATTCAAGGGCAACTACAGCAAAGCTTTCCCTTAATGATCAATATTGTTCTCCACTAAGGCTCTGACCTCATCAGAGTAGTTAGTCCTGCCAGTTTGGTAACTTTCTCCCAAATAATTCTTTGTATTTAAAATTATTTGCTGCCTGAAGGCATAGTGATGTAGCAAATCTAGACCAGTGATTGAGATTCAAGCTTAACATAGATATTTTTAAAAGGAAAGGAAGGGAAGGGAAGGAAAATCAGAGTAGGTCCTCTGTACAAGAATTCTGGGAGTTTATCCTATTTCCATTTATACCTGTCACTACCACTGTTTCTCTCCACTCCCTACTTTCATAATGACAAAGACTCTTTTTTGGACCAAACTTTAGTCAGGCTCCTGTGAGCCCCCTGCTGATTTAGGCCATAATTTATTTGCATCACTCACTTTTTGCAAGAATCCTGCTAAGTCAGTTTAGCCAGACTCCCCCATCCTTGATATCTAATTTCCCTTGATGCCTGATGAAATCCCTCATTCCCTTCCCTGGGTATCTGATCACCTCAGCGTGCCTTCAGAAGCTCCTGTCAAGTCAGTTTAACCAGAATCCTCCCCGCCTCATATTTCTCTTTAATTTTATATCTGTTGACCCCACTCTGCTCCTTGGTTAAATCCCCATTTGTCCTTGTTGTATTTGGAAGTGAGCCCAGTTCTAGGCTGAGATGTCATTTTCCCTATTGGAATAGTTCCTGAATAAAATCTTTTTTTACCCTTTTAACTAATGTCCAGTTCTGGTTTTCTTTAACAGTACACAGTACCCTTTCTTTATCCTCTGGTCAGTGAAACTAAACTGACTCTACCATCATGCATTATCTGTTTGTAATCTGTCCCTCCACTTCTGAGTTCAATACTCAAATCTCTATTCTTAAAGATAGTGAACAAGTGGTCCATAATAAACCACTGTGGCATAAAAAATACTTTTGAGTATAAATCATTTGAGTTTCTCAAAGCCCACTTCTGGCTAAAAGCAGCATCTCCCTGAAGAACTCAGTTGTCATATCTACTCTTAGGGAACACCTTTAGTATCAGACAAAAGAAGTCAGCCCCACACCCAAATAGACATTATTACAAAGCGATCATCTGTCCCATTTGGTCTCTTAAGGGCCCATTTATCTTTGCAAAAATGCATTTGTTTCTCCATAGGTGCCCTTTCTCCTTCTTTCTAGGAAGCCATTTTTTTTCTCCCGGAAGTGCCCCTAAACCCCTTCCTGCACCCTATTAAGATCATATAAGCCTCATATTCTGTCTCCTTGAGTCATGTTTCTTTGTGAACTTCTGCTTAAATACATAATTAAACTCGTTTTATTATCCATTTGCCAATTTAATTTGCAGACCCCTAAACAAAACTCTAAGAGATTAGAAGAAACGTTTTTCCTCTCAGACAATAAAATTTCAAGGTCAAATCGCTCCAGGCTAAATACCTACAGAGCTACAACTAGGCTCCTACTATATGATGGATATATCTTTATTTTATTATATTTATATTATATAATACTGTGATCTTTTTTGTTTTTTTAAAAAAAATTTTTTTTAACGTTTATTTATTTTTGAGACAGAGAGAGACAGAGCATGAACGGGGGAGGGTCAGAGAGAGGGAGACACAGAATCTGAAACAGGCTCCAGGCTCTGAGCTGTCAGCACAGAGCCCGACACGGGGCTTGAACTCACGGACCGCGAGATCATGACCTGAGCCGAAGTCGGCCGCTTAACCGACTGAGCCACCCAGGCGCCCCAATGTGATTTTCTTTTTTGAATAAACTATAAGTTCTTTTAAAGTATAAAAACTTTTATATTCATTTGTAAAACTTCTTTATACCTTCCACAGCATGTAAAACAAAGTATTCTTAATAAATACATGTTGAATGAATGAGTGGAATACAAGCAAATTTATTAGTTATCCCAAAGGGGAATTGTCAACATAGTCAAAACATTGTCTCAACAATCTTCTAAGTTCTCTGATTTTATCTCAGAGATCCAATAACTCTAAATACATCATCAGTAAAATATAGCCTGAAACTTACAACAATCCCAACATCCTCTCAAGGATTTGTAAAGATACATGTAAACTAGCTTATTTCATTATTACCTAGGGTGTGGGTTTAAGAACACGATTATATAGTTGATTTAACACATATTAGGAAAATAGCAAACATGTTTTTAGGACCTATTAGTTTCCAGTCATATTGCCTGAAGTAGTTTATTTAATTTCACAGGAATGCTATGGGGTAAGGATCTCTAATTTCATAGGTGGAAACTGAAGGCTATATACTGTAACTTGTTTAAGATCATGCATCCAATGAGTCTTATAATTGGAATTCAAAGTTTATATTTATAGTGTGCATTTTTTAATGCAGTTTAACCTGAGTTTCCTCCTTACATATACTGTGGTTTTTGATTATCTAATAACAATAGGAAAGAAAAGAGATTTCCTCTTCGTCTGGAAATGGGGAAGTTGAGAAAAACTGCTAGGTCACAGCTTAAACTCAAGCTATTTTACCAGCTGTATTTCCTACTGAAAGTACAATTCAGCAAAATAAGAGAATTTAGTTTCAAGATAAGAGCATCCCAGGGTGATTAAACTTGAAAAAACCATTTCAGGGGAAATAACTAAGTATTTTACATGAGTATATCTTCCAAAGGAAGTATCAATCAGACCCATTGCAGCCTAAGCAGTTCTATCCTCTTGAGGAAATATAAATCATTGATGAAGGAAACAGTGTAAACAAGGTTCCCATGAATTAAGTAGCTATTTGGGAGCTGTCCTAGTTTGTTATCTCTACTAGAGTACAATAAAAGGACAGAGAAAGGAATTAAAGTAAAAGCAAGCAGAAGCATTACTTATTAAGGAATCATACAAGATAATTCCAGGCAGGTTGGAAGTGACTCCAAAGTATGAAGTGTCCTGGAAGGGTCTTCACTACAGGAAAGGAATAACCAGAGGAAGGGGCCCATACTGGTCCAACAAACACATAGTGCCACCCAGAAGTAGGTTAGTTCCAGACAAGGGACTGTAGACTAGCCTGCAATAAAACTTAAATAGAAAAAATAAAATTTAAAAATTTAAAAAGACATATCAAAATGAGACATTTTAAAATGGCTTGCTTAAAAAATGTTGCTAAGTTTTCTATTTATGTCCTGCTTTAAAAGTTATCTTCTCTGTCCATCTATCAGAAAAAAAAAATCTAATTCACTAGAACTCAGAGAAGTGGCATTTTAAGATTTCTTTTAAAGAAGACTTTCATGTTTTTTTTTCCTAATATTAAACTAATGAAAACTAGGGAAAAATAATACCACTAGTTAGAAATTTTTCTATGACTTTTGACACATAAATTCCTGCCTACATATGTCTGTTTAATTAAAATCACCTGTTTTATCAGTATTATATCATATTATCTCTCGACATCATATAATCACCATTTATTCAAGCTTTTAATATATTTATATATAAACATAACTTTTAAGTGTTTTATTTCAATATATTAATGTATTTAACTTATGTATTTTCCTCAGTAGATATTTCAGGTTCTCTCTCTGACAGATTTACTTTTGTAAAAATCTGTATGCACATCAAAGAGTTTTTTAATCTGAATAAAATTTTCCCAATTACTGAGTCCAAAAGATGCATATTTAAACATTTTACCAGCATTGCATATTGTTCTTACTAGTACAGCTAGCCTCCACCCATTGTATCAGTGGCTGGGCTGGGCTCTCTTCAGATTGACCCATGTGGGTGACATGATTGCTTTGTGCTCATTTGATGAGGTCCAAGACAAAAAAGTAAGCCCTAAAACCACGGTGCTGGAACACAGGTAGGTCCAACCATTCCTCCCTCCTGCCCACCCCCATAATCCCTAGTTTATGTGTTTCTGGTACCAGCTCTTGGTCTGTGGCCAGTCTCTGGGTTGTACAATTCTATTCTAAAGTTTGCGGAGAGAGGATGCAGAGAGAAAAGTTGAGGCCTGAAGACAGTTTGCAATGACTTAAAATTGGGAGCAGGGACACAAGTGTAAATTTTTCTTCCATATGTGAAGAGGTCCTCAGCCTCAGAGTGGCTATCAAATCAATGGGAAAATAGACAAGTTTGAAACAGTTTCTTTGTCAAGCCAAGGCTCTGAAAGGACATGGGTTAGCAAAGTGGCAGTGTCTATAGCATTAGTCTTCATGTGAGAAATTTGGCAGAGCAAGAGAATGTCTGCCAGTGGATTCAACTATTTTAAAGAACTTTCCTGGAGTTCTGGCACATTCACTGCTGCCACCTTCATTCTGCTTACCTCGAGCTCCATAAGAAACTGTGAACATCACTATTTTTGCTTTGTGTATTTTTAGTTGCTGTTTTCTTTTTTTTCCCGAAAATTTAGGTACGCTGGGATTTGTGGGAAGAGGGAAAGAATCAATATTGGATAAGTGACTGGTATAATCAATTTAGCAAAACACCTGGCAGTAGTCAATAACTATGTTTTGGAGAAAAATAAGAGAAAATTGTGATACTTCTTTTTTTCTCTTGAGTGTCCTGTGTGTGCGATTAGGTTTCTTCCCACTTCTAGATCTATTAACATGCCCCAGGTTCCTACTTATATAACAGCTTTGGTTGTAGGAATTGGATCTCAACTCCAGGTCCACACATGCCTGTTGTCTCCAACTGGAGCATTTTCATCCTGCGCTACAATAGTAGAAATATTTAGTGGGAAGAGACCATCTCCCAGATAAGAGTTCTACCTGAATTTCCCTCAGGGAATTGTGGTAAGTTTTGAACCCTCCCCAAACTCCTCCAGCTGTGGAAATTAATTCGCTAGAATTTCCCATGTGAGCACTGGCTGTGCTTTAAAGGATTAATCAATATAATCCTGAGCCTCACCTTCTAGTTCACAGGTTCCCATGTAGATAGAAATACTCTTTACTTTTTAACATTTGCAACACTCAGTACAGCAACTTCCATAAAACATAGGCTGAATATATGTGAATTGAGTTACCCTTAAAAATAATTAGCTATTTATGTGGAAAAAATTATTTAATTGTTTTGGAAATGAGAAGAAAGTGTGTGTGTGTGTATTCTTTATTGAAAATATTTCAGTAATAACAAATCCAGTCTGAATTTTTATATTTTGTCTTTTGATGAGAAAGAGAAAACATTCTTGGGGCCCCTGGGTGACTCAGTTGGTTAAACATCTGACTTTGGCTTGGGCCATGATTTCGTGGTTCATGGGTTTGAGCTTACCATCAGGTTCTGTGCTGACAGCTCAGAGCCTGGAGCCCACTTCGTAATCTGTGTCTCCCTCCCCCTTTGCCCCTTCCCCACTCACGCTCTGACTCTGTCTCTCAAAAATGAATAAACGTTAGAAAAATTTTTAAAAGAGTAAACATTCTTGTAATTACGTTTTTCTTGAAAGAGTGTGTTTTAGTTCTTGTTGACAGTAGAATTAAAGAGTCAAGTTTGGGTTTAATTGTCTTATTTAAAACAGTTGGCAAATCATATGAGTCATACACAAAATGAGTGAAAAGAGATTGAGAGTAAATAAACCTACATATTCCAAGATTAAAGGCTAATAAATGAAAACAAATTGTCATAATTTTAATAAGATAAAGTCTGTTTTTCATTCTGTTGCGTACTAATGCACACCATGCATTACATCTCAATTAAGAGGATGTTTGCATTGAAGTAGGAAGTACATTTTAGCCAGGTGTTTGTTCATTACACCTTTATTATTATAAACATTATAAAGTGGCCAGTGATTCAGACCTCAGTAGAATTTATACACTTCTCCTTATCCTGGCTAAGGCATTTGTTTTATCTGCTTTAAATTTATACACTTGTGCTTATTCTGGCTAAAGTAGTTGCTGTATCTGCCTTAGCCCTGATAAACTTGAATACATAAGAGGACATAAAGAACATTAGGTGTTCTATTCCAGTTTTCATCTGAAAGCTTAAAAGCATTTTTATAGTAATAAAGACCAAAAGAAATAAGAGATCAGAATTAAAATGTTGCTTTGCTAATCTCTTCTATTAAAAGTACCATTACCACATACATGTGTATATATTTTTTATATTTTATGTATTTTATATATATAAATATATATATAATATATATATAATATATATATTATATATATATATAGTGATGTTTCTTATATACTAGCCAAAAGATAGGCTTAATTATGTGGGCCTCATCTTATATTAACACATAAAGGAAAGTAAAGGGTTGGAAAGCACTCTGGATGCTTCTTTTCCCCCTTCTTCTTCCTGCATTCAGCCCAATTCCATATGTTTAACTAATCCCTTTACTTCTACCATTACATCTCAGACTATTGCAAAATTAATTTCTTTGAGTGCCTTTCTCTTGCTAAATCGATACTTGGGGATTTTGCACTAGTTGTTTCTAGATTTAGAGCACTTTCACTGGAGAAGTTTGTTTTGCTTTTTTTTTTTTTTAAGTTTATTTATCTTGAGAGAGAGAGTGAAGGAGGGGCAGAGAGAGGGAGAGAGAGAATCCCAAGCCTGGTGTGGGGCTCAAACGCACGAACTGTGAGATCATGGCCTGAGACAAAACCAAGAGTCCAATGCTTAACCAACTGAGCCACCCGCGGGCCTCACAGTGGAGAATTTTGAATCATGAGGTCCTCTTTGACTTTCAAGTCTCAAAGCTGTCCTTGGAGAGTGAGGCTTTTCCTAATTAACAAATCTACAAGGAAATTTCCCACTCAAGTCACTATCATATCACCCTAATTTTATGTCTTTATAGAAAAAGATAGTATCAAAGGTATCATATTCAATTATTTGTACTGTGAGTTTGAAAATAGAATCATACAACAAAAGTATGCAAAGGTGGTATAGATTTTTTATTTCATAAAATTTATGAAATCCTTTACAAGATTAAAAGATTCTGCACAGCAAAAGAAACAATCAATGAAACTAAAAGGCAGTCTGTGGAATGGGAGAAGATACTTGCAAATGACATATCTGATAAAGGGTATAGCTATAAAGAACTTAGAACTCAACACACAAAAAACAAATAACCCAGTTAAGAAATGTATAGAAGACATGAATAGACACTTTTCCAAAGAAGACATCCAGATGCTCAACATCACTCATCATCAGGGAAATACAAATCAAAACCATGATGAGGTACCACCTCACACCTGTCAGAGTGGCTAAAATTAACAACACAAGAAACAAAAGATGTTGGCAAGGATGCAGAGAAAGGGGAACCCTCTTGTCCTGTTGGTGGGAATGCAAACTCCAGCCACTCTGGAGAAGAGTACGGAGGTTCCTCAAGAAACTAAAAATACAACTACCCTATGACCCAGCAATTGCACTACTAGGTATTTACCCAAAAGATACTAAAATACTGATTTGAAGGGGCACATGCACCCCAGGATTTATAGCAGCACTATCAATAATAGCCAAATTATGGAAAGAGCCCAGATGTCTATTGATTGATGAATGGGTAAAGAAGATGTGGTATGTACACTTACACAGACACACAGACACACAGACACACACACACACACACACACACGCACACACACAATGGAATATTAATCATAAAAAAGAATGAAATCTTGCCATTTGCAATAATATGGGTGGAGCTAGAATGTACAATGTGAAGTGAAATGAGTCAGTCAGAGAAAGACAAATATCATGATTTCACTTATATGTGGAACTTAAGGAACAAAACAGATGAACATATGGGAATGGAGGGGAAGAGAAGAGAGGGAACAAACCATAAGAGACTCTTAATAATGGAGAACAAACTATAGGTTGTTGGAAGGAAGTGGGTGGGAGATGGTCTAGATGGGTGATGGGTACTAAGGAGAACACTTGTAGTGATGAACCCTGGGTGTTGTATGCAAGTGATGAATCACTGAATTCTACTCCTGAAACAGTATTGCACTTTATGTAAATTAACCAAAATTTAAATCAGAAAAAAATGAAATCCTTTTTATTAATTCCCTAAACTTTCCCTACTAGATAGCATTACACCTTAGACCAGTCAATTAATATCTCCTTTTAAGTTTTCTTAACAAATTTGATGTTATTCATTTGTATCAGGTTTCAGTTTTGAGCGATCTGGTTTGTTTAGTAAGTAGTAATTTCCCTGCTCTGCATCCCATCCCCCATCAACTTTTAAGATGGAGTCTGAGTGCACAACTGGGTTTACTCTATCATTGTAGTATTCGAGACAAGTCTTATTCTCTGGAGCAAAATAGCTGATGGCTTTTGGTTCCAGACATATACTGAGATATGACTGATCTTTCTGGATATTCAGAATGAGGGCTGGAAACAAGCACTGAAATCTGGTTCTCACTATGGTCTTAAATACTTCTGCACATGGTGACATCTCTGTCTTTTCTTTAGGTGTATTATGGTTTGTGTTTCTTATCAGAATTATCACATATTCTTACCAGATGTACGGGATTTCTGTGTACCTATATTCATGGGCAACTAGGTACACTAACATATTCATCTATCTTATTTATTCCATCTGCCTTCTCTTTGCTCTCTGTTGGGTATGGAATGCAACCTGCCCCATGTCTCTCCTCCTAGGATTAGATCACTATTTCTGATGCATTCAGGCTCACACTTTTTTATACATTCTATCTAGATATCTGAGTCTGAGGGTGTGTAGGAAAATGGTTAACTTTGCAAGGCTGACACTGCTATCTTATAAAACCTGCTTGCAAGGTGATCCTTTGGCAACAGCTAACTGGTAAAAATGGTTCACTGTTCCTAGATATTTCTTGCAAACAATGATTTATACTGAACATTTGCTTTCCTTCTGGGAGCCTGAGATTTTGGCACATGTTAGAAAGAAGGTGCCTATGTGACCACCTCCAGCACATACTTTGGGCACCGAATCTCTACTGGGCTTCCCTGGGTAAAAACATCACACCCATGTTGTTGTATTTAGTTGCTGTGGAAGAAAAATATGCTTCATGAGACCACTATGGGAGGAAGAGAACATAAGGAATCCTGCACATGGATTTCTCCAGACTCTACTTAGATATTTTCTCCTTATTACATTGCTATATACCCTTTCAACATCACAGTAATAAGTCTTAACCATGAGATAACTATATGATGAATCCTGTGAATATACAAATGTGAGGGTAGTCTTAAGGATCTCCAGCACAGATGGGTTAGGTGAAAAACAAACAATAATAACAACAAAAATGTGTCTTAACTCCATTCTTGCACCATTATGAAGGATTTTTTTTCTTTTCCACAACGTTCTGAGATTTATATCCTATTGGATATATTTTATACCTGCATCTCTATAAAAATGATTTTTGAAAGCAGTCAACAACTATCCAGGTACTTTGGGATCATTTTTGAGGGGATATATGCTCATGAAAAGTTATTTGCATTTTTCCCATGGGGAAAAGTCTGTGAAAGATTTCAGTCAAGTGGACCACATGGAACTCTGATGGAAAAGTATATGGCGGATTCAGTAGATACAAAGATTTAGGATGCTTATATGAGATAATAATTTAGGATGAAAGTAGCTTGAACCAAGGTAGTTGGAGTGAAGAAAATAGAAAAAAAAAGTTAAAAAAAATGTTGAATTTATATGCCTGTGCAACAAACAAAACATTGCAATTGTACTTTGAGATGACTCTCCTAACTGTCCTTACACTGGGGGATAATAAAATGTATATGCCTAGAAGAAAGAAAAGAAAATTTGCTTCACTATCTAGCTTTATGTTGGTCATTGAAAATAACACAAGTCAATGGTTTCTGAGTTTTTTTTTTTCTTGTTTAGATTTTATCCAGTGAGTACTGCCAGAACCCTATCCATTTTAATCCTATAACTTTCCTACATTTACTATTTTTCATAAGTACACTTAGGAAGTTCTGAATTCCCATGGATATTAATGAATTGCACATGTGAGTATCCTCATTGCTGATATATGGAATAGAAGAGAATGCTGAAGCATCTTAAATTCTTCAGTATCTAAGGCTTGTTTTCCCCTTCCTTTCTTGCATTTCCCTCCAGCCATGCATTTTGTTAAATGTTCCAGTTACACTTAGCTAAAATAAATAAGGATGAGAGAAAACATTCTGTGACAACATAGGAACAGAGATCAAGTAATGACATGGAACAAGGGTCTCGTTCAATGTTTATTGAACAGTAAACATTTTGAACTTTTATTTTGAACCAGGCTATATGTCAGGTGGCACAGGGTTTACAAAAGTGAATTAATGTATGAACCTCTCCTTAAAAGAATTTATGGCCTATTTGTGATTAGAGGATGTGAAAAACATGGCTGTGGAAGTAATTTCATTTATTCTACCCACATAGATGTGATGGTACCCTCTCCATGGCCTTTTCTAAAAAGTACTTTTAGGAATATCAATCTGTTAACAGTCAGAAGGATACAATGTTTAGTGCAGAGACTGTGGCAGGAATATTTAGTAGTAGACAATGATAATATGTTGTCAGTGAAGGGGTAATTAAAAATAAAGATAAAAGATGGAAGGAATAAGAATCACATTGTCATGTGGGGAAAAATAGGACTTGGGAGGTAGAAGGAAGTGAGAAGATAAATGATTCTTAGGTTAACTTGCGATAGAAAATATTAGTTCTGTCTTGGAAAATTAACAATTATAAGGAGATATTAAATGGAAACTTGGAATTGAGGGGATGGGGAAGGTTTCTGAGACTATGTTTAGTTTTAAATACATTCATTTATGTGCACTAAGGGGCTATCATGTTAAAAACAGCCAATATTATTTTAAAGTTTGACTCTAAAACAGTGAATGCAACGTCAGGTAACACCATTTATGTAGCTCCAGTGATGGTTATAAAGATAACTGTAATAGAACGTGTGTGTGTGTGTGTGTGTGTGTGTGTGTGTGTGTGTGTGAACTTACTTTTACCTTCATTCATCTTCTAAGAGCAGCCTCCTTTTCATTTAATATTGGAAGGTTTTTGTTGTTGTTGTTGTTTGTTTCAAAATAACCAAAAGAATAAGATCTCTTCTGAATGCAATCATTTTTGAATCCAGTATTACTGGAGTATATTTTGAATCTATTGACATGATGGTCATTCTCTATGGCTTTAAAAAGTATCATTTTGGGGGCATTTACTATGTCCCAGACATATGCTATATGCTTTGTATGCAGTGTTTCATTTTAAATATGAGAATATTGTCAGGGGGTAGGTAGGTTGTATTACTTTCTTTATTATACACAATAGAATCCTAAACCCAATTCAGTTAGAATTGGGTTATGTGGCTACCCCAAATTCTAATAGCTGGTTAGTGGCAGAGTCAGATTTGTGTACACCTGTATAGAGTTAGGAAATACATCCATAACAAAAAGATAATAATTCTTAATCCCGTGTACTTAATTGATTCCATGCACTTCTTTCAATGTTATTCAAATGCAGTGGCAGGTGAAAGTGTGGCTCCTTCAGTATCATGCCATTAACTATTATGTATATAGAAAATGGACTGTTTTTTGTCCCAAACATCTCAGATGCAAGATGCAGCTTGCCGTCTCACTTCCTTTTTCCTATTACTGAATAGTGCCTATTATGGTTTCTGTGCTGAATCCTTGATATCTGCTGATTTGGAGGCAATGTAGAAGCTTTCTTCTGCTAATTTTGGAAGAAATGATTAAAATTCCCACTTGGCTAAAGACACAGGAATCTGTACTGAAGGTTGTATTCCAAAACCTGAACTGTACAAGGGTGTGGGGAACAAATTTAGGCACAGACTGCATATTGATGAAGAAAGTAGAATCCCAAAGCTTTATCTTCATGGAAATCAGTGAAAAAAAATGAAGAAGGTTTGGGAAATTCTGGAAGGGAACGTAAGTAGCCATTTTAAAGAATATTATATAGCACTGAAGGCCATGCTGATATTAAAGAATGATTAATGGAACAATGCTGCACTCTTTTATGATTGTCAGCAGCAATCCTTCAAATATAATCAAGGAAGAGGAAACAAATATTGGCATAATGCGGAAGTATCAGGGTGGCAATATGAGTACAAATGAAAATCAAAAGTTGAAGTACATGGGGGATCTAGAGAGGCACTATTGATACAACAGCTGGGCAATTTCTCTGCTTAATGGAAGTGGCAAATAAAGTTAGTGTGGGTTAATGGTACATGTGGAAGAATGGAGGCCAAACTATGGGTCAAGAGCAGGTTTAGTAAAAGCAGGAAAACCAGAACTACTTAACACTTGCAGAGGAACAATTTCAGAATCACTATGAAAAACCCAAACTGTGGCCATTCATATGGGCAAGTAACAGTGAAGTAGATTTTGGCATTATCAGAGAAGAGGAGCTTGAGGAACTAAGAGATCATAGTGACGCTAAGAACTTCAACAGAAGGACAATATTGATAAAATATCAAAGTTGAAAGATTGTTGGAAAGGTTGGAAGGCTATGATAATGAAACATGGAAGTTCCATTCTCTTTGATCCTTAGTTTCCTCCTCAACAATTTCCTCTCATTTGTGTAAAGGCTGTTCCCATGCCACAATGTAATTTATCTTCCTTCTTGTCTGGCATGTACCAAATACACATTTGTAGCATGAATGGATAGATAGATGAATGGGTGGAAGGATGAATGAATGAATAAATTAGTAAGAGTATAATATATGGCAAAGGTATGGATTCTACAGGGAAAAAATGTTATTAACATATAGGGAGGTATAATGGTGTAAAATTATCATTGGGATGTTCAACATATAGAAAATCTTATTGATCTTTCATGAGTTAGATAAATGAGAAAATGAATGTCTTCTATTAAGAACAGCTGCTTTTCCTAGGGAGAGGGTGCTCACTGAGGAAGAGCAAAGGAGAGGAGTAAAAGTCACAATAGAAGAATTGGCATGGGAAAAGGAATATAATTGAGCTTTATTGTAAAAGGTTTGTGGTGAAGATATCAGAGGGCTTCAATTAATGCACAAGAGAACTAGTGTAGGTAAGAGGAATGAAAGACACAGTAGGCTGCAGGAACTCAAGTATAGAAAAGGGAGTGATGCATAGGTACAGTTAGTATTTGTTTTATATCAGAGACTGGCAATCCTTCTCAATAATAGATGAGATGATAAGTATTTCAAGATCTGTGGGTGATACTCAGCTTGTTATAGTATGAAAGCCATCATGAGCAATTTATAAATAAATGAACATGGCTGCATTCTAATAAAACTATTTGATACAGAAATTTAAATTTCATATGATCTTAATGTGTAATAGTATTATTTTGATTTATGTTCAAGTATCTATAAATATAAAAATGGTTTCTGTAGGGAATAAAAACATCAATTGTTATATTGAATTGGACCTGTATACTTTAATAAGTATATTCATATGTACCTTTCTATATTCTTCACTCCTATAAAGTATCTATACATATTTATCTTTTTAAAGGTTTTTTTGTTTTTTACATTTTTAAGAAAAAAAGTTAACTCAGTAGCAGTCTTTAGAGTTTAATGACCAGTTTGACTAAAAGGAAAGAATTCTGCTCTAATGGTTATAATGGACACTTATCCAGGATTTTCTTTTAAAGTGGATGAGGAAAGATGATCTTTTAGAGATGCCCGTGCCGCTTCAGTTAACAATTAGAATAAAAGGGGAAATGAAATGTACAAACTTAAATATATTGGAAAACTAGTCAAACAGTATCAGTCTTAGCCTCAAAATATTTATTTCTCTATCCTAAAAGAGATACAACAAATAAATGTATGTTGTCTTTTTTTCCCAGTGGAGTGGGATAAAGATCCTGGTACAAACTCTATTAGAGAATATAGCATCTACATAACTATTTTTAAATATTGGACTTGTTATGTCCCACAACATCCTCTCATCTAAATAGAGATATCTTTGATAATTTTACATTTTGTACATTCTGAATGTCTGGCCTCTGAGGTTTCAAACCACAACCTCACAGGAGACCTCTAGGAGACAGATTTTTCTTTCTTTCTTTCTTTTTTATTTTTTAGTGTTTATTTTTTAGAGAAAGACAGAGCATGAGTAGGGAAGGTGTAGAGAGAGAAGGAGACACAATATCTGAAGCAGACTCCAGGCTCCAGGTTATCAGCACAGAGGCTGACATGGGGCTCAAACTCATGAACCATGAGATCATGACCAGAGTTGAAGTGGATGCTCAACTGACTGAGCCATCCAGTGCCTTGAGACAGACTTTTTTATGGGCCATGGAACTGAAAAAAACATACTCAACTCTGGGGTCTTGGATAGGGCTTAGGCTTCCCTGGTGAGATAGTAGGTGAGAGTATACAAATTAAAGGCACAATCCAGGATAAAAGCATTGATGCTGGGGTGCCTGGGTGACTCAGTTGGTTTAAGCATCCAACTTTGACTCAGGTCATGATCTCATGGTTTGTGAGTTCGAGCCCCATGTTGGGCTCTGTGCTGACAGCTCAGAGCCTGGAACCTGCTTCGGATTCTGTGTCTCATTCTCTCTCTGCCCCTCCCCCACTCGCGCTCTGTCTCTCTCTCTCAAAAATAAATAAATGTTAAAAATAATAAAAAAATGCTTTGATGCCATGTTACTTGACATCAAACAAAAGTAACCACTACCACCATTATTGAATGGCTACAATGTGCTAGACACCGAGTAAAAGCTTTTTGCACATTATTTCCTCTCATTGGCAGTGATCCTTAAGACAGGTGTTATTATTCCCTATTTTGTTAATAGCAAAGCTGGGATTTGAACCCACGTTTGTACCTATTTTATGTATTCAAAATCCCTAAGCTTTAGGAAATCAAGAGTCCAGATCTCTGGAGAAGAGGAAAAATCAGATAGTTGGAAGGGCAGTGCTCGATGAAGTTAAGATTATGGACTTTGGTTTTAAAATCAGTCAAATTCAGCCCCATAACATAATGGTGCAGACTTTGGGAGAAATTACTTATCTTTGAAATGGAGATCAAAAAACCTCAAATGAAGAATGGTTATGAGCATTCATTTAAAAACTGTGTATAAAACACATAAAACATTGTCAGATGTTTTATGGGTTCTCAATACATGGAAGTGATTATTTGACCCAAGGTTAGAAGCAGTGAGGGCCATGGACTGACTGATCTTATCATCCAGGAAAGAAGAGCTTTTGCAAGACTATATATTCTGGTTACAAAAGCGAAGTTTTCCTTTAACTTCTTTTTTTATTCTATATACTTCCCTTCAGAATCCAAATATAGCATTTTATGCCTCTCTGTATTCTTGGAAAATGCATGTATTTACTCATGTAACTTACCACTTTATTGTTAGTAATGATAATGAATTGTATAATCAAGTTAAATAAAGTATAAGGATTTAAAAGCCATAGGTTATACCTTCCTCCCCCCCAGTATTTTGCTTTTTCAATGTATCTTATCAGTCTTGAAAATATGATCTTAAATAGTGAACTTTAGGGCTATAGGCCACTAAGGTCTGTAATACAAGTACATCCCTTCTTTTTTTTGTATCACCACTTTGTCATGAGACTTCATTTAGCCACATCCAGATGGTGCTGGGGAAAGATGCCATCACTCCGCAGTCTGTCTAAAGGCCCAGGTGAGCTGAAGTCAGAAAATGAAAAGCATTTACCTTAAAATAAAATAATTATGTAGCTGCATTATAGATTACTTCTCTCACTACAGATACATGAGCCACAGTTTAGGAAGCTGGTAGAAGAGAACAGTAGTCTAGAAGAATACTACCCTTCACAGTGGTCAATGGCATATGTGGAAAGGCTGAGGAGAGGTAAGTATCTGATGTAGGAGGATGGTAGGGAGGAAGTACAGGCAACAAGGCAGAAAAGAGTTCCTAAATATAAACAGGGATTTAGGATTTCACAGATGTTTTCATAACACATACTTTTGGAGAGGTAGGGGAATGAGTAGATTGAATAATCTAGGCTTTGTGAAAATGTAGATCATGAGAAGAAAATTGGACAGTCACGTCAGAGTTCCTTTAGTTTATCCTGGGCTGTTTTTGAAACAATTGTATCTCTATTCTTTTCCACATTTCACATTTCTGACATTACTTTTGATATTACCTTTGATTCATTTATTCCTCCACTCTCTCTTTTTTTTTATGAAATCTCTCTCTTTTCTCTAAGCCATCTGATTATAGCTAAAGAATGTCCTGGGGACTTTATTTCCACTCTATTGCCAGCTTATTTTATAACCTGGAACAGACCTCATCACTTCATGGAAGTGCTTGCGTATCAGAGCTGAAAGGAAGTTTTAAGATCATTTACTCTAATATTTTCTCATTTTACCAAATGACAAAAAGATGAAATTAAGTTGAGAGAGGTGAAAAGCATTGCCTGATATCAAGGAGTTTATCAGTAGTGATACCAATCTAAAGCCAGATATCCCAACAACTATTTCAGATCTCATATTAGTAAGCCATCCAGCTTTAAGTGACATGAAAACCATTGGGAAAATGTTTTAAAGACAAAAATCAGTGGGGCGCCTGGGTAGCTCATTAGTTAAGCCTTGGATTTCAGCTCAGGCCATGATCTCACCGTTTGCGGGTTCAAGCCCCGCATTGTACTCTGTGCTGGCAGTGAAGAGCCTGCTTGGGATTCTCTCTCTCTCCTCTCTGCCTCTGCGCCTCCCCAACTTGTATACCTCTCTTTCTTCTCTCTCCTTCTCTCTCCCTCTCTCTGTCTCAAAAATAAATAAAGCTTTTTTTTTTTTTTTAAAAGGCTAAAATTAGTAAAGGCAGACCTCTGTGGGAAACCTTTGTGTGGTGACAATGTTATCAAGTGAAAGGGATTAAATAAATTAAAATGCCAATCAGTCTATCCTAATCAATGCAATAATGAAAACAACCTGTTGTTTTTTAAAGATTATGTGTTTATATGCTGCCTGAGTATGAAATGGCTCACAAAGACCTATTAAATCAAACAAATTAAATATGATCAAAATGAATGAGAGAATTTTCCAGGGGAGGAAGATACATGTGTCATTTACCTCTTTATCATCCAACTTTAATAAGAGAAAAATAGATGAATTTGTCAATGGAAATAAAAACTAAAATTAGGGTTCAATAATCCCCTAGCCATCAGGGGAATTTTGGCTAATCAAAATTAGAATAAATCCCTGAAACAATTACTGAGGTGTGTTCTGTACAAATTACCCTGCTGTGTGTGTCTCCAACAGGAAAAATGGGATCCTCACTGACCAGGAGCTGGGACTCCCCCTGTCAGCACAGGGGCACCCTTCTCAGCCTGATAACACTGTTTCTCCCCTTTCCTCACTCATCACAATCCTCTTGTTCTTCCCTTCAGATTTGGGACTACTGTTACCAAAAAATGCAATTTTACTAATGTATACAAGGGAAAGATGGAAGTCCTTAAGCTTAGTGATACAAAGTTAAACACAATCATAAATAAGAGAGAATGGCAGAGGGGCAGGGCCGTGTGCCTAGATGACTGTCTGTTAGGCATTGTACTCTTGATTGTGGCTCAGGTCATGATCTCAGGGTTCATGAGTAAGTTTGAGCTCTGTATCAGGCTCTGTGCTGAAGGCTTGGAGCCTGCTTGGGAGTCTCTCTTTCCCTTTCTCTTCCCCTCTCCTGCCTGTGCTCTCTCCCTCTCTCAAAATGAATAAATAAACTTAAAAAAAAAGAGGTAATTGGTCCTTTCTCTCATAGACATCTTAATTTACAAAAGATCAGCTTTTCAATCACAACTTAAGATTTGAATGGAATAGTTTTATTTATAACTCAAATGATAAAGACTCAGGTTAAATGCATAATTCTGTGCATTATGATAATGCATTATCAGGACTGCATGTTCAATAAGTAAACAGGGAGAAAATCACAACATTGAGCTATTGAAAAAGAGTCTGTATTTTAAAAATAGAATGAAAGTTTCCACGTGCAAAGGTATAGTTTGTGTGTGTTCTCAAAAGAAAATTCAGAGCTTTACTTGATACAAGTGTTTTATTCAGCAAGAAACAAACTGTACATGAGACTTCAACCTGAACCCTGCTACCAAGTTCAGAGGCAGGATGTTATGCAACAGCTCATAAAGTGAAAATGAGGAGGTCATTTAACATTCACAGTTATTGGTTATTACAGTAGGGCTACCCAGACAACAGGAGATTCGTTAACAGTGATTATCTTATACCATTTTAGGAAGGTGACTTAAGATTAATTTATGATTATCAGAGGCATTTGCAAGAAGTAACCAAAGTTTTGTTTATATTTATGAAGTACAGTAGACTAAGCTTTGCTCTAAATGGTTTTGTTTTCGTGGGAGGATCTTCAAGATTGGCTCCATTGTATCTTAACAGTGTTTATATAACTGCAACACACATGCAGAAACCTGCAAAATTTATGGATAAAGCACAAAATACTTTTAAAATGTAAACAAACTCGTATAAAAACCACCTATGTAAAAAAATACAATATAACTAACAATCTAGACAGTGTTCATATGTATCTCCTCATTTGCCCCTTCTCTTATTTTTTTTTAAATTAAGGTACAGTTGACATGCGATGTATTACTAGTTCCAGGTGTACAAGGTACTGATTCAGAAACAGAATCACAAATAAAGAGAAAAAACTGGTATTTTCCAGAGTGGGGAGGGGACTAGGGGGATGGGTGAAGTAGGTGGAGAGAATTACTTCTCTTACTTTTTACACCTCCTCAGATTTCTGTGAATTTTTATTCATAATTATTTTTTTTTCTTTCTGAAGAAATCCTTATAATACATATTTCAGTGTTGTTTGGATGGCCACAAATTCTCTTTTGTGTGTGTGTACAGATGGTTTTAACCCACATTTACTTTTGAGGATTTTTCTTTCTGTATTAGAGATTTTTAAGTTGCAATTATTCTGCATTTTAAGTCTGTCATTCCATTTTCTTTTCATTTTTATCATTTATGTTGAGAAGTCAGTTGTAAGTCTAAGTGTTTCTCTTAAAGATAATGACATTTTTACTCAGCATTGAAAATACTCTCTTTGACGGGGCATCTGTGTGGTTCAGTCAGTTGAGCATCTGACTCTTGATTTTGGCTCAATCCATCATCTCACAAACCCTGGGATCGAGCCCCACATTAGGCTTTGTGCTGACAGTGTGGAACCTGCTTGGGATTCTCTCTCCCTCTCTCTGCCCCTCCCCTGCTTGCCTGCTCTCTCACTCTCTCTCTCAAAAGAAATAAAAAATAAACATTAAAAAAAAGAAAATATTCTCTTTAATGTTGATTTAATATAAGTAGTTCTACTAATGTGCCTAGGTGCATTGTGTATGCAGTAGATGGTATTGTGTGACACCCACATTTTCCCTCCAACACTGAAACACTCATTCTCCCACCTCCTAGCATGTTGGTAGCCAATTATACTCATGAGTCTATCTTTAAGACTCTCTGTAGAAGAGTTCCTTTTTTTTAACTTTTTAATGTTTATTTTTGAGAAACAGAGAGAGAGATCATGAGTGGTAGGGGTGTGTGGGAGGAGCAGAGAGAGAGGGAGACACAGAATCCAAAGCAGGCTCCAGACTCTGAGCTGTCAGCACAGACCCTGACACGGGGCTCAAACTCACAAATCGTAAGATCATGACTTAAGTTGAAGTCAGATGCTTAACTGACTGAGCCATCCAGGTGTCCCTGTATAGAAGAATTTCTTTTTTTTTTTTTTTAACGTTTATTCATTTTTGGGACAGAGAGAGACAGAGCATGAACGGGGGAGGGGCAGAGAGAGAGGGAGACACAGAATCGGAAGCAGGCTCCAGGCTCTGAGCCATCAGCCCAGGGCCTGACGCGGGGCTCGAACTCACGGACCATGAGATCGTGACCTGAGCTGAAGTAGGACACTCAACCGACTGAGCCACCCAGGCGCCCCAGAAGAATTTCACCTTAATTGAAGTAACATTTCCTTCCTGTTGGCTACTCACATTCAATGATGTAGACATTTGTAGGCCTTGCCCCTATCCTCCAATTCAGAACAACTCTGACAGGCTCCCCTAACTCTAGAGAGCCCAGTGAAATTAGCTGAAGCCATTGCAGTCCAACCTCTCCTTCTGTCCAGCTCTCCTTACTCCACTCCCTCACAGTGTTGATCCTAAGAGCACTCCCTAATAAACTTCCTGTATGCAAATATCCATTTCAGATTCAACCTCTAAGGGAACCCAACCTGTTACACTATATGTGTGTTGTGTATGCTGCTTGGGGATTGTAATGATTCTTACTTCTGTGGCTTGATATCATTGATCAGTTTTAGAAGTGTTTTACAGTATTAGATATTCAATATGTCTCTTTCCCTATTCTTCTGTGAGCTAACTAAAAAAATTACTAAATGTACTAAATATACATTTAATCAAGTTTTTGCCATTTCCAAATGCATACAATTTTGTTTTATTCTCTGTGCTTCAGTCTAGGTAATTTCTACTCACATATCTTCCAGGTCACTAGTCTTTTACATAGTTTTCTACAAATCTAAAAGCATCTATTGGGGAAAAGGGTTTACTCAAAATGTATAAAAACTAAACTTATCTAAGGTATGTCCTTCCAAAATTATATTTTAGATAACAATAGAGCAACAACACGGAGACTAGAGAGAAAATTTGGGGAAATAATTCTCTACTAATGAAATTGCCATTTTGTTGGTGAATTCAAACAAATGCCATTCTTAGCTGCACAGAGGGACAGATATAATATTGAATGACAGAAACCAGACACAGAATGAATAACAGATGGGGTGCCTGGGTGGCTCAGCCGGTTAAACATCCAACTCTTGATTTCAGCTCAGGTCATGATCTCCTGGCTCATGGGGTGGAGCCCTGGGTCAGACTTGTGTTGAGCATGCAGGCTGCTTAGGATCCCTTTTCTGTCTCTCTCTGCCCCTTCCCCACTCATGTGTGCACACACTCTCTCAAAATGAATAAACATTTTAAAAAATGAATAACAGATGCTTCCATTTTAAAAAATCAAATAAGAAAAACTATAGTTGTAAATATAAAGAAATTATTTAACTTGAGGATAATGGAGAATTTAGAATTAGGGAGAGATACAAGAAGGTCGTATAGAATGTGGACAAAGTTCTATTTCTTGATTTGAATATTGGTTATATATGTAATTTTATAATAATTCATTGAACTACACATTTGTATTTTTTGCCCTCTTGTGTATGCTTATTTAATCAGAACATGTATTAAAGACAAAGATATAGCTAAAAATCAACCAATCTTATAAATGCCAGGAAATGACCCACCCATATATAGAAAGTTAATAATAATTATATGCTATCTCATCTCCATACACTAAATTTAAAGTGTATTAAAGACTTAAACATGAAATGAAATGGAAAATACAAGATTGGTCATAAAAAATCAAAATGAAAATGAATTCATGACAAGGCACTGTAATATATTTAATCCTCACTACATTGCTATGCACAATATATAGGTAAATCATTTAAGTCATGATAAAGTATTCAAGAGACTCAGTTGAAAACTGAGCAAATTATTTGAAAGTATAGGCACAACTTTTAAGTCAGGTAATATCTCTTTGTAGGATTATAGAGCAAAAAATAACTCTCATCATATGCTGGTAGAAGTAATAATTGGCTCAAACCCTTTGAAACTTTTGCATTACTAGTAAATTTAAACATTTTTCCAGTCCACTCATAAGTATATGCTCTGGGGAAATTCTTTCACTTGTTTGCCTAGGATATATGTTAAATAATGTAGCACCCTTGTTTATTATAGCAAATGGAAACAACCCAAATGTCCCTTAACAGTTAAATGAAGAGATAAGTTAACATCTATTTATATAATTGAACAGTGTATAACAAAACAAAGGAATAAGCTACAGTTGTAGGTATCATTTTTAAAAGAGAGATTAGTGCATAAGAAATGGATATAAAAATTCTAAACAATACTTTGAAGATGTTTCTGCTGTGAAGGAGGACAGAGAGAGCTGCAGTTGAAAGGAAGCATTAGAACAAGCACACTTCATTGTTTATGTTGTTATTTGCAATAGGAGCTGCTCTATCATGTTTGAATTATGTTAGAAATGATTTAGTAGAAAGGGGCATAGGAAATATTTCTAATTTCAGTAGTGAAGGAAGAGAGTATGTGAGAGGTGATGGGTTTCAGAGGATACTACCCAAGTTTTCTACCTAGTAAATGGCAACGCCAAGAGCTCTCCCTTTTCTGGAGGTCTGCTTTAGGTGGCTTGATTCATTCATACCATCTGCTTATTGTTGGTTTAGGTGGCTGGATTCATTCACACCATCTGCTTATTGTTGGTTTAAATATCAATGGTAATAATTGCCTCCTTTGTCTTTCTATTTCTCTGCAAAATCAAGAGAGTTTATGTAGCAGTTTTAGACACAGGGCTCTAAGCCTGTGGCTGCTTTCACCTCTCTGTGCCACTTAGCTCTGTGTTCTTGAATCAGATAAAATATACCTTGTGTGTCAATGGTTATAGCTCAGTCCTCATTCATAATTAGAAAATGAATAATACAGTTGGGCTTTTAGAGTCAGACGTACCTGAGTCTGAATCTCTGTCACTTCCTATCTGAACATAATAAGCAAGTTAATGTTTATAAGCCTCATTTTGTTTGACCTGTAAAATGAAAACATCTACTGAAAAGCTATGAAAACTCATAAGCACCTATCTCATAAGAATGTTGTGAAGAGAGAAATGACATTCTGTATGTAGTACTTAAAATGGTAGTACATAGTGAGCTCATAATAAATCTTAGTTATTATTTCACAAAGCTCTAACTGTCCACTGACCTTAATGAGAATAAGGTGTATGGCAGTCGTCGATTTTAGTTAGGATGAAAAATAGGCATTTGTGTCACCTTGACCAAGCCATTTACCATCTCTAGACACCAATTTTTGACTGTCAGATGGGGAGATGGATCTACAAATCTGGGGTACGTTGAAATTTAAGAGCAGCAAGTCCACACATTTAAGCAGAATATTTGCTAACTCTAGGAGGTTAGTTGTAGTGATTGGATAACAAATAATGTAATTTACTGGCATTATACATATCTTTTTAACATGTGAATTTAACAAAACCTTTGGATTTTGATTACTTTTAAGTTATAAACATCTAATAAAACTTTCGTTAGACTTCTCCTTAATTTTCCCATCTGGCATTACTTAAGTCTATGCTGAAAGCTATTGGAATCTCTCCCCAATATACAATTTGCAAATAATTTTAAGTGTGTCATTGTCTTCCCATCATGTCCAGAGACCTTCTTGCAGATCCATGAACCCAATGTTAAGTATATCTGCCTTGATTTTTCTTCATCCTAAATTTTTATGTGGCAAAATACATATAAAATTTACTATCATAAACATGTTTAAGTGTACATCAGGGATATTAAGTACATTTATATTATAAAGCAGTCATCTCCACCCTCCACTCACAGAACTCTTTATCTTGTAAAACTGAAACTCTGCACCCATTCAATAATAACTTCCTATGACGCCCTCCGCCCAGCACCTGTCAGCCACATTCTAATTTTTTCCATTTTTACTTTAATCTTACCTTTTCCTACATGACCCACCCCCCACCCTCTGATAACCATAATTCTATTCTTTTTTACTATGAATTTGTCTTTTTTCCTTCTAAATTATAGATATAAGTGATATCACACAATATTAGTCATTTTGTATGTGGCTTATTTCACTTAGCATAGTGTCTTTCAGTCTTTTATTTATGTTGTCACAAATTGAAGGATTTCCTTCTTTTTAATGCTGAGTACTATATTACTGTGTATGTGTGTGCATGATATGTGTGTATATATATATATATATATATATATGTATATATATATGTATATATATATATACATATATATATATATATTTCACATTTTCTTTATATTCATCTACTGTTGAACACTTAAATAGCTTACATATCTTGTTTTTTAATGAACCTGGGAATGCAAATGTGTCTTTGAGCTAGTAATTTTATTTCCTTTGGATATATACCCATATGTGAGATTATTGGATCATATGGTAGTTTTATATTTATTTTTTCAGGTAATACCATACTGTTTTGTATAATAGCTTTACTAATTTACATTCCATCAACAGTACACAAGAGTTCCCTTTTCTCTACATCTTCACCAACATCTGTTATCTTTTGATTTCTTTAATAATCGCCATTTGAACAGGTGTGGAACGGTATCTCATTGTGGTTTTGATTTGCATTTCCTTTATGATTGCTAATGTTGAGCATCTTTTCATATACCTTTTGGCCTTTTGCATGTGTTTTTCTGAAAAGAATATCCATTTGGTATTTTGTCCATTTTTAATTGGGATTTTTGTTGGGTTTTTGTTGTTTTGCTATTGAGTTGTATGAGTTGTTATATATCTTGGACATGAACCCATTAGGAAGTAACAGGGTTTACAAGTATTTTCTCCCATTCCAAAGTTTGCTTTTATATTATGTTGCCCTTTTCCTTTGCTATGCAGAAACGTTTTAGTTTGGTGTAGTTCTACATGTAAACCTTGCTCTTGTTGTCTGTGCTTTTAGTGTCATCTCCAAAAAATCATTGCCAATACCAATGTCTAGCTTTTCCTATATTTTTTCTTCTAGGAGTTTTGCATTTTCTGATCTAATGTTTAAATCTTTAATCTGTTTTGAGGTGATTCTTGAGTATAGTGTTAGATGTGGGTACAGGGTTTGTTTGTTTGTTTGTTTGTTTGTTTTTTGGCATGTGGATATCTAGTTTTCCCAACTTCATTTATTGATCATTTATTGAAGAGACTATCCCTTAACCATTTTATGTTCTCAGCACTTTTGTTAAAAATTAGTTGACTGTGGGGGCACCTGGGTGGCTCAGTCAGTTGAGCGTCCAATTTTGGCTCAGGTAATGATCTCATGGTCTGTGAGTTCGAGCCCTGTGTCGGGTTCTGGGCTGACAGCTCAGAGCCTGGAGCCTGCTTTGGATTCTGTGTCTCCCTCTCTCTCTGCCCCTTCCCTGCTCACAGTCTCTCTCTCTCAAAAAAATAAATAAATATTAAAAATTTAAAAAAAAATAGTTGACTGTGTATGTGTCAGTTTACTTCTGGGTTCTCTATTCTGTTCTACTGATCTATGTGTCTGTTTTTATTCCACTACCATACTGTTTTGATTACTATAGTTTTGTATATATTTTGAAATCAGGAAGTGTGATGTCTCCAGCTTTGTTCTTCTTGCTGAAAATAGCTTGGGCTATTTGGGATCTTTTGTGGTTCCATAGAAATTTTCACATTTTCTTTATTTCTTTAAAAGATACCATTGGACAAGGAAGAAGTCAAACTTTTCACTCTTCACAGATGACATGATACTCTACCTGGAAAACCTAAAGCTCCACCAGAAAACTGCTAGATCTGATATGTGTGTTTCTATACACCCATAATGAAGCAGCAGAAAGAGAAATCAAGGAATTGATCCCATTTACAATTGCACCCAAAACCATAAGATACTTAGGAATAAAACTAACCAAAGAGGTAAAAGATCTGTATGCTGAAAACTATAGAAAGCTTATGAAAGATATTGAATAAGACACAAAGAAACAGGGGGAAATAAAACTTCCATGTTCATGGATTGGAAGAATAAGTATGGTTAAAATATCCATACTACCCAAAACAATGTACACATAAAATGTAGTCTCTATCAAAATAACACCAACATTCTTCACAGAGCTAGAACAAACAATTCTAAAATTTGTATGGGACCAGAAGAGACCCCAAATAGCCAAAGTAATGTTGAAAAAGAAAACAAAATCTGGGGGAATCACAATTCTGGACTTCAAGCTGTGTTTCAAAGCTATAATCATCAAGACAGTATGTTATTAATACAGACACATAGATCAATGGAACAGAATAGAAAACCTGGAAATGGGCCCGCAAATATATGGCCAACTAATCTCCAACAAAGCAGGAAAGAGAATCCAATGGGAAAAAACAACAACAACAGTCTCTTCAGCAAATGGTGCTGGGAAAAAGACAGTGACATGAAGAAGAATGAACCTGGACCACTTTCTTACACCATACACAAAAATTAACTCAAAATGGATGAAAGACCTAAATGTAAGACAGGAAGCCATCAAAATCCTAGAGGAGAAAACTGGCAGCAACCTCTTTGACCTGGGCCACTGCAACTTCTTACTAGACATGTGTATGGAGGCAAGGGAAACAAAAGCATACATGAACTATTGGAACCTCATCAAGATAAAAAGCTTTTGCACAGCAAAAGAAACAATCAGCAAAACTAAAAGGCAATTATGGAATTGGAGAAGATATTTGCAAATGATCTACCAGATAAAGGGTACACAAAGGTATCTATATTTGGTATAGATCCAAGATCTATATAGAACTTATGAAACTCAGCACCCCAAAAAACAAATAATCCAGTGAAGAAGTGAACAGAAGACATGAGTAGACACTTTTCCATAGAAGACATCCAGATGGCTAACAGACACATGAAAAGATGCTCAACATCACTCATCATCAGTGATGATATATCAATCATTAGTATTTTGATTGAAATACAAATTAAAACCACAATGATATACCACCTTACACCTGTCAGAATAACTAAAATGAACACTACAGGAAACAACAAATGTTGGTGAGGATGAAGAGAAAAGGGAATACTTTTGCACTGTTGGTGAGAATACAAATTGGTGCAGCCACCTTGGAAAATAGCATGGAGGCTCCTCAAAACGTTAAAAATAGAACTACCCTATGACCCAGCAATTACACTACTGGGTATTTACCCAAAGGGTACAAAAATGCTGATTTGGAGGGACACCTACACCTCATTGTTTATATCAGTGCTATCAACAATAGCCAAATTATGGAGTGGGCCAAAATGTCCATTAACTGATGAATGGATAAAGAACATGTGGTATGTGTGTACACACACACACACACACACACACACACACACACATACACACACAATGGAATTTTACTCAGTGATTCAAAAGAATAAAATCTTGGGTCACCCGGGCTGAGCACTGACTTTGGCTCAGGTCATGATCTCACGGTTCGTGGGTTTGAGCCCCCCATCTGGCTCTGTGCTGATGGTTTGGAGCCTGGAGCCTGCTTCAGATTGTGTCTCCCTCTCTCTGCCCCTCCCCCACTCACACTCTGTGTCTGTCTCTCAAAAATAAATAAACATTTATATATATATATATATATATATATATATATATATATATAAACACACACACACACATATGAATGAAATCTTGCCTTTTGCAACAATGTGGATGTAACTAGAGTGTATTATGATAAGTGAAATAAGACAGAGGAAGATAAATATCATATGATTTTACTCATATGTGGAATTTAAGAAACAAAAGAGATGAACATAAGGGAAGGGAAGGAAAAATCAGAGAAAAACAGAGAGGGAGGTGGGGCACCTGGGTGGTTTAGTCAGTTAAGCATCCGACTTTGGCTCAGCTCATTATCTCACGGTTTATGAGTTTGAGCCCATGTTGAGCTCTGTGCTGATAGCTCATAGCCTGGAGCCTGCTTCATATTGTGTCTTCCTCTTTGTCTGCCTCTCCACTCTCTGTCCCTATCTGTCAAAAATAAATAAACATTAAAAAAAAAAGAGAGGGAGGCAAATCATAAGAGACTCTTAAATACAGAGAACAAACTGAGGGTTCCTGGAGGGGAAGTGGGTGGGGGAATGGACTAAATGAGTGATGGACATTAACAAGGGCACTTGTTGGGATGAGCACTGGTGTTGTATTTAATTGATGAATCACTTGGTTCTACTCTTGAAACCAATACTACACTGTATGTTAACTAATTTGAATTTAAATAAATAAATTACAAAAAGATCTGAAGGTTAAAAAACAGATGGCATTGGAATTTTGATAGGATTGCATTGAATCCATAGATTACTTTGGATATTAAGAGTATTTAACACTATTTATTCTCCAAATTCATGAACATAGGATACCTTTCTATTTATTTGTCTCCTCTTCAATTTCTTTCAACAATGCTTTATAGTTTTCAGTGCACAGGTCTTTCACCTTCTTGGTTAAATTTATGTTAAGCCTAAGTATTTTATTATTTTTCATATTATTATAAATGAAATTATTTTATTAGTATCTTCCAGATAGCTCACCATTAGCTTATAAAAATGCAACTAATTTTTGTATGTTGATTTTCTTTTTTTTTTTTTTTTGATGCTTTGTCTTTTTTTTTTTTTTTTTTTTTTAATATATGAAATTTACTGTCAAATTGGTTTCCATACAACACCCAGTGCTCATCCCAAAAGGTGCCCTCCTCAATACCCATCACCCACCCTGCCCTCCCTCCCACCCTGCCCTCCCTCCCACCCCCATCAACCCTCAGTTTGTTCTCATTTTTCAACAGTCTCTAATGCTTTGGCTCTCTCCCACTCTAACCTCTTTTTTTTTTTTTTTTTCCTTCCCCTCCCCCATGGGTTTCTGTTATGTTTCTCAGGATCCACATAAGAGTGAAACCATATGGTATCTGTCTTTCTCTGTATGGCTTATTTCACTTAGCATCACACTCTCCAGTTCCATCCATGTTGCTACAAAAGGCCATATTTCATTTTTTCTCATTGCCACGTAGTATTCCATTGTGTATATAAACCACAATTTCTTTATCCATTCATCAGTTGATGGACATTTAGGCTCTTTCCATAATTTGGCTATTGTTGAGAGTGCCGCTATAAACATTGGGGTACAGGTGCCCCTATGCATCAGTACTCCTGTATCCCTTGGATAAATTCCTAGCAGTGCTATTGCTGGGTCATAGGGTAGGTCTATTTTTAATTTTCTGAGGAACCTCCATACTGTTTTCCAGAGCGGCTGCACCAATTTGCATTCCCACCAACAGTGCAAGAGGGTTCCCGTTTCTCCACATCCTCTCCAGCATCTATAGTCTCCTGATTTGTTCATTTTGGCCACTCTGACTGGCGTGAGGTGGTATCTGAGTGTGGTTTTGATTTGTATTTCCCTGATAAGGAGCGACGTTGAACATCTTTTCATGTGCCTGTTGGCCATCCGGATGTCTTCTTTAGAGAAGTGTCTATTCATGTTTTCTGCCCATTTCTTCACTGGGTTATTTGTTTTTCTGGTGTGGAGTTTGATGAGCTCTTTATAGATTTTGGATACTAGCCCTTTGTCCGATGTGTCATTTGCAAATATCTTTTCCCATTCCGTTGGTTGCCTTTTAGTTTTGTTGGTTGTTTCCTTTGCTGTGCAGAAGCTTTTTATCTTCATAAGGTCCCAGTAATTCACTTTTGCTTTTAATTCCCTTGCCTTTGGGGATGTGCCGAGTAAGAGATTGCTACGGCTGAGGTCAGAGAGGTCTTTTCCTGCTTTCTCCTCTAAGGTTTTGATGGTTTTCTGTCTCACATTCAGGTCCTTTATCCATTTTGAGTTTATTTTTGTGAATGGTGTGAGAAAGTGGTCTAGTTTCAGCCTTCTGCATGTTGCTGTCCAGTTCTCCCAGCACCATTTGTTAAAGAGACTGTCTTTTTTCCATTGGATGTTCTTTCCTGCTTTGTCAAAGATGAGTTGGCCATACGTTTGTGGGTCTAGTTCTGGGGTTTCTATTCTATTCCATTGGTCTATGTGTCTGTTTTTATGCCAATACCATGCTGTCTTGATGATGACAGCTTTGTAGTAGAGGCTAAAGTCTGGGATTGTGATGCCTCCTGCTTTGGTCTTCTTCTTCAAAATTACTTTGGCTATTCGGGGCCTTTTGTGGTTCCATATGAATTTTAGGATTGCTTGTTCTAGTTTCGAGAAGAATGCTGGTGCAATTTTGATTGGGATTGCATTGAATGTGTAGATAGCTTTGGGTAGTATTGACATTTTGACAATATTTATTCTTCCAATCCATGAGCAGGGAATGTCTTTCCATTTCTTTATATCTTCTTCAATTACCTGCATAAGCTTTCTATAGTTTTCAGCATACAGATCTTTTACATCTTTGGTTAGATTTATTCCTAGGTATTTTATGCTTCTTGGTGCAATTGTGAATGGGATCAGTTTCTTCATTTGTCTTTCTGTTGCTTCATTGTTAGTGTATAAGAATGCAACTGATTTCTGCACGTTGCTTTTGTATCCTGCAACTTTGCTGAATTCATGTATCAGTTCTAGCAGACTTTTGGTGGAGTCTATCGGATTTTCCATGTATAATATCATGTCATCTGCAAAAAGTGAAAGCTTGACTTCATCTTTGCCAATTTTGATGCCTTTGATTTCCTTTTGTTGTCTGATTGCTGATGCTAGAACTTCCAGCACTATATTAAACAGCAGCGGTGACAGTGGGCATCCCTGTCGTGTTCCTGATCTCAGGGAAAAAGCTCTCAGTTTTTCCCCGTTGAGGATGATGTTAGCTGTGGGCTTTTCATAAATGGCCTTTATGATCTTTAAGTATGTTCCTTCTATCCCGACTTTCTCAAGGGTTTTTATTAAGAAAGGGTGCTGGATTTTGTCAAAGGCCTTTTCTGCATCGATTGACAGGATCATATGGTTCTTCTCTTTTTTTTTGTTAATGTGATGTATCACGTTGATCGATTTGCGAATGTTGAACCAGCCCTGCATCCCAGGAATGAATCCTACTTGATCATGGTGAATAATTCTTTTTATATGCTGTTGAATTCGATTTGCTAGTATCTTATTAAGAATTTTTGCATCCATATTCATCAGGGATATTGGCCTGTAGTTCTCTTTTTTTACTGGGTCTCTGTCTGGTTTAGGAATCAAAGTATGTATGTTGATTTTCTTACCTGAAACTTTACTGAACTTATATATTAGGTCTTTTTTTTTTTTTTTTTTGATGGAGTCTTTATGGTTTTCTGTATATAAGATTATATTATATGAAAGCAGAGACAATTTTACTTCTATTTTCCTATTTGGATGCTTTTTATTTCTCATTGGTTCAGGAATGAAAGAGGAAGGAATAAAACAGAGGCAAAAAATGCTGTAATTTAACTCCATGTTTCTACAAAAGTAAAAGGCTGAGCTGAGCTCTACACTGAATTGGAAAAGTAGTTTAGATCTGGTATATGAATCCCAACAATTTAATTCCACCTGTGTATGAGGTTACCTTACCAGCCTTCTTTACATAAACTATGTTAAATGGAAGTAAATTCAGTCCTTCTCTACCTACCCTATGTGTTTGATATGAGGATCAAAACAACAAAATAATGTGTATAGAAAATATAAATCACAAAGTGTTTTTCCCATATGTATCTATGCTGCTTTATGGTCATTGTTATGTTTTCAAACTCTTATCCATTTCCTGTGGGCAGAATTTAGAAGAAAGAAATGAAATATAGACTTAGTAACAATGTTCATTGGCTTGTCCATCTCAGTGAATAGTTCATCTTCTGGAATTCATTTTCAGAAATGAGGCCAAGATAGGAATATCCCATAGACCAGAAAAAGGGCACTCAACTAAAGAATGTGGTATAGAATCAAAGGAAAGATGTCTATCTGGTTCTTTGTAAAAGAGCTCAAGAGCAGAGAGCTGGTCAAGAGCTAGAAGGGACCTGATTGAGCTAGGGTGAAACAGTAGTCTTGGGAAGTCAGATCTCATTTTCATATTTTGATTTCTGGGATGGTACAAACCATGGATCATAATTTATCTCAATACTTATAGGAAGTGTTTTTGGAATGTATATTGGAAGGTGGAGTGTTTGTCAGTAGGTTTCTAATCCATATTATTTTATGTATTTTCATGGAGCATCGTTTCATAAGGGTAAAGTCCTTACTTGTCTATGTTATTTTGCTAAGAGTTAAGTGCTCCATCTCAACGCTTGATGGTAAAGAAAGCATTTTTTTTGTGCCAAAGCACTGGATAAAAGGATTGAAAAAGAGAAAGAAGTCTTTCTCCAATAATCTTGTGATAAATTGTGCATCTGAAATGCTTTATGATTTTGTTATGGAAATGATGAACTTCTCCTAAATGGATTGCAATATGCCCTACATTGCTGTTTTCATTTCCTTTGCACATACATAAGTGTCCTATTATAATTGATGGGAGCTTACTTAATGTTGACATGAATGTGTTTTTAATGAAAACTGTTGATACGGTTTTGTCAGTTCTTAAAATGATTTTTCCCCTATAGTCAGTGGGAGGGAGAATAAAAAGCCATTATGTTAGGCGGAAATCCTAGGGCCTTTTCTCCTACAAGATATTTTTGCCTTTGGATACTTTTCCCTGTCATTTTAGACATTCTAACAACCCAGGGACTGCTACAAAGCTGAATGAAGTGAGATTGTAATAAAAGGCAAGGAAATGGATTTCTGTCAGTCACCCTAAGACTGCTTTCAGAAAGAAAATAGTAATTTTTTTTAAATTGAAAAGACCATCTTAATTACTACTTAGTTCAATAGTGCTTTAATCCTTTTTAAAAACTAATAGAAAACATACTAAATTTGAACGAAGAGTTAAAGTTAATGAATTGAAGACAAAGATGCATTTTCCATTTCCCTGCAGATTTCATTATGGTGACAGTAAAGAGGAAAAGATATAAACCAATGAAGATTGAGAAAATGAGAGTTTAGCCAACAGTGAGGCCAATATGCCAACAGAGTCCTAGAAGGTGGAAATGGGCAGTAGAGGATTATTAACTGACTTATCAGATAAAAGGAGCCTTATGCGATTTAACAGACTGGAGTGACTGCCTACAGAAAAGAATGGCAATGAGAAGCAAAGTTTACTAGATAGAAGTTTCAGAAACATGGGTATTGATGGCACAGACTAACAAGGAATATGGTGGCAGGGGGTGGAGTGGGTGGGTAAGGCTTCAAGCTAAAACCAGAGAGATTAGTTTAAAATCTGTCAGAATTGTAAGAACCACGGGCATCCTCCTTTATCCATTTGCCTCACCCTCAACATCAAAGTCATGTAACTAATCCAACCCAGCTTGTCAGAAAATGTTGTTCTCTAAAAATATTTTACACAAGAGCCTTTGGATTTCTGGTAAAGTGACAAAGGAGGAGGGCATGGAGAAGCAAGGCAACAAAATAAGAACACAAAAATAAAATGGAAGCTGAAAACTGAGTGATGAGATATTCCAGGCAACTCCCATCACCCTGCAATTCTCTATCCTCCCGAAATTGGATCCTGGAAGATAGTTGTTTTGTTTTGTTTTGTTTTCCTAAAACATTGAATTTTTCAGAAAACTAAAAAAGAAAATCTGAAATGTGGCATCTTTCTTCAAAAGATCTCCCTCTCTACCCAAACACCTTAAGTTCAAGACCTCTAGTCAGTGTTCCCCTCTATTAAGCTCATGGCCAGATTGCCAGTGTCCTATTCTTAATTATAAATAGAGAGTCAGTGACCAGCTGTTTGAGAGAGCATACACAAATGGGAAGAACATACATTCATTCATTCATTCATTTATTTATTATTTATTTATTTATTCATTCATTCATTCATTCACTTATTTATTATTTATTTATTTATTTTAATGTTTGTTTATTTTTGAGAGAGAAAGAGAGAGAGTGCAAGCCAGGAAGGGGCAGAGAGGGAGACAGAATCCGAAGCAGGTTCCAGCCTCTGAGCTGTCAGCATAAAGTCTGCTGTGGGGCTCACACCCAGGAACCATGAGATCATGACCTGAGCCAAAGTCGGACTCTTACCCAACTGAGCCACCCAGGCGCCCCTAATGGGAAGAGCATTCAAAAGTGAAGTTGAATATCACAAACAGTACAAAAAGCAGAAATTTCAACTAATATATGAAAACATATAATAAAAATAAATTTGCCGGGGGGGGCTTATGTGGCTCAGTCAAGTGTCTGACCCCCCATTTTTTTGGATCTCCTTTTATTTGTTGTTGTTTTTTTTTTTACTTTTTATGGTTTCTATTTAAATTCCAGTTTATTAATACAATGTAATATTAGGTGTACAATATACTGATTCAACAATTTCATGAAACACCCAGTGCTCATCACAGCAAGTGCACTCCTTAATCCCTATCACCCATTTAACCTATACCCCCACCCATCTCCTCTCTAATAACCATAAGTTTGTTCTCTATAGTTATCTTTCTGTTTCTTGGTTTGCCACGTGCTGTCTCTCTTTTGTCTTTCCTTGTGCTCATTTTTTTTTTTTTTTTGGATCTTCTCTATTTCTTTCATGCCCCACAATCAGTAAAACTGAACACAAGAAGTGACTTGCAGTGCAGTAGGGCAGAGTTCTGCTGAATCTCTCCAAAGATTACCAGTCTGCAACATGGGCAGATTCACAGAGTTTTGTAGGGGTAATTCATGTTTGTAAATACTCTAAGATCCTTGGCCAAAAGATGCTATTGAGGTGCAAAATATTATTTTCAAGTGACAGAACATCTGGAACCTATGAACTCTACTGAATTAAGTGTCTGACTCTTGATCTCAGCTTAGATCTTGATCCTGGGGCCATGAGTTCAAGTCTTGCATTGGGCTCTGCACTGGGCATGGAGCCTACTTAAAATAAATAAATTAATTAAATTAAAAAAATAAGTTTGCCAGACTGAATTTTGTCTATCTTTTGGATAGCATAGTAATAAGTGGACAGCACATTGAATGATAAAAGTCCACAGCAAGCCAAATTCTTATGAAACCGCAGAATATCAAGAATGGAGAAAAACAGTCAACAGCATCGAGAGGGGTAAGAGATACATCATACACAAAAGGAATGAGAATATAAAGAACTTAATTTTTCTCGACAACCACCCAGAATTTTGGAGTAAAATGGAATAAAGACCTCAAAACCCAAGGAACATTTATTTCAACCAAGAATTCAATACAATGTCAACCATCAATCAATAAAAAGATAAACAGGTTTTTAGGTCTTTGGATAATAATAAATAGTACACCCAAAGTTGCCTAGGACTAAGCAGAGCAGGAAGAAAAACAGAGGGAGAGGTCCTAGAAACATAATGGGAATGAGAAGACTGTTTAGGATATTTTTGACTACTGAGAAGAAATATTAATGTGTTTATGGCAGATTTGTTTGTAAAGATTCTATAAGAGAAAAAACTATTATCAGAGAATACTATTAGGCTGATCAATGAAAAGTGTTTATAGAATTATGTGAATAAAAACTGTTTACATAAAACTTTGGACATACATAGCTTAAGGATGGGAGATTGGATATTGTGTGGATGTATCAGAAAGTTTAATTTTCAACAATCATAAAGGTCAGTAAATAAGACCTAAACATATTTATTGAAAATACTAATTATAAGCATTCACTGGGAAATAGGAAGACAAAGCATTGGAGAGTATAGGTAAAAACTGAATGTGGTGGCCTCTGAAGGTCAGGACAGGTATCTGGAGGAAGTTGAAGCAGAGGACTGTTGTATTTTGTTGTACACATCTTAGTACTATTTGATATTTCAAATGTTTAAAAAGTATAACTTTGATAAAAAATAAAAATTAAGAAACAGAGTACTGATAATATTAAGGTCATTTTTGGATCTAAAACCAGTGAAAAACAATTTATGGATAGGTGACTGGCAAATCCACTACTCTCCAGTATGAATCGTGTTTCTAGCACTCTTTGAAGTCATTAGTGATCATGAATAAATGACTAAATTCATTAATTGCTTTAATATATTTAAATATTTCTATAGATTACTTGGTTAATTAGAATTAGAATCAGAACTCTGTTATACCACAATATTCCTGAGAGCCTACCCTAATCGGAAGAATATCAAGCATATACCCTTTCAGTTCATTCAGACATGAGCCTTGACCATTAATCCTAGTAATGTATGTTCTCATCTCTTGCTCCTTGGGAAGTGCATGCAGTCAAACTTAAAGGTCGGTGTGGGTTAATGAAGGATTTAGTGTTTATCACCCCTTATTTATATCTTATCCTATACCATACCTCCATACCTGTTCAATTGTTTGTTCTGCTATCTAGTTGATTAAGAAATGAGAATAAATTGCCTCTAGTCCTGGGTAGTCCAAAGGAAAGCAGAAATGCAAAAAATGTTTTCTTCCATTGTAGAATGGCATGTATTTGATGTCTGCTTTCAGGAGCTGAAAGCCATTGATTGTTCATGATTGTTGTTCATTTTCTCCTTATTCCTTCATATCTCTTCTCCCATTCATTTGGACCTTAGAGCCACACATTATTCTTCAAAGACATTCCTCTTTCTCTTCCTTCTATCTCTATCCATATCTTTGTTCCAACAGGAAATGTTTCTTTCCAGCGCTCCTCCACCAATCTACTTCTCAAGTCTCAAAAAAAGTCATGCCTTTCTTCCAATAAAAGATCTTCCCTAACCCAGCCCCAAATGTGTCAGCTCACATGCATACACATACATACAGACATACACACACCCTTTCCAGATGTAATTAAGAGCCCCTGCTCTCTGCTCCCAGAACCTAGATTAACTATATTATATGCAGTTGGTCATTACTTATTTATTTGTTTCCCATACATGACTCTGCATTCCTTAGTGGTAGACACACTGGGCATCATTCATTTTAATGGACTTAGGTTCTGGATGGAGTCCTGGCACATAGGCACTCACTGTATGCTTGTTTTCTTTTTAATTTTTTAAATGTTTATTTATTTTTGAGAGAGACAGAGACAGAATGCGAGTGGGTTAGGGGCAGAGAGAGAGGGAGACACAGAATCCGAAGCAGGCTCCAGACTCCGAGCTGTCAGCACAGAGCCCAACATGGGGCTCGAACTCACGAGCTGTGAGATTATGACCTGAGCTGAAGTCGGACGCTCAACCTACTGAGCCACCCAGGCACCCCTCACTGTATGTTTGTTAAGTGAATGAACAGAAAGGGTCTGAAATTCCATAGTTAAAAAGTAATCCATTTAGGGAAACTTTTTATTTCTTTTAAAATGCACATTGACCTGTGAGAGGGACTGTATCTGAGCTTTTTTCAATTAGACTTGGTTGGAAACAATACCTGTAATTATAGTTCTTAAAAAAAAAAGTTGGGGCACCTGGGTGGCGCAGTCGGTTAAGCCTCCGACTTCAGCCAGGTCACGATCTCGCGGTCCGTGAGTTCGAGCCCCGCGTCAGGCTCTGGGCTGATGGCTCGGAGCCTGGAGCCTGTTTCCGATTCTGTGTCTCCCTCTCTCTCTGCCCCTCCCCCGTTCATGCTCTGTCTCTCTCTGTCCCAAAAATAAATAAAAAACATTGGAAAAAAAAATTAAAAAAAAAAAAAGTAAAGGGCAGTATTTACAAGGAATAAGGATAAAATGAAGGAAAAGTGCCAAAAATTTTCATAGTTTTGTGCAGACATAGCTCTGTATCTTGTCTGGAGTCCTGTGTGGAGAATTAGAAGCAAGGGTAAATTTACTCTAGATATGAACCATACCTGTCTTGTTAAACCATAGTCATCATCTCTTTCAAAATCAGATACAGAGAGTTCCCAGTCAAGGCTGAAGGTCAATAAATTTGCCCAGAATTGTTTAGGCAGGAACCTTACCTGAGTTTTGTACTACATGAATTCAACCCAAATCTATTCGGTGTTATTCCTAAGGAAAAGATATCTCCTTGGTGATTTCTGAACTATAGGTGAACAAATTATCCAATCCCAAATGAACATGTGTTTTACCTGTTTATGATTTTGTCTTCCCTTTCAACATAGTCAAATGAGCATTATTTTAATTTTTTTAACTGTTTATTTATAGTTGAGAGAAAGAGAGACAGAATATGAGCAGGGAAGGGGCAGAGAGAGAGGGAGACACAGAAACCTAAGCAGGCTCCAGCTGTGAGCTGTCAGAACAGAGCCCAATGTTAAGCTTGAACCCATGAACCACAAGATCATGAGCATCCCATGAGCATTATTTTAGAGACTGAGAGATTGAATGTCACATTGTTACAATGTTCTCATCTAGATTTGTCTCATTTAGCCTAACTAAAAAGATCCATTAAAATATCTATCCCAGATATCAGCAATCCTCTTTTCTAGTCCATATACTCTGGATCCACACTGACATATACATAGACACAACTTTTTTTTTTTTTTAATTTTTTTTAACATTTATTTATTTTTGAGACAGAGAGAGACAGAGCATGAGCAGGGGAGGGGCAGAGAGAGAGGGAGACACAGAATCCGAAACAGGCTCCAGGCTCTGAGCGGTCAGCACAGAGCCCGACACGGGGCTAGAACTCACAGACCGCGAGATCATGACCTGAGCCGAAGTCGGACGCTTAACCTAGACCAAGCCACCCAGGCGCCCCTAGACACAACTTTTAAAATGCTGCAGTTTGGGGCTACCTGGGTGGCTCACTTGGTTAAGTGTCCAACTTTGGCTCAGGTCATGATCTTGCGGTTCATGAGTTTGAGCCCCCAATCAAGCCCTGTGTCGAGCTCTGTGCTGACAACTCAGAGACCGAAGCCTACTTTGGATTCTGTGTTTCCTTCTCTCTTTGCCCCTCCCCTACTCATGCTCGCTCTCTCTTTCAAAAATAATAAAAATAAACATTAAAAAATCATTTAAAATGCTGCAGTTTTGCTCTTTATTTAAAATTAAATGTGATTATGTTAGATTATTTTGGACTTTTCCCTATGGTTTCAGTTTATTTGTGGAACAGAAAGGGATTAATGACATCTTTTTCACTCTAAATATCTGGGCTCTGTATTCCAGACCAAAAAAAAAAATGATTTTTATAGAAGGAGACCTATGCTTTGGTGCATCATTACAGTTTATATAACTGGGTTCTGTGAATAAGTCAAAGCCTGACTGTATCCTGACATTTGAGTGCACTAAGTCAGCTTCCATGACAAACAGCCATAGATCTTTTACTGTCTTCAGTAAATTAGAAATAGTAGAAATGAGGATGAGGTGAGAAGCCAATGGCTAGGTTGCTTTTGTGTGTTTGTGTAACTGGAATTTAATGACACACACCTGGTTGGAGAAGCCATGTGCAGATGGTTCTATTCCTGTGATCAACAAAGGCCAGTTGGTTGGATTATTAAGATACACTAGTGGTTCAATTTCGGGATTTTTTTAAAAAGTGTGATTTGTATATTAATTCCTCCAAGAGATTTTTTTTTAAATGATGTGGGGGCTAAAATTATTTTTTCCAAGATACTGTAAAGGTTTTATGTGATCCAACACAAAGTTTCCAAAATGGCTATATGTCTGGGTAACCTAATGAGATTTATGATTCTTGTACCCCATCTCAGTCTTACTGAGTCAACATTTTTATTATTGGGATCCAGGTTTGGTCTGTATTTCACAGTTTCCTCAGCTGATTCGGATACTTCCAATTTAGCACAACCCTGCATACCAGCATTTGGGAACCATTTCTTTAAATGACTCAGGTCTCTTTCCAATTTAAAGTTCCATAATCCCGAACCTGAGAGAAGGCCAAACAACTTATATAAAGGATATAACCTGTATTTCACTGTTTCCCAATAAAACTAAAGTAACTTTTAAAAATACTGAGAACAATTTCAAAATCTCAGCGCACTGTTCTGTAACATCTTTCTCAAGCAATTCGATCCTGGGAAATAATATTCAAAGGAGAATAGCAATCTTATGATTTACTAAATGAATAGAAACACATTAGATCATTGGCCACCATTTATATAGTCTCAGATTTATAAGGTCACTTGGAATCATATTGTTTATCTGCACTTTTCCCTCCCTTTTTCCTATCTTACTTTTGCCACTGAAATCAGCAGACTATCATAATTGGAAAATATGTGTACCTTTAGCTGAATCATCTTGTCTGGATCAAGCGGCTCTCGAAAATCCTTTCTTAGCTGATAAAGTTATTGCCTTTCATGGACATTATCATCCCTGACTTGGATTGTGCTTCATTATTCTGCAATTACAGGGTTAGTCTTTGAATTTAGTCAGAGCAAACTACCAGCAAATGCTTCCATAAAACCTATTAACTCCACTAATTCTTTGCACCTTTTGAATGCAAGGGAATTTGCTTCCTTATTTCCAAGATGCTCGATGTGTTAGTCCATTAGCAAATTACCCCTTATATGTGGCCTTCATGTCAGTTGAATTTTTTATTGGCTCTATCAGCTCTTCCAGATTGTCATACCATTTCTTTCCTCCTGCTGTTTTTTGAGTATTTGCACAAAGATGAGATGCTATGTGTCCTGGCTTATCTCCTAATGAAGCTGAATGTAACACCGTGTATACGAGGCTAATTCTTCTGGCTTTATTTTAAATTGATCACTCTGTCCCCTCTACAGAAATCACATTTTCATGATGCTAATGGTTTGCCCAGGAAAATGGAAGCACAGGTGTTTCCCGTGGAATATTTGGATCTTGGGACCTATGGCTTTTGCCAAGTTGAAGTTCAATAAATTTGCCTCTTTATTAGTCAGGTTAATACAATATGTTATCTATTATTAGAAGAGACTAATGTTAACTAGCTGGCTTCCAAACCAGCACTCAGGAGATCTGGGTTCAAATGCACTACAATACCAATTCACTCAGTGACCTCCTTATTTGAAATCTAATAAATATGACCAGGTCATTGGTTCTCAAATGCCAAGAGAATGTAGCAGATCATTAGGCATATGTGTTAAGTTATGAAATCCTAGATTCGATTAAATAAAAATATGGGGTAGGTATGAAAAATATATAAGTATGGAGCTTAGCAGTTTATTCTATGAAACCTCTCAAAGATTTATAATGCATCCAGTTTTGAAAATTACTGATATTAGATAATTTCTGTGACTTTATAAAATTGTACTATATGGATACTTGGCCAGATAAATGAGAAAAATTACCTGAAAAAGTTTCCTTCTTTTAGCTTGATTGCTCAGTTTTATTGATCATACCCTGCTAAAATGGGAAAAGGAACATATTATCCAGAAAATATAAAAATATGGGTGCTTAGAAACTAAAAGCTGAGATCTTTGTACCATGTCATAAGAAAATTTGACAAAACAGATTGTTGTTTCCCCTTAAACACGTGTGATTATTTAAAAAACTCCCTTGAAGAAACAAATAGCACAGAGTCTTCTCTATGTTGAAGGAGATGGAGTTCCTATTTAAGGGTCCTAGACTTAATGGAACAAAATTGTACAGAGAATATACTATCACTACTGTGTTGTGCATGAATTTTTGTTAGCTCTGAATTTATATATTTTTTCTGAATAAACCAGAAGCAAGTTACTAAGTCTGTTTTCTCTGGTGGTGTTTCTATTTGTCCATTTTTAACACTTCCCATATATCAGGAGTGAGGTTAATTACTGTAAGGTGCAAAGTTCCTTCCTTCAGTCATTCATGGTGATAGATAGATAGATAGATAGATAGATAGATAGATAGATAGATAAAAATAGGTGTGTACATGCATGCATACACACACGTACCAAAAGTGTTATAAGCTTAATTACAAAAATTAATAATGCATGGCACAAGTGTAAAACTGAAAAAAGAGGGGGGGTTCCTAAATCTAGTAATGAAATAGAATGATTTAAATAAGTAGGACTTGAGAATATTTTTGATAGTTGAATAGTTTTACTTTTCAGTGTTGATCTTGGGTGGAAAACGGAGAGGAATACCAAGCAAAAGAAAGTGAATAAAGGCAAAGAGAAAAAGGAATAATAATTATAGCATATTTTCGTATTCTCCTTAGTATCTAACACCAAGTAGGTACTTAATAAATATGTGTTCAAATTAATAGAGAAAAAGAAAGGGTGTTCAGTGTATCTAGAACACAGGGTGTTTAACAGTCAAAATGGAGGATATGATAAACCTGATTGGCTGGATTAAGGTTTTAAAGAGTGTGATGATTCATTTTATGTGTCAGCTTGGAGAGTGTTTTGGGAAGAGATTAATATTTGGTGGAATTTGGGCAAAGCTGATTGTCCTTTCTAATGTGGGAGACTCATCCAATCAGTTAAGTCCTTAATAGAACAGAAGTCTGGCTTCTCTGAGCAAGACTGCCTTCAGACTGAGACTGCACCGTTTGCTCTCCTGGATCTTCAGCTTACTGGGCCACACTGCATATTTTGCTTTGCAACTTCCACCATTGCATAAGCCAATTCCTAGTAATAAACATACATTATACACACATGCACACATGCATATATATATATATATATATATATATATATACACACACACACACACACTATATATATGTATATATATACACACATACACACATATATACATAAATGTACAATCACTGTTCCTTTTTAATGAGAATATGGTGATTGTATAAATGCTTTGAAGTAAAAACTCTAATCATATGGTTTCTAGGAATAGGACTGAAGATTGACTCTTGAGGGAGAGAGAAGGGATGATTTGAAGCAGAAATATTCTTTTCGATTAGAGGTGACTGGATTTTGAATGTGGACATTGAAGAATGACTTGGAGAGAAAGGATTGATTTAAGCATCTTTGCAGAATTGAAACTGTAGATTTACCAACTGATTAAACATGGAGATTGAGAAAAAGGCCAGAGATGGAGATACAGACATTTTCAGGTTGAGTTCCTGAAATTAAGAGATGTGATTTGTTAAAATGTAGGAGAAGGTAAGGGTGCCTGGGTGGCTCAGTCATTTAAGCATCTGACTTTGGCTCAGGTCATGATCTCATGGTTCATGCGTTCAAACCCCGTGTTGGGCTCTGTGCTGACAGCTCAGAGCCTGGAGCCTGCTTTGGATTCTGTGTCTCCTCTCTCTTCCCCTCCACTGCTCATTCTCTCTCTCTCTCTCTCTCTCTCTCTCTCTCAAAAAATAAATATTAAAAATATTAAATAAAAATGTAGAAGGTAGAAGTTTGCACCAAGTAGTGTTGACTAGAGACGCTAATATCTGATAGTGTTTCTCAGTTAAAGTAGTGCATCAAGGGGCACCTGGGTGGCTCAGTTGTTTAAGCATCTGACTTAGGCTCAGGTCATGATCTCACAGCTCATGAGTTCAAGCCCTGGGTGGGGCTCTGTGCTGAAAGCTCAGAGACTGGAGCCTGCTTTGGATTCTGTGTCTCCATCTCTCTCTGCCCCTCCTCCACTTATGTTCTGTCTGTCTGTCTGTCTCTCTCTCTCTCTCCCTCTGTCTCAAAAATAAACAAACATTAAAAAAAAATAAAAACAAGTAGTGTATCAAGATACTTTGATAGTAAATGCAGACACCAGGGAAGATACAATGGATCAGAAATTTTGTTGGTAATTTTGATTTTAAATAAACACAAAAGGATTCAAACACCTTATTAAGAGTCATTTCAAGGAGGGGTACCTGGCTGGCTTATTCAGTTAAGAATCCAATTCTTGATTTTAGATCAGGTCATGATCTCATGATTGATGAGATTGAGCCCTGCATCAGGCTCCAATAGCACAGAGCCTGCTTAGGATTCTCTCTCTCCCTCTCTCTCTGCCCCTCTTCCACTCATGCATGTGTGCGCTCACTCTCTTTCTCTCAATAAATAAACATAAAAAAAGAATCATTTTAAGGATTTAAATCTTTGTTCACATTACATTTCTGAGTCCCAAATAGAAAATCTAATATGGCTGTGACAATAGGGAGAGATGTCAAAGACAAAATTGCTTAGGGTTGCCTGGGTGGCTCAGTAGTTTAAGCGTGGACTTCTGCTCAGGTCATGATTTTGCAGTTTGTGAGTTTGAGCCTCACAGCAGGCTCTGTGCTGACAGCTCAGAGCCTAGAGCTTGCTTCAGATTCTGTTCTCTCTCTCTCTCTCTCTCTCTCCCTCCCTCCCTCCCTCCCTCCCTCCCATTTGTGCTCTCTCTGTGCTGTCTCTTTGCTCTCTGTCTCTCTCTCTGTCTCTCTCTGAAAAATACATAACCATTAAAAAAAAAAAAAACCACAAAACTACTTGTACAGAGCTTCCAGAAGGAGGAATAAAAGTACTACAAATAGAAGTGGTATGAGCATGTATTTGCTAATATTTTATGATCTTTCCTTTCTCATGATTTCTGAAAATAGTGTATTAAGATTGACAGATACTCCCTGCGGTTCCTAAAATGGCAAAAGCATTGTACATATCTGGGGTGGAATGAGGTCAATTGGAGTCTTTAAAGAGACCTGGAATAGGTGATTCAGGTGTACTCTATTATAAGCCATAAAGTACATTCTATCTTTGAATTCATTTTCTTTAATGTGTCCTTTTACCATTAGATTATTAAGTTCTTAAGTAAAACCTAAGGAGAAAGAAGCCATGAAGGATATTGATAGTCTAGGGGGAAAAATGTCTGTTTAGAGAAAATATGGCCCTTTGCACTATTTAAGACAAATTGTAGTTTAGGACTTAAATCATGCCTATGAACAAATTAGAAAATTCCTAAAATATACTCTATAAGCCACCTTCTATTCTAAACACTATATAAATGTACAGACATTTGCATTTCTGAAAATCCTCTTGTTCTTCAAACTTCTGCTCCAAAATAGAAGAGTTCATAAGAAAATATAATACAGATAGAATGGATTACTTTAAACTTTTGCAATTTTGTAACCATTGCAAAATCATAATGATCCTAATAAACCCAAGCACAACTTAAAAGATATTTTGAATTCCTGATGAAGAAATACCATACTAAATATAGGATTTTATATGTAAAAAAAGCTGAATGAAAAGCAAGTATTAACAGACTTAAATGAAAAAAGTAACAGCAATACAATAGTGGGGTTCTTTAATACCCCACTTACATCAATGGATGAATGATCCAGACAAAAATTCATTAAGGAAACAACAACCTTAAGTGACACATTAGACCAGATGGACTTCATACATACAGAATATTCTATCCAAAAGCAGCTTAATACAAATTATATTCAAGTATACTAGGAACATTCTCCAGGATAGAATATATGTTAGACCTCAAAACAAGTCTCAATAAATTCAAGAAGATTTAAACCATATCAAACATCTTGTCTGGCCACAATAGTATGAAAGCAGAATCAATCACAAGAAAAAACTGGAAAAATCACAAGTATGTAGAGATTAAATAACATGCTACTGAACAACCAATGGGTCAATGAAGAAATCATTGGATGAATCAAAAAATTCTTGGAGACAAATGAAAATGGAAATACAACATACCAAAACTTATGAGATGCTTTATGAAAGCAATTCTATGATGTAAAGTCATAGTAATACAGACCTGCCTCAAGAAACAAGAAACATTTTAAACAATGTAACACTACACCTAAAGGAACTACAAAGAGTAAAACAAATAAAGCTCAAAGTTAGTAGAAGGAAAGAAATGATAATAACTAGACTGAAAAAAAATGGGATGGAGATTAAAAAGACAATAGAAAAGATTGATGAAAGTAAGAGCTGGTTTTTTGAAAAGATAAAATTGACAAAACTTTAGCTAGACTTTAAGAAAAAGAGAGGGATCACATAAATAAAATCAGAAATGAAAGAGGATAAGTTGTAAATGGTACCACAGATATGAAAGACCATAAGAGATTACTATGAACAGTTATGTGCCAACAAATTAGACAATATAGAAGAAGTAAATTCCTAGAAACATACATGAAGAAATAGAATAATACATGAAGAAACAAACAAGAAGAAATAGAAAATCTGAAAGACCAATAATTAGTAAGGAGATTTAATCAGTAATCCCAAACCTCCCAAGAAATAAAAGTCCAAGGCGAGATGCCCTCATTGGTTTATACTACCAAACTTTCAAAGATGATTTAATACATTTCCTTACCAAATTCTTCCAAAAAATTGAATAGGAGGGAATTCTTACAAATTCATTTTATGACACCAGTATTACCCTGATACCAAAACCAGAAGAGAACACCATAAAAAACAAAGAAATTTATAGGTCAATATCCCTGATGAAAAGATATACAAAAATCCTCCACAAAATATTAGTAAAATGAAAATAATACATCAAAAGGATCATACACCATGGTCATGTGGGATTTATTCCAGGGATGCAATGATGGTTTAAAATCTACAAATCTATCAATGTGATATACCACATTAACAAAACAAAGAATAAAAAACCATATGATCATCTCAATAGATGCAGAAAATGCATTTGACAAAATTCAACACCCATTTATAATAAAAACTTAATAAAGTGGGTGCAGAGGGAAAATACCTCAACATAATAAAGGTTATATATGACAGGTCCTGCCTACCATTTTCCTCACTGGTGAAATGATGAAAGGTTTTCTTCTAAGATCAGTAACAAGACAAGGATGCCCACTCTTGCCACTTTTATTCAACATATTTTTGAAGTTCCAGGCAGAGTAATTAGGCAAGAAAAAAAAAAGGCATCTGAATTGGAAAAGAAGTGAAACTGTCCCTATATTCAAACAATATGACTTTACTTATTTATTTACTTATTTACTTATTTACTTATTTACTTATTTACTTATTTACTTATTTATTTATTTATTTATTTATTTATTTATTGACAGAGGCAGTGTTGGTGGGTGAGGGGTAGAGTAAGAGGGAGAGAGAATCCCAAGCAGGCTCTTCACTGTCAGCACAGAGCCCAACGTGGCCTCAAACTCACAAAACTGTGAGATCATGACTGGAGCTGAAACCAAGAGTCAGATGCTTTACCAATTGAGCCATCCAGGCATCCCAAGCAACATGATTTTATGTAGAGAAAACCCTAAAACTGCTACTGAAAGCCTGTTAGCACAGATAAATAAATCCAGTAAAGTTTCAAAATCAATGTACAAAGATTAGTTGTTTCTATATGCCAACAATGAACTTTAAAAGAAATTAAAACAGTTCCACTTACACTGCATTAAAAAGAATAAAATACATAGGAATAAATTTAACAAAGTAGATAAGAGATCTGTACACTGAAAACTATGAGAAATTGCTGTAAGAAATTAAAGATGATACAAATAAATGGAAAGGTATTACATGATCATGAACTAGTAGAATTAATATTGTTAAAATATCCAAATTATCCAAAGAAATTTACATATTCAGTGAAATTATTATCAAAATTCCAATGGCACAGAAATAGAATAAACAATCCTAAGATTTGCATGGAACCACAAAAGAGCCTGAATAGCCAAAGCAGACTTGAGAAAGAACAAAACTGGAGGCATTATGGTCCTTGATTTCAAACTACATTACAGAGGTATAGTAATCAAAATATTATGGTATTGGCATAAAGGAAAGACACATAGATCATTGGAACAAAATAGTTCAGAAATAAACCTTTGCATATATAGTCAATTAATTTAGGGCAAAGTAGGCAGGGACATATAATGGGGAAAGGACAGTTTCTTCAATACGTGGTCTGGGAAAATTGGAACACTGTCTTATACCATACACAAAAATTAACTCAAAAATGTAATAAAGGCTTGAATGTAAGACTTGAAGCCATAAAAGTCCTAGAAGAAAATTTCAAAAGATAAGCTTCTCGCATCAATCTTGACTACAAAAGCAAAGATAACAAAAGCAGAGACAATAAAAGCAAAAAAGTAAGTGGGACTGCATCAAACTATAAATCTGCATAGCAAAGGAAACAATCAACAAAAAGAAAAGGCACCCTACTCAACAGGAGAAGATATTTTCAAATTATGTATCTGATAAGGGGTTAATATCCAAAATACATTAAAAACTCCTACAACTCAATAGCAAAGGAAAACAAACAATCCAATTAAAAAATGCACAGAGGACCTGAATAGACTTTTTTTTTTCAAAGATCTACAGATGGCCAACAAGCACATGAAAAGATGTTCATCACTAATCAGGGAAATGCAAATCAAAACTATAATGAGATATTACCTCACACCTGTTATAATGGCTATTATCAAAAAGACAAGAAATAGCAAGTGTTGGACAGGATGTGGAGAAAGGAGCCCCCATGCACTGTTAGTGGGAATGTACATTGGTGTAATCACTATGGAAAATAGTATGGAGGCTCTTCAAAAAATTAAGAGCAGTTGGTGGACATTTAGGCTCTTTCTATAATTTGGCTATTATTTAAAGTGCTGCTATAAACATTGGGGTAAAAGTGCCCCTATGCATCAGCACTCCTGTATCCCTTGGGTAAATGCCTAGCAGTGCTATTGCTATAGGGTAGATCTATTTTTAATTTTTTTGAGGAACCTCGACACTGTTTTCCAGAGTGGCTGCACCAGTTTGCTAACTGAAATAAGTCATACAGAGAAAGACAGATACCATATGTTTTCACTCTTATGTGGATCCTGAGAAACTTAACAGAAGACCATGGGGGAGGGGAAGGAAAAAAAGTTAGAGAGGGAGGGAGCCAAACCATAAGGGACTCTTAAAAACTTGGAATAAACTGAGGGTTGATGGGGGGTTCGAGGAAGGGGAAAGTGGGGATGGGCATTGAGGAGGGCACCTGTTGGGATGAGCACTGGGTGTTGTATGGAAACCAATTTGACAATAAATTTCATATTAAAAAAAAATTAAGAGCAGAACTATCATATGATCTAGCAATTCCAGTTCTTAAAATTTACCAGATGACAACAAAAACATGAATTTGAAAATATATTTGTTCATTATGTTATTATTTACAAGGCCAGGGTATGGAAACAACCCATCAAAGGATGAATGGATAAAGAAGGTTTGGCATATATTTATACAATAGAACATTACTCAGCCATAAAAAAGAATTATATCTTACCATTTGTGACAAACATGGATGAGCCTTGTAGGTTATGCTAAGTGAAATAAGTCATACAGAAAAAGACAAATATAATTCGTCTAATTTCATTTATATGTGGAATCTAAAAAAAACAAATGAACAAATAGAAAGCAAAACTCATAGATACTAAGAACAGATTTGTGTTTTCCAGAAGGGAGAGGGGTGGGAGGTGGGTGAAATGGGTGAAAGGGATCAAGAGATACAAACTTACAGCTATAAAATAAGTTAAGTGTTGGGGATGAAATGGACAACATGGTTACTATAGTCAATAATATTGTATATATGAAAGTGGCTAAGTGTAAATTTTAAAAGTTCTCATCATAAGAAAACACATTTGTAACTTTGTGTAGTGACAGATGGTAACTAGACTGTCATGATAATTTCACTATGCACATACCAAATCATTATGTTGTACACCCAAAACTAACATAATGTTATACAGCAGTTATATCTCAATACAAATAATAAAGACTTAGAATAATATCTTTTTAAAAAGCTGAATGTACATTAATTAATGAGGCTGATAGGAAAGGTTGAGTCTACTAAATTATGAAGACAAGGGAATAATGTAAAAAGATTGGTGAGAATCAAGAACTTCCAAGACAAAGCACATGGCCCAATTGATTCAGAAGGAAGAATTAGAGTGAATTTATTTAATCTTGAATTCTTGTACAGCTTGCACTTTTCATTAAGCTGCTATTGAATACTAAAAGAAAATATAAACAGATTAGGAAAAATCATGTGTGACTCAATATAACATCCCTATTTACTAATCCCATAGAGAGAATTCATATGACATCAGTAGGAACTTTAGCAGATCATATCTGTATCTTGGCCAATCTTCACAATAACTCTATGAAGTAGTTCCTATAATTATCCCTATTTTACTGAGGAGAAAATTTAGGAACTGAAAAGTTGTATTCTTCCTTAGAGAATTCAACAAGTGAAAGAGCTGAAATTAGAAGCACAGATGTTTTGCTCTGGAATCTATATGTTTAGCCATTATACTCTGCCATACATGAAAGCAGTCTACAACATCTTTGGGAAACAGTTTTAGGGTCTAAGAACTCAGATCCCAGTCTCTATATCCTTCAATAAAAAATAAAGCTAAACAATTGGAAATAATATGTGAAGATTTTGACTTAATAAATTGTGTGAGAAACGTTCATCATTTATGCAGTGGTATTTTGCTTTCAATAAATAGGCAACCATTTTGTATTTTAGATGAGAGTTAGGGGTTGGAGTAGAGAGATAAAAGCATCACCCATAAAGAGGTAGCAATTGAAACGGAGAATGTGATTGCTCCTACTAGAATTGGAATAGCTTGAGATACAAGAAAACAAAGCTGGGGATAGAGCCATGGAAATATCTGCACATTAAAATTTAAAGCATCTCTTGTTAGGCAGTGACAGTAAAGTAGACAGAGGAAAAACAAATGTCCACAAAGTCAAGGAGAAAATTGAAAAAAGATATTTTTACAAATATTTTTTAAGTATTCAGTTTTTGAGATTCATCCAGAATCAGTTACTATTCACATGGTAGGAAGATAAAAGAATAAAGAATTCTAAATGGAGGACAAGGTGGAAAAGGGGCTTAACAGTATTACCTTTATAAATAGTTTTGGAAGAATAAAGAATGAAAAGAACCCATTGATTTTGGTAACTAAAAGATCCAAGTTCACATTCCCTTCTTTGGAACATCTGTTTCAACACACCCTAAGAACATTAATGCAGGATGATACAACCCTCTGACCATATTAATTTAGACCTGGTGTGACACCTGACCTGGGGAGAACCTATATATGTAGTCAGGACAAAACCAATCAGATCTTCTCCCCAGGAAATTTAGATATGGATCCTTGAACACTTTTAACAATTGAATTGTTAGATCTGGGAACTAAGTTCCGAAATCATTAGACATTAAGTCTAGAATGGGCAATATGGAGATGTAAAGCCATATGCAAGCTGAGAGTCCTGCAGAGGAGGAAACCAAGTGGAAAAGATACAAGAGTAAATATTCATAAAAATTCTGTGCTTCAAAACACAGAAAGAACAGTTCCCTGATGATTCTCCATTTCCCATGACAAATGGTCTTACTTACTACAGTTAGGTACCATAGCATTCCCTGTGCCTTTGTAATACTACTTCTACCTGAACTAGTTTGAACATACTTCTGCTTCTTGTTATATTTATTTGGAAAATTTGATTCAAATATATAAAATCACTGTGCTACGCAGACATTGAATCAAGGATTTTCAAGGTTTCTCAAGTCTTATTACTTCCTGTAAACAATCATCTTTGCTATCCCTTACTGTCCACTTTGCATAGTGTCTTTCTCCCTTTGCTGCAATAGTCTTTCTGCTTAACTCTGTCCTTCTCAACCACTGTAGTATGACTCAATATTGATTTCCATCAGAAAGGCTTCTGTTAGCTATCTGTGTTTTTGTTACAAACATGAAGTGCTCAGTATTGCACTTTGTCAGTTTTAGTTATAAGTTGCTTATTAACTCACATCCAACATGATCTGATTTTATATTGGTCTTTATTCTGTCTGAATAGGTTAACAGAGTAAAGTCACAAATGTCTTTATATAAAGACATCCTATCTATGCTTTTTTACAGGACTTTAGTTCCACAAAATACTTCCAATGAACAAATAGAGATGATAGAATCAGTGAGTGGATACCTGATTTGTTTAAGGTATCATATGTCAATGATAGGGTTGTCAGTCTCAAAATAGCCATACCAATGGCCTCCTTACTGGAGGGAAACAACAGTTCCTTCAGTGAGATTGCTCATACTGGGAAGTTTACTTCTTTATCCCTGACTGTTCAGATATAGATGGATTCACCCACAACCTACAAATGTACCAAATATTATGATTGAGGTCAGTAGGACTATATTCTTATAATTTCATGGTTTCCCCTCACATTTTCCCCTGACATCATTTCTCTGGCTTTGAGACTTCTTAGCTTTTGATTTCATCTCCTGACTGCATTTGATCTCCTGCTAGGCTGAGTCTTGTAGCTTTCAGAGATCTCTCATTATTCTCCCTGTGGCCCCCCACATTCTCATGATTTTGGTGCATTGCTTCTTGTAATAGACAACCTCTCCTGCTGTTTTAATCCCCAAATCCATGCAGGCCTACTTAGTATTCCTAGTTTCTCCAGTAAGGAGGGCATAAGAATAGTGGCCAGTTTTCCTACAATGCAAACTTAGCTTTTCTCTTTTGAATTCTTCTTTTTCAGCCATATCTGTTTCTCAATAGGCAGCAAGAATATGTGGTGGCTAAAAGCAGAGAGAATGGTTATTTCAAGAAGCAGGCCTCATGCTACATTAACCTTGATCTTATACTGAACTTCACTTGAAAGCAAATAGACTTTTCAATCAGTATTCACAGAATGGTGGCTACTTTTAACCAAGCTGATCCTTGTAGATTGAAATAATAATAGTATTACTAGGTAGCAATCACTGTGGGCTTCACATATTGTAACTAATGAAATCCTCACAACAACCCTGTGACTTAGATATTATGGAAATTTCCATTGTGCAAATGAGGAAACAGAGGCATAGTGAGATATTAAAGACTAACTAGTTAGTTAATAACATAAATACACTTGGCCTCAAGCAGCAGAGCTTCGGCCACCACAGATACACTTACTTTGCTAGTTTCCAGTTCCTCCTCAAATTAACCGACAAGGCAGCATCCATGTCATAGAGAACATGGTGGAAAGGTACAGTGGTATGTAGTGACAAGGTCACAGTTCAGGGGATAGGGTTCTAAATAATTGTTTCCTTTTCAAGTTGCCAAATGGATTGATGGAGTATAATGTAAAAGCTTCAGCAGCATTTTGATCACAAATATTTAGGCGTGAAAACCCTTCAGCTACTGCATGTAGAGGAAGTTCATTGGGAAGGTCAGTCTCATGGACTGTTACTCTCATCAAGCTGAATAATGAAGCTTCAGAATTGAGGGCATACCTATAGAAAATGTTAGAGCATTTAAGAGTATTTATCAGTTTTCCTAATAGTCCTAATATTCAGGAAAAGAAAAATAGAACCACATGCTAACTGGTTACATAAGAGGGAAAGCATGTTCCCGACTATTGGTTCTGAGATACAAGAAAGAAAAGAAAGGACCCCAGAAGGGGTCCAAAAACAGGAGAGACAAGCAGGCAGGATACCAGAACTTAAATACCAAAACAAAAGCAGGGTCATGTCCAGACACAGATATCGGTTTATCACAATTGTATACTTCAGCTCTGAAGTAGTCAGTGTAACAGCGTTTGTAAGGACGTTTGAAGTCAAAGTTTGTAGGAATAAATAAAAGCTAGGTTTCACATTAGGTAGACGTTTGATGAAAATATTATGGTATGAATTGTTTTAAAGAGCTAAAACTTTATTCTCAGATAGAAATATCTTAAAATACAGAATTATCTCAACTTTTAAGATTTTAACAGCCAAACATTGACACTTCTGAGAGTGAAAAGGGAGTGCTATTAATCATCACACTACACAATGACATAAATTGGACTGTCCCACATAAACTGAGACATATGATCACCTAACTTAAGGACACAGTTATATGAGCAAATTCATGTTTCAGTTTATTCCCAAAATAATGTAAAATAATTGAAATAATTAAAACAAATAGGAGTGAGAGGCAGTCCCAGCTCAGTCACTAGCTAGATATGCAGACCCTGGCAAATCACATAATTTTTCCAAGCTTTTCTTTGTTTTCCCTCTTCAACTCACATTCCTAAGTTTAGAGCTCTGCAGAGGCTCAAATGAGGAAATGCTCTGAATGATAAACAAGATCACATAAACCTACTGGCATGGTCGATTTTAAAAGTAGGTGAGATCAGCTGCTGTCTGCATGATGATTTCAGGGCTACAAGACAGACTCCTCTATCCTCTGAAATACCACCTCCACTCTGGAGTCTAAGGCATAATAGTAAAAACTAAGGGATTTATTCAAACACATCAGGCAGAATTCATACTAAGGATTTGTATATGTATTAGTATGCACCTTAATATAATTTTCACTCTTTTATAAGGTGGATTAATTTTGAAATTGGATTTAAAGGAAAACTAGAATAGGAACTCCAGGTATCCTCACAGGAGGCTAATAGGGTGCAGAATATGCAATGGCTGGAATAAGTCTCAGATCAGGAGATATTCACCAAGACATAATCAATGTCTTTGTCCTCATGACACCACCAGTGTTTTGGAAGAGTGAAATATTAACTGATTCACCAAATTTTCTTGTCTGCACAGCTTGGAGTGATTGGTTTGACAGACGCTTTCATCTACTTGATGAAGCTGACTGGTTGATCTGGCATTACATAGAAGCAGCTTAACATCACTGATGGGTATGTGGCAGGAAAAATTGGAGTTGATTGATGGTGTTCACAAAATGAAAGGCTTTGATGATTGAATTCCAAAATATCAAAGCTCAGAATCTTCACTCAATGATCCTTGTCCTTAAGGTTTCTGTGTTTATTGGGCTCTGGAGCAGAGATTATCAGTGAAAGTTTTAGACATATAGAATGTCAAGAACAGCTTGGAAGCACACTTTAGCAATTTGTACAAGTATTAGTTAAAATACAGAAATGTACAAATTACTTACCATTATATAATTAAATATGATTCAAGTTATTCTTTGCAAAAGATCATTTTGTTCTCTTTTATTCTACTTTCTTGAGAGAGAGGAAAGCTCATAACTTTGTTAAGTCCATGTCAGAGTCTCTAACATGTAGAGATCTAGACATGTAGACATGTAGATATCTAACATGTAGAGATCTAGATGTGGGAACTTACATCACATGGTATGTCTTAAGATTATCAGATTTTCACTAGTTCCTTTTTGTGAATGTGGCTGGTTTGCTACATAGGGTATGTTTCTCAATGTTCAGAGCAAGTACAGCATATATATTTGACTGACTTCTACTATGCTGCTTATACACTGATAGCTAGCCACAGACTAATTGGTAAGCATGTATTATTAATATTAATTGATTTTTCAACTTTGATTCTTTTGGTAACATATATTAAAATTTAGATAAATTACTTCAAAAATTCCTCTGATAAAAATATAAATGTAAGGAGTTAATTAAAGCAATGACTTACTCTTATAATGCAGCATCTTAAACTCCTAACTCATGAACTCCACCGTGATCTGAACCAGTGGAGTATTGGAACAAGTGGTGGAAAGGGTGTAAATGTGGTACTGAACCAGGAAACAAGTGTAAGTAGAAGGCATTAAGAGACTAATTGTTTCATCCAGAATGGAAGAGATGCCCATTACAGTTATGGGCTTCAGTGTACTTGTACACATGCATGCGTGCACACAGACACACACGGTAAGCCATTCTTGTATGCACACTGGTTAGTTTGCATTCTCTATTGAAAGGAAGTAAAAAAGCAAACTATGAGACACAAAGAAAAGTAGGAAAGAAACATGAAAGACTAAGAAGCAGGCTACATTTTATTTTTATGTGGTGAGATTGTTCTTTCTGGTATTTTGCTTTCTTAACATAGATTAGCTCTCACCTAAATCCTTCACAGTGCATTTAGAGCTAAATAAAGCATTAATATGTTCATCTATGTGAAATGTCCCCTTAACTGTTACCTCCAGCAGTCATTTAACTGAATTTGATATGGAGAACACATTGACATTGTAAAGGTTAATGATCCAGTGATTAACAATACTCATTTTCAGAAAATGTCTTTAGTCATTGTTTCGTAGAACAAAGGGAACAACAATTTGTTCAGTAGTCTCCAATGTCCAGGGGAAGTATCTTTCTTTTTATGCTAAAAGCAGAGTATTATCATTGTCCTCAAGCACATAAGAGTTTTCACAAATAATATGCAAAGTGGCTCCTGTTGTGTCTTCTTCAATAGCTCAGCACAGAAGGGTTAAATGAGGCGAGAAGGGTTTCCCTGGCATAGGAGCAGCCCAGCAGCATATAACTGGAAAGGGTCCAGCCAGGTAGACAGGGCTTGGTATCAAGTGCATGGTGACAGGTGTGTGAGCAGTCTAGACTCTGGATTTGCAAAGTGAAATCCATCAGGCAGATGGAGCAGGGCAAGACAAGTGCTAGGAAGAAGCAATATTTGGAGTTCCTTCTGTGAGGCAAGCATTGCATTACAATCATCAGTAAAAAGAACTGTAAAAAAGTTGAATCCCAGAAAAATATTGGAAGACTTCAATTTTTAAAAAGTGAGTGCTTGTCTTTAGGAAAGGCAGAATCATTCTTTACTAATATTTGAGTTCAATATGAAAGATCAGCCTTATTGCTACCATTTTTAAGCACTTCCTGTATGCCAAATTATCACCTATTTCTGTATATCTCATCTAATATCCCCCAAATCCATAAAGTATATATTATTATCCTCACATTACAGACAAAACAACCAAGACGGAGCATTGAAGTAGCTTATCTAAGTTTCACAGCTACTAGGTGGTAGATTGTATACTCATACTACTGGGCTTGATGACAAAGGCTGAGCAGAAAACCTTAATTCAATAGTATGAGTTATTTCCATGATTCTTTCATCACTGTTAATATTGTTGTCATTGCCCTAATGAGTGACAACAGCAGAAGCATTATCATCATCAACCTCATCTTTATCATGTTATACAGGAAATATTCCCTGGTGTTTTTCCTTTTCCATGAGGCCTTTGCTCGTGGTCAAATAAAAGATAATGTTCCTCACCAAGAACTATGGCTATTGTATCGGAAGTTACCTAAGAAATCTCATACTTTTTGGAAAATTATTATCCATCAGCTTCCAGTTATGAAAACAAAAGTTATCTGAGTATATGAAACAGGGAAATTAATCAAAGGATTTGGTTACACAGGTAATAGGACAGTGAGAAACCTATTAGGTGAGAACAGTGTTCTTCAATGATAAGCAACAGTTGAAAGGACTAAAGAACTATGGATGCATTTCTTTATTTCTGGAGCTAAGAACCTGGGGCATCTATAGGAACATCCAGTACAAAATGGGACCACAGAAAGGGTAGAGCAAGCTGCCAAGTATCCCCCTGTAGTTGTGCCCAAAGCATAAATAAGACCTGAATCACTTCCAAAGATGCCAAGTAAAGCAGAGTGAGGTGGCCAGAGATATCCTCACTGGATTTTTTCTTCTTGCCCTCACTAGCATACTCTCACTACTGCCTCATTGGCTGAACCTAGGTGGAAACCAGCTTACCCAGGGGCCTGGGAAATTAAACGTGCAGGGTTACCACCTTGCCCCACTGAATGGGGCAGAGAGAGGGTGAGGAATGGATGTGAGCACACACAAGCAATCTTCAAATTATGGTTTCTTTATGTCTTTTGAAGGGTTCTTCATCAAATTCATGAAAATGAATTTTTCATGAACCAAATAATCTATATTAATTTCCTGTCACAGGTTTATTTTACCTCAAGTTTTTTACCTCATAGATCTGGAGGTCAGAAGTCTGAAATAGGTCTCACTGGATTAAAAATCAAATCATACCTGTTGGCATGTCTGCATTTCTTTCTGGAGGCTCTAGGGGAGAATTTCTCTCCATTCCTACGTTATAGAGACTATCCACATCCATAGTTCATAGCCGCCTTCCATTTTCAAAGCCAGCAAATCTTCTTAACCTTGACTTGCTGACTCACCTCTTCTGTTTCCTTTTTTAAAGGTCTTTTAGGGACCCACCCACTCAAGGCTTCTGGTGACTGCCTTAGGCCCACCTGGATAATTAGCTAATTATCAACCTTAATTCCATTGTCTACCTCAATTACCCTTTGCTGGGTGAGGTAATATATTTACAGTTTCTGAGGATGAGGGCTTAGACATCTTGGCGGGGGTGGGGGGCGGGGAGCAGCATTATTTTGCTTAGCACATAACCTTTCAATTGTATCATTTAAAACATAATCTCTGATTTTGATAAAAATTCACTGTGCTGATTTCAGTAACAGGCAGAAAACTCATTTTATTAATGTTGATGAATTTCAGTTGAATCTGATCAAAGGCCTTACCAAATCTTCAATGGCATTTTAGTACTTACATATCATTTTGGCTGCTTGGAAGATTATGTTCCTTTTTATCCCCCCAGAATTTTCATTGTTCCAGACAGCAAGACATGCTCATGATTGACTTCTGTTTCAGCAAGGTGTCACTATTTCAAGCACCAGAATTGAATAAAATGAACACCTACTTTACCAGTAAATTTAGATAATTGCATATTAGTATAACAAATTAGTTCAGCACAAATGGATTTAATTTTGTTTGTTGATCACTGTTGCTTGGTTGTTTTGGCAAGTATCCTGGAACTGAAAATGGCTGCTTCTGAAAACTAACCTATACTCTGGAGTCTAATCTAGGGTTCTTTCCTTGGAATTAGGTTCTAAATTTTAATCCTCACATTAAAATCCTGGCCTCTTCCTCTAGGGATTGATCCTTATATGGACAAATTCTTGGGCAGCTATGTAATCTGTAGGGCACAGAGAAATATCATTTGTGTCTTTCTCTAAATTCTCTTTTGACCATGTACTCTTTCTGATAATTAGATCAGTGGCTAGAAGGACACTTGGACAGTGGATACACCAGTGTAAAGGCATGCAATGTGAGATTTTTATTCAACTTTTCAAAAATTTTAATGTACATGACAATCCTACTATAAAAATATATTTTCAATGCCTTGTTTTAGTTTAATCAAACCTAAATTTGACTTAATTCTGTAACATATTTGACACATTATAGACTCTGTGCATTCAAACACATATATTTATGAGAATTGGGAGAAATCATACCTGTTTTCAAAAAACACAGATTCAAGTACCTATGTTAAAATACTACTTTTCCCACTTTCTAGCTCTGTGACTTTGGGCAATGTATTTAACCTCTCTGTTTATGTGTGCCTTTATATGTAAAATGAATAAAAATACTGCTATTCATTTTATAAAATCAATGCCAAGATAAAATAAATTAAAATATACAAAACATTTAGAGCTTGTAGTATTAGAATATTTATTAGAATAATTGGCTGATAACTATTCCAGAGTTATTTTCACCAAATTGATTATTTAGGATTAGAAAACTCTGGTATGTACACCTGAACAAAGAGAACAACCCCTTTTTTGTGTGCATGAGTCTTTCTGCAGACACAGAACTTTGGAATTGACCTGTCTGCAAGACTCTCTTAGAGACATACTCTTTAATTTAGCTCCTTAAAGACTTTACATCTTCCTGAAAACCTCTATCTTCAAGCAGATTAGGTAGGCTTAAGTCTAAGTTTTCCTTTTCACATGGCTGGGCGCATTCTAAAATAATGAAGAATAGCAAGTTACAAAGAAAGAAATTAATTTTGGTATTGACCGGGAGAACTAGAGACATGGAATAAAATGATCGCAGTAGCCCCACTGTCGGAAACTGAATTGCTTTTATGAGTATACTTTAGGGTTACACAGCAAAGCTTTTAGCTCCCCAAATATTTCCCTCAGCATACTCAGTGCCTAAGTGTCAACCATTAAAACTAGTGATTTTGTGTGATTTCTAATCTAGGACATCTTTTAGAGTAATTCATAAACTTTGAAATGCCTGTTAAAGAATACAGCCTTTCTTATCTCAGCTAATGGCTCTGTGGGACTCATACAGCAGCCAGCCTGGGAACCAGCTTATGGGGGTTCCTGGGTGGCTTAGTCGGTTGGGTGTCAGACTCTTGATTTCAGCTCAAGTCATGATCTCATGCTTCATGAGTTCGAGCCCCGTGTCAGGCTGTGTGCTGACAGCTCAGAGCCTGAATCCTGCTTAGGATTCCGTGTCTCCCTCTCTCTGTGCCTCTCCCCCACACATGTGCTGTTTCTCTCTCTCTCTCTCTCTCTCTCAAAAATAAGTATTAAAAATAGTTTCTTTTGCATAATTAAAAGGCAAAGTACTATCTGTTCAAAGCCGTCTGTGCTGGATGGTTTGTGGATATGACGCAAGGAAAAGTGAGGAAACCACCTTGGTTTTTACGAGAATTGTAGGAGCTAGTGCAAACCAGAGGGAATTTGCCATTTCCAAGGCAGATGCTACAGTCAATTGGCTAAATACTTTTGAGTTAAGAAAATGTGCAAACATTTGTATAGTCTGGCTTTAGGGACCTCAACAATGTCAAGATCACCATTTTAGTCAAGTGGATACATAACTTCTAAGCCTACAAAAGCAAACAGAATGTGGACTGAGAGAGAAAACAACACAGAAAAGGCACACACAAAGACTTACAGGATCCAGGTTTATACCTCTTTAAAGGAGACAGACTGTAAAGTGTGTCCACTCCCCAAACATTGATATCCAGGCTGACTTTCTTCCCCAAAAAAGAATGAATGTCTCATTTGATCTAAGATAGAACTTTAGGATCTGTGGTCATCTTAAAGCAATTTCAGGCATTTGACATGTCCAACTGTGCAAAGTCCTTATCTATGCACTCTGTTTGTATAATATGCAAAATTTATATTAGTCTAAATTCATTGATTCAGATCACAAATAGTTATGGAGTACCCACTACATACTAGATAAGGATATATTTAACACAGGAAAATAAAGATGAATAAGACCTCATTTGGTGCAAAAGTTGTGTTCAATACAGGGGAGATTAGCCCAAGCCCAAATGTAATGGACAACGTAATACTTAATAGAAGAAAGATGTCTTCATAAAGTCTAGGCATTAATGCAGAGACCTCAATGATTATATCAGAATAATATTGAGAAATCTTTCAATCTATCTCTTATCTCATATCTCTTATGCCTTAGTCTTCAGTGTGGAGGATGTAGGTAAGCATAGATAGTTTTCAGAATGTTCCATGGAGATTCTGATATGTAGCCTATTATCCCTCGTGTAAAGAAAGGAAGGAGGAGTCTTTTCCCTCAGGGGTGATCCTGGAAAGCCTTTAGGAAGAAGTAATATAGAAATACTTACTTAAAGTATCAAAAACAAGTAAAAACTTTAAAAGAAAAAAATCATTTCAGAGAAGAAAAAATTACTTCTATCAATGGTGTGGGGCAGACTGTTCATGATGCATGATTTTGAAAGGACACCTCTGTTAAAAGCCTTTAGACTTACCTCCTATATCGTGGCACTTAAGTGTGATAAACATGAAAAAGGGAAGAAGGATCCCTAAAGGCCACTTCTCCACCGAGGCATCTCTAAGGGAGCCTGCAAAGGCTAAACCAACGTGGTTTATGCAAGTCCAGCTTTGTGAGCATGTGACCAGTGTAGTTGTACAGGAATTAATAATTTTACCTTTGAACTTGCAGTTTATAAGTGAAGTCCAGGAAGTTAATGGAACAACTGCTGCTATTGGCTTGGAGCCTTGGCTCACAGGCAGTGGAGCTTCCCATCACCTCCATCTTCCCTAGTAAGGGGTTCACAACCAGTGTCTCAACCTCTGGAGTCTGGGCTTGCTCAGCCTCCCCTTTTCCTCTTCCACCCCAGCACTGCTACAACTCTCCACCTAGAACAATGACCAGGTCCTTCTTTTAGGGGGAGACCTGCATCCCATCATCACCCTCTGCAACTAGCAGGGGCCCCGGTCATGGGGAGACTAAGGGTTGGGCGTGTGCATTCCATGGTGTCTCAGGGCAGGACATGCTAACACCATCCCAATTCCAGGCTGGCAGCTCCATGGCCATTGGACAGGTGAATCAGTGGGAGTGAAGCTCTGTCTCACCCCACATCCAAGAACTAAGCATGTTCTGGGTTGCAATCTCTTGAGGGTCACCTGTCTGCCAGGGTTGAAGTGGAAAGCTGAGGGATGGGGAATTGATTTCCCCACTCATGGCCAGGGAGACAGGTTAGTTCAGTTGCTGGCAGGAGAGGGGAGTCAGTAGCTGGTGAGTCGTGTATGCACACTGATTCCTGGGCCAGCACTCTGGGTGCGTGTGATGTTCTACATATGCCCTACAAGTATCTTCATGTCTCATGGAGGATGACATCGCATAACAAAACCCACCATACTATGTCAAGAGAGAGTCTGTTGAAAAAGGAAAATGTCTTAATATTTTAGTACTCTTTATATTTTTAGCATAAAAATGTATTATAAATATCTTATGATAAAGTTATGATTATCCCCATTTTCCTGCTTTTAGAAAAAGGAGCCCTCCCTTTTCATTTTGTTCTGAGTCACTCTAATTATGCAGCTGGCCCTGGGTCTATGATTGCTTTTGTCTAATGAGCCTGAGTCTACTAAGGCCGCATGCCATGTGAGTGCTCACCAATATCAGGCTCCCTTTCTTGGGATATGTGAATAGACTATATTCCATACCCCTTGTGAGTAGGTGAGTCATGTGATTAATTCTCACCAACAGAATATGAACAGAAGTGGGGCGCCGGGGTGGCTTAGCTGGTTAAGCGTCTGACTTCGGCTCAGGTCATGATCTCGAGGTTTGTGACTTCAAGCCCCGCATTGGCCTCTGTGTTGGCAGCTCGGAGCCTGGAGCCTCCTTCGGATTCTTTGTGTGTTCCTCTCTCTGCCCCTCCCCTGCTCCCACTCTGTCTCTAGCTCTCTCTCCCAAAACTAAATAAACATTAAAAAAAATAATAATATGAAAATAAGTGAGGTGGGTTATCATTAGGCCAAGGCAGTAAAAAGACAGTGTGCCTTCCCTTTTTTTAGTCCACCAATCTGATTAGACAGGACGGTAGTCTCCTGACTGACAGGCTCTGAAACTACGTGTTGCAGAATCCCTTCCCAGCCCCTCTCAATCAACATGGATCCGATGGACTCTAAGTTCAGTGAAAACAAACTTTAATGTGTTGAGTCACTTAATGTTGGGAGTTGTCCATCATTCAATCACCCTACCTTGACTTAATATAAGTCATGAGAACAGTCACCAAGCAATCCTTGTCTGGCCTACTCGAAACATAGGAACTCTGCTGAAGTCAAATTACCTCTGAGTTCATTTTGGAAACCATAGGGTATCAGTCACATATATTCTGTAGATAATACTATTTAAAAGTCATGTGGACTTTAACTTCTTCCTCTTGCCCCATTTTTGGCCTGGCTTTAAAATTTTTCTTTTTTTCTAACGTTTATTTATTTTTGAGACAGAGAGAGACAGAGCATGAATGGGGGAGGGTCAGAGAGAGAGGGAGACACAGAATCCGAAACAGGCTCCAGGCTCTGAGCAGTCAGCACAGAGCCCGATGCGGGGCTTGAACTCACGGACCGCGAGATCACGACCTGAGCCGAAGTCGGACGCTTAACCGACTGAGCCACCCAGGCGCCCCTGGCCTGGCTTTAAAAAAAGGGATAAGGGCATTCTATTGAGCCTTGGGACCTTGGCATCAGAGAAAATCCAGAAATCCAGGATGGAAATATGTAGTCATGAGATAGAGGGAGCAGGGAAAATGCCATCTCTACGTATGAACTGGGAAGTCAAACCAAAACACAAAGACATGGAAGAATGTGACTTGTCATGTTTTTGTAGCATTCAAAGATGATGTTAGGCCCATGGACATGGAATAAAGAGAAGAAGCTATTCCAGATTCGTGGGTTCTCTGACAGGCCTTGAACTTTTAAAATTAGTCATCCTTGTTTATCTAGGCTTTCATCTCCTTACATAATTCAGCTTCACTCATGGACACATGTGCTGCTAAAACTTTAAATTCTGGCTGCAAGAAGCATTGAAATAGAAATGGCCGTATTCGCAAATAAGAGACTTGTTTATTACTCTATTTCTAAACTCCATAATTATGTTAAATAGAAGGAAAAAATGCATTTGAATTCCTGCCTTTATTAAACTACTTGATAACCAAGAGAAAATGAAAACATTTGAAAATGCCCAAGCATGCATCTCAATATCTCATGACTCCCCCCAGAAGAAAAAGCAAAGTTCCCCAGATTTAGTCATCTTTTTTATTTAAAATGTGAAACAAAGGTACAGCTTTATTTTAATACTTTTTAATATTTAGTTGAAGAAGTTCTCAGTTGGCACAGAAGTTTAGAACCATAAAATAGGCCATGTAACCTGAAATCACACAAAGGGATCATAAAAATCAATGGGAGATATTCTTTTTTTTTAACGTTTATTTATTTTTGAGAGATACACAGAGACACAGAGTGCAAGCTGAGGAGGGGCAGAGAGAGAGAGGGAGACACAGAATCTGAAGCAGGCTCCAGGCTCTGAGCTGTCAGCACAGAGCCCGGCGTGGGACTCGAACTCATGAACTGTGAGATCATGACCTGAGCCGAAGTCGGATGCTTAACTGACTGAGCCACCCAGTTGCCCTAATGGGAAATATTCTGATTATTCTATGACCTATAGAATTTTTGTCAAAATATTTAGAATTCACTTAATGTCAGTTATAAATAGATAAGAAAACAAAAAAAAGACACATATTTTATACATTGTATTTTAAAACATTAGAAACACTGAAAATTAAATAATTTCTATTTTTTTTTTATCTTACTAAGAGTTGTTTCAACATTGCTTGTGTAACTAATGATAGCACACATCTTAAGTATGGCAAAGTGACATACTCTTTCCTCTGTTTGAATCACCTTCTAATATTTAACCCCTTGAAATATTTCCAAGTCTCCCTCCCTTCCTTCTTCCTCCCTTCCTCCCTCCCTTCTTCCCTTGCTTCCATCCACCCTCTCTCTCCCTACCTCTCTGTCTCTCTTTCTTTCTTATCTTATTATTTTATCACTTTCCTCGGATGTCTTCTTTTTTGTCACAACCACTTTGTTCATGTACATGGATAAGCTGGCATTTTTTTGAGGTAGACATTCCTACCGTCAATCATTTCTTCTATAAATTCCACGTGTATTCAATTCAAATTTCACTTCCATCATTATCACTTTTCACTTGTTCGGTGCACTTTAATCTTTGTTTGCCAATGTCCTCTTTCATCAGTAGAATGCCACATGGGCTAATGCCTTCGAATCAAGGGGGTAACACGAGTCTACACACTTTGCTGTCTCCATGTGAACTGACAGATGTGCATTACCAGTGATCACCAGACTTTAAAATATTGATGTGATTGGTCACTCATCACAGTCTACATCAGTTGTTTATATAGTGATTTGTGAACTAAAGAGCAATATCAGTGATGTTTGCACTTTATCCAATTACTCACAGTTAATATGCCACGGTATCTGAAATTTGAACTGTGTTGCTGGCGACTGGCATTATTTAAACTGTTGTTAACTGAAATTCATGCATATTAGAAACATAGAGACAGCAGACTTCCTGAGTTTTTCAGGATTCTCAAATACATAAAATGATCACGTAATTTCAGATATTATTTGGTATTTTTGCCTTTTGTCCAAGACAAACACATTTTAACCTCCCTCTTGTATAAATGTAACTATTATTATCTATCAATTGATGTCCCAATATAAGACCTCAATGGGTAGAAGTTGTTATATAAAATTTCTGATTGTTTCACATAAAGAGAATTGAACTGAGGACAATTGACACATTTGCTTTATTAAAATTTAACTAATTATTGAATTAGATCATACAGTGTCAAAAATATCGACCCACTGCCTTCATGAGAAGAAAACAGATCTAGATAAATAATCACAATGAAATGCTTCATTATAGTTCCATATAGGCTTAGATGAAGTTTTAATATTGTAGACTTGGTCAGCACAGTGTTTGTGTGTGTTTTTTTTTTTTTTGCAATTCATTTGGAATATTAATGTTAATTGAATGATGTAAATGATATTTTTAGCCCTGTACTATACAGCTTCTCCCTCAAATTTGGACTGTTTTGGATTTTCCATGTATTAACAGAGTTGTGTAATTTGGTTAGTGTGATATTGGTAAGAATGTTAAATGTGTACTTAGACTGCCATGTGAGTTTCACCTCTGCTGCTTTCTTGAGTGGGGCGATGAGAGGGAAAGAATATTTCTTAACCTGATGTTTGCCACTTTATACATACATTTCATTCTGTTTTCATGACCAGGCTAGGGTGAAAGCACTGCTGTCACCATTTGAAGAATGAAGAAATGGAATCTCAGAGGGAGGAGGATACGTTTCCAAGGACACAAACCTAGTAAGTGATACTGTGGAGCTTTATATCCAGATTTGTCTGGTGTCAATACACCATCTTTTCTTAACAGCAGCAAGTACAACATTGTTGCATTCATTGCAGCCTTTTTTTTTTTTTAACGCATACTCAAAAGGATGAAAGATACAAAAGTCAGACGATTAACAATAATCACAAATCCATCAACACTATGGTGTCATATTATGTTAGGCATCATAAAATCACCTACCCTGATTTCAGTATTCACATTACCCCAGAGGACTATGTCAGTGCTTTGAAAGAACTGTTTATTGGCAGATTTTACTCAATTTCAAACACACGTAGTGATAATGGTTAGCATCTTTGGTTGTACCCTACTATATGTTCAAATTACTTTCAGTAAGTCTTTTGAGAAGAAACACAATTCCAGCCTCACTCAAAAGCTTGTTTTGAGACTTTAAAGAGATATTATATAAAAGAGCCTTATATAAAACTTCAAACTGTTCTGTAGGATTCATTATTATGTACTTATATGGGTATTTTTCTTTGCACCTAAGAACGTATCACAATTCCCAAAAGGTAATTCAAAGCACGATTTGATTTCATGTTCCTAGATCAGTTGAGACAAATTCCATTTGCTTATGAACAAGTGTGGGAGATATGAAAAAATCATTCTCATGTGAACCTTAAAAAATTGCTGTAGGGCAATAAGTAAGAAAGGCAGCCAGACAGGCAAGCATTCTGGCATTACGGAATTAAGACATGTTGCCTCTAGGTGGGTCTCCATTCTGCTGTTTCCATTGCTTCCCATTCTGAGTGCTATAAATGAATAATACCTCAGAAAGCTAGAGAGCTAACCTTTTCCTCAAGGCACCAGATGTCTTAAGAAAAAAAGCCTACAGCAAGTCCAACATTAGTGTGAACTACGGTGAATTTAAAATCCCTGGACTGAATAATATCAGAAATTCCAGTTTCTAGAGACTATAGAAATCAGCACACATATTACTGATTTGTACTTACAAATACACCTTGCTGTGAAAATGGGAAAAAAAAAAAGAAATTTATGCTTCTAGATCTAAAGCAAATAAGCCAGAAGTCTGAATTATATATCACTATAAAAATGATTAATGAATGAGCTTGTGTCCTTTCAATAAATATTAAAGAACACACAGATCTTTGGCCATTCAAACTTGTTTTCATTTCTCATAATATCGCTTATGCTTTTTTAGGGTTATTAAAGTATTTCACTGGATGTCAACAAAAGCTCTTAATACGAGGTAGCATTATATATCTTTAACATACAACATAACTGAGTTAAGCAGTTAGTGATTTATCCAAAAGCAAGCAGAAAGAATAAAAAAGAATAATTAGGTGGATCCTTGTATTAAAATTTTTTAAGCCCCAGATATGTTTTTTAGAATACATTTTTATAATCAGACAACACCTACCACAATTGTTTGCTTGAAATGTGTCAGACACTTGCTAAGTATAGATAGGTAGCCTTCCTACCCTCTGGAATTTTATTTTCTGGTGGGAAGATCTGATTTTAAATGTGAAAATCACAAATTCTTACCAAATTACATTGAAAGCAATGGGGAGTGCTGCTTTTACAGTTGTTATCAGGTATCAGATGCCTAAACTATAGGTATATTGGAGTAAGCAGAGATCATACAAATTATTAAATGCTATAAGCTGAGAGTGTTTAGTGAGGTCAAAGATGTTACAGAAATGTTACACTTTATCATATTAGCAACATTCAGAATGTGGCCATAAAGGTGGTTGCTGAACTGAAACTTTTGGAGTCGAGAAGACCAGGAAGTCTGGCACTATGTTGTAGAAAATGTTCCCTGAACCAGTCTTTAGTTGCTGAAGGAGACTATGGCATACCAAAAGTTTCTTTTCTTCTTGACATGTTCTGTCTTTTTTTCTTTTTATTTATTTATTTATTTATTTATTTTTTTTTTTTTTGCAAATAATGATTATAAAATTGGCAAAGTTGATCAAGTCAGGTATTTAAAAATAATTCCTTTTTCTCTTCACTTTATTTCCATGGCCAATTAGTCCCAAATTTCAATTATCTTATATTTAAAATCTCAATTATATTCTTCTTTATCAGTTTTCCCTCTACTCTTGATGTTTTTCAGACTTTCATCCTTCCTAGTGGAATGATTTCTAAAGTCTTATAATACCAACCTCAATTTCAAGCCATCTAACACGTTGTCAGAGTAATCTTTCAAAAATGTGCTTTTCCCGTAGCCCACAGCTACTTATTGCCTCAATGCCCTCTGAAAACTCCAGTATCATCACAAATATTTCTTTCCACACCTTTACCTTACTCACTATATTATCCTTCTACTAGATTTTCTAAATTATAACCTCTCCCTGTCCTTTGGTTTCTTTTGTGGAAGTTGCTGGTTTTTACACTCTGCATTAAACTCAAATCAAATGTAGTTGGTGCTGTTTCAAAAAACATTACACTTTCATTCCTAAACACAAATTTTTCCTTTAAAGCCAATGCTACCATATACTTTGCCCTTTGGCCCTCCTTCAGTGGCTTACACTTGGCTTAGGGTGGAGGTTTTAGAAGTTGCCTTGGTGGTAGAAGAATGAAGACTGTTCTGTTGAGTTTGAGATACTTATGAGAAGTTCACATGCAGATGAACACATTCTTCTTTCTTTCCTGTAGTAACTTCATTATTTTTTACATCATTTGTCCCTTTCATCCTTTTTCTTCTACCTCTCTTCCTCCTTCCTTTTTTTTCTTTCCTTTTTTTTTTTTTTTTTTTTTTTTCTATTTTTCCTCTGTCAGGGAGAAGATAGCATAGACTTCTGATACCCCAATTCTCTGCCTATGAATATCTGGGCAGAAAGTCTGAAACCCTTCAATTCAGTGGCCTGCAGAGATCTATAGCCTGCCCATTTCTAAAAATCCTCAACTTTCACATATTCTCATGTCCTCTTCTTCCTCCCAGGTTACTGCAGAGTTCTCTGTTCCAGTCGACATGTAAAATCCAACCATTCATTTAGTTAAAAAGAAACAAAAATATAATAATATGCATTTTGAGTACAGTAGACTTCACTGGCATTTTAGTGAAGAAAGGATTGGGTTGGGTGGAAGAAAGAGAACACTTCTTTTTTTTTTTTTTTTTTTTTTTTTAAGCCTATGTATTTATTTATTTATTTATTTATTATCTATGGGGTGGGAGAGAGGGAGAGAGAGAATCTGAAGCAGGCTGTGTGCTGTCAGTGCAGAGCCCAACGTGGGGCTCCAACTGTGAGATCATAACCTGAGCTGAAATCAAGAGTCTGATGCTTAACTGATTGAGCCACCCAGGCACCCCAAGATAACACTTTTATTGTGTGAACAATATATTACTCAGATAGAACAGAAGTTTCCACCATTCTTAAAATAGTTTTCAGCATCCATATTGTGGGAGAATTTTGCTGTCATTTCTCACCTTGTACAACTTATCTCTACTATTTTATCCCCTCTTATTTCTCCTCCACACATGTCCCTTCCCTATTCTTCCCCTTCTTCTTCTCCTTTCGCTTTTTTACCTCTCTTGATTCCTTCTCAGGATCAGGAGGAAAGGTAATAGACTTTTCACCTTTTGTCTTGCACAGATTGGCCTCCTCTTTCTCCAAAGTCTTCAGATCTGTCGACTTCTGTGCCCAAATAGTTTATGAAGCTATTAGTGATAAACATAAACAGTCAAACATTCAGTAATAGAGTGAAGATGATTTTTTTTAAGATTTCTCTTTTCCTGAATTTGCTTTGCCTTACTCTTAACAACAGGATGAGGACACTATGCTCCCTGTCTTTCCTCACTTTGTTTGACATTTAGTCACTAACTCCTCAAACCTTTGCTCACTCAACCATAATCACTCCCTGAACAATTTTCTGAACAGCTGTCTGTTTGTCACTGGGAATCTTAAGAGGAATATTACAGTGTTTTGTGTGGCCTGAAGCTCGTATCTTTTTGGAAGCCTTTTTAATACAAAATAATAACAACAAATTTAATTATGAAACAATATTTATTTATAACCTGTAATAATGACAGATTATACATTTTAAGCTGACAAATGCCGATAATGAAATATTCATAGAATAATATAATATTTTTAATTCAATAATAGCCTGACAATGCGCTATGTTACTTCCTTCCTTCCTGCATTTTTTTGGCTGAAAAATTACCCCTTCATACAATAATAACCTTTTACGATTATCTATCCAGAAAAGAAATATAGTCATTCCTTTATTGTGGTTTTCATATTCATTAATTCATTCATTCATTCACTCATTCTTTCATTCATTCTCATTTACATCTTTCTACTTCACAAGTCAGTACTGGTGATGTCATGAAAATTTTTAGGATCCTTGTCAAATTTAGGGAATTCATTCACAGATGAGCTTTGAGAGTTTCGGGCATTTCAAGTTTTCTGTCAGTGACTAAACGTTCTTTGAATTGATGTCACTTGTTAACAAGTTGCTGTTGATGTCATATTGTACTGGTGTATCATGCATCTTATGGTGTCTTCTTTGGTCTCACTATTTCATGTCAACTTCACTTTAGTCCACCCCTTAATGACAATAGCCACTGTACCACCTTATAGGAGAGCAAATGTGATGGGGGACATGAGTATTTTGAAGGCCCATTCTTAACTGATTGTGGTTAAAATATCATAGTTGGTCAAATTTTACAACTAATGACCAAGTGAACATGTTGCAAAGACTTTTTGTAAGGGGGCTCAGGTAAGTAAGGGTTCTTGCAACTTAAGCTTCTTTAACTTTCTGTCATCTCTGTAACTCTTCCTCTAACTCTTGCTTTTTAAGACACTTCCAGAACACTGTGATATTTGATCTGCATAAGGAGATTTAAGACAAGAATTTCATTTATGTTTTTCTATCCTGACAATAACAGCTATATGACCCACTTATGTCTTGAATAGCATCCCATAGTAGTTAGCTAAAGTAATATATAATAATTCCCTTGAAATGAAGGCATTTGTATCATAATACTGGAAACAATGTAGTTTTTTTGACACTATAATGTTATCACATTATGCAATGGAGCTTTTGCATTAACAATGATATCCCAATAATTTAGCAAAGCAATTTAAATTACATTTAAGTTGATGAATTGATTGTCTTTAAAATAAAATGCGCAATTATCAGTGCTAAATAATTCACCTATTTTTTTTCTTCAATGACCTCTTCACTCTGCAACTTAAGTTTTGATTTAGGGTCCTGAAAAAGAAAAGAGATCCCAGTAATATCCACACAGCTACAAATCTAAATGTCTCATATCTCCCCCATGCCTGCTTCAGGTACCATAACTCTGTCAGACATTATTACTTATCTCTCTGTTTAGAGCAAAGGAAGTCAGTCTATTCAGATTGTACCCACCTAATATATTTTCTGTTTTGCAGCTTTGTGGCCAGGTCCTCAGTTCAGGCACTTATCTTTACTTACCTAGAGTTAGAGTGAAAGACTCCTTAACCTCATCCCATTTCTCAGGATGCTCTCCTCATCCCACAACTCATCTATTTTCAGCGCTATAAAAATGCACTTTTTGAGACACTTTTAATGTTATTCATGTTCTTACATTTCATCCACATCTCCCTATGGCTTCCAAGACATGATTTAAATGTATCTGCACATGTTGTAAGACCCTTCATGGTTTGGTCTGGCTTATATGCCTGTTATTATTTTTCTTCTACCGGCCTAACTTTTGTTATTGCCTCCAGAAATCTTGAATTTCATGTTTCTTCGGCAATCTGACATACGTTCTTTTTTTCTGTAATGTGTGAGATACACACATTTGTAGTTCAGAAAATTTCTGTTCATTCTTCAAGTATTCATTTGAAACCACACTTTATGAGTTCTTCCCTGACTTCCCTAGGCACAGCTAAATCCTGTTGTGCCTTCATTTGAGGGAGAAATTTGCATCTGAAAATTTCTTACAGAATTTGTTTTCTTTTATGTTTTATATATATGTCTCTTCACTAGACCATAATACTTTCAGTCTGAGATAATACACACACACACACACACACACACACACACACACACACACACACACATATACATATATATCAATGTGTGTATAAAACCATATCCAGTATCAACTATAATGCCTGGGGCACAGTAAGCGCTTATTAAACATCTGTTTAATGAATTAGATAACAAATATTGTTATTTTCTTCAAATTATTGTCTGCATTGATACTGTCCTCAGAGTTCCCAGTTTTTGTTGGTTTATTAACCAAAAGAAATGTATGATAAAAGCATATATATCCTCTGTTATTGTGACAGTTTTTCAGGGGATGGAGAAAATATTTTTTAACATTTTATTCCTATCATAACTTCACTCATCCATGTTTTTCAAATAACTCTGCCTGTATTTATTGGGTATGGAGTGGAATTTTTTTTCCCAATATATAGCTTGTACTCACAGAAAATAAATGACAAATGTTATCACCTAGGTGAGTTGACATGCTGACCAGCTTCTTAGCTGGTATAAATTATACCCTAATTTGGTAACTTGGTAACTCACGTGACCCTAGTAGTCCAAACTTGAGAACAAAAGAATTACTGATTTATTTTCAACTGATGTTTAGTGAAAAGTTTCTGAGGCAGTGTTTGTGGAGAACACCCTGGAGAATGGCACCAATATTTACCTGTTGACCAATACAAACATTGAGGCTCAGCCTGTAATCCCTCAACATCTAGTCAAGTACTTACATGATCCTTCTACCATGTTTCTACAGACTCCTTCCTAGGCATTCCCACTACTTTTTGTAATCCATCTGGGTTATTAAAAAAGCTGTATGTACTCAACTTCCGGACACCAATCTCAGCTATCTTAAAACTACTTACATGGACCACTCATATATTTTATCCACTATAATTTATAAATATGCCATAGCCTTTCACTTGGAACTTTCATCCTGCTGACACAATATCTTCATCACCTGCTCATACACTTGTAGGGGCCATAAGAATATTTTAAGACTTGACAGCTTTCTTATCTACTCTCCTCTATCATTCCCATGCAGCCACTAAGATATTTTATTTGGACCAAACCACCATTCCTATGCATTCAGGCCCCCCCAAAAAAAGTACCTTGAGCAAAGTGATGTATTAGATATGCTTTGAATTAGAGAACAGAATTCTCACCCCAATTCTGCCAATTATTTCTCTATGCTGGATAAGCTATACATTCTCATAACTTTATCTATGGAACAAATATTAAAGAAATCCTGCTGTTCTCAAGAAGACAACTGAGCACCTTGGAGAATATAACTAATTTGTAGGAACAGCTGGTTTAATGAAATCCTGGCCTGGAATTCAGGTTTTTTGGAACCACCATGGGTAACCTCTAAGCCTGTTAAATTCCCTGAGCCTTGTCTTCTTATCTTTAAAATGACAGTCATATCATCTCTTCTTACTTCTTAAGGTTATTGTAAGTAATATAAAAATCATGGATATGTAGCATTCTGATAAGCAAAAGTGTCTATACTAATATGCAGTATTATTAGTGCAGGGCTTTCCAGAACCCCCTTCTTCCTATGCAATCACAGATTGTCATTATTCCACTCTATTTTCTTAAATTGAGTTTTGATTACTAAACCCTCCCAAATTCTTTGTACACTGTAATTATATCTCTTTACGTGGTAAACAAACAGCAATCTATGTGCATACACTGATCCCACAGTAGATTTTCCCCAATCTAAAATCAGCTGGAATTAGATGCAGGGAATGTACCAAGTTGGAGCAGTAGGCACTCCAGGACTGGGAGGAAAGGAAGACAGTGATCAGAGAAACACAGGAAAGAAGGAAATAAAAACAGTAAGGACTGTTCATTACAGGGCAGGAAAATGGAAAGTAACAGTTATCATGCACCTAATATATGCTGGGCATACTTGTGCACATTTCTACATTTAATGTTCACGAGGTAGATGAGTAAGACTGATGGAATAACTCATCCAGAAGTAGAGCCATGACTTAAAATGGGTCTGTCTGTTTATTGAATGCCTGTTCTTTTCACTACTCTGTGGTGGCTTTTGATTTATCATTGCAGATAAACGAAATCGAAAGCTAGGAGCTGGAGAGCAGCAGTTCATTGAAAGTTTTCCTGGGAGATATATACATATATATATACATATATATGTATACATATATATATACATATATATATACACATATATATATATACATACATATATATGTGTATATATATATGTATGTATATATATATATATATATATATATATGTGTATAAAATTTCATCAGCTTCTGTCAAAGACTTCCTGAGGGAAAACTGAGGAACTTGATGATGATAGGTGATGGCTGTGACTGTGCCGGAAGCCTACCCTAGTGTTCTACCAAGAGCCAAATATAAAAGCTGAGGATGGGGAATGATTTCTTCACCAGCCAAATGTTACTGAATATGAACTTAGTACTTGAGCCTTAACACTGATGTAGTTCACCTCAGTAGTATGATTTTTGGAAAGCTGGTGCTTCAGTACATGAAATTAATCCTAGTTTCTGCTATCAATATCACTTCCCTTTAGGATATCTTATACAGTCTCAACAAAAATCCCAAATAAAATATTCCAGCCATTGTATGTGTTTCCATTCATATGGAAATGTCTAATCAATATCTCCACTTAAGGGTTGCATGGTAAATCTTACAAAGTATAAAGAAAAATTCTTGAATATGCCTACCATTTTTTAAGAGTGGCTTTGTTAGTAAATAACACCTCAAGAACTTTGCTTCCTCTTTTAAAGCTCCCAGAAACAACCTGTAGAAAGTCCTATCAATTCTGTCTTTTCAATGTATTCATCCAGTTCTTTCTGACTGTATTCCCATCGCCATTATTATTTGTCTCACATACTATGAGAAAACCCATTTTTCTTTCCATACCAACTCTTGTTCTCAGCCCCAGACCCATTCTTCATATTTCAGCTAGAGCATCTTTTATAAATACATAGCTGATTATGTCATGCCCACCCAATTAAAATAAAGTTTAGTTACCTTCACAGTTTTAAATTCTTGAACACTGAATATCTTTGTTTTTCATTTTATTTTTGTATCTTGGCAGAAATATCTCAATAGTATATAAATTTTAAAAGAAAAATCATAATTCTTTTATATTAGCCCACAATTTCTTCATTTTTTATTCATTTCCTCTCTAACTTTTTAAAGAATTTTTTAAAATGTTTATTTATTTTTGAGATAGAGAGAGAGAGAGAGAGAGAGAGAGAGAGAGCAAAAGAGTAGGGGCTGAGGGGCAGACAGAGTAGGGACAGAGGATCCGAAGCAGGCTCTGTGCTGACAGCAGAGAGCCCAATATAGGGCTCGAACCCAGGAATCATGAGATCATGACCTAAGCTGAAGTCAGATGCTTAACTGACTGAGCCACCCAGGCACCCCTATATTTTTAGAATTTAATATGCTTACATTGTTGTAGTTATAGTGTATGTATGTTTTGTTATTTTGTATTATTATTTGAAGAAATAATTATTTCATGAGTTTTCTTGCCTTTATGTAAGTGACACATTCATGAAATGTCTAGTATTAATAAAATTTGTTTATTTTCCCTAAATTTTGTTGTTTTACATTAGATGAGAGTTAGCCAAGATGAGTACTGGGACTTCTTTCCCAGTTTAGCTTGCAGTAAGCTATTAACATTTGTTACTCTTGTCTTTGCTTGCCATGCAAGGTTAATGGACAGTGATTCCATATATATATATATATATATATATATATATATATATATATATTAATCTTTAATATTCCACATGTTCATAAAGATAAGCAAATACTAACAGAACCAGACATTTCGGCTGTCAAACTGAAACCAAAATGTATCCTTGTTTTATTTAAGCTACTTGTAAAATGCGTGAGGTTAGGAACTGGAGGAGTAAGGAGTTTTACACAAAAATACAAAGATAGGGTGAGATTTGGTTGTGAGAGAAAGAGGCAGACTGAAGAGGAAGAAAGGGGAAGAAACTAGCATGGACACTGTTTTGACATGCATTTCACCTGTGTTTTCACATTACATCCTTCTAAGTAGGAATTATGACCATTTTACAGATGAAATAACTGAGTCTCAAATAATTAAAGTAACTTTCCTTAGATCAAACAACCAGTGTCAAAGGCATTAATTAAAAATGGGTCTTTACAAACCCCTAAAACTGTGATTTTCATTACATTTTCTTTAAACTAAATATTGAGATTATATTAAAGATTATAAGACAACAACTATTTTTAACTGAATAGTAATCTTTAATAATAACAGCAGCAGCAAGCAAAATAATCACAAAACCCACTCTTTATTGAAAGCTTATTATTTAGAAGGAACTGTCCTAAATATTATATATATATAATATAATATAATATAATATATAATATATAATATATAATATATATAATAATATATAATATATAATATATAATATATAATATATAATATATAATATATAATATATAATATATAATATATAATATATTATATATATATATTATTTCTAGTGCTTAGAAAAAATCTATAATAATCGCAAGTTCATATTTTATTTTTTAAATGGGAATTTATTTATTTTGCAAGAGAGCACAAGTGGGGGAAGGGCAGGGAGAGGGGGAGAGAATCCCAGTCAGGCTCTACACTATCAGTGCAGAGCACAGAGAGGGACTCAATCTCATGAACCGTGAGGTTTTGAGCTGAGCCAAAGTCATGAGCCACTCAGATGCCAACACAAGCTCATATTTTAGAAGAAGAAACAAACTTATTTATCCAAGGCTACAGACTGTGCAAATTGTAGAGGGCAATTCCTATTCAGAAATGTCTAATTCCTATGTTCAACCAGTTTACTTCATTGTTGCCCTAATAAACATTTACAAATCAACCTGTAGCATAGGACTTCACTCAATGAAAGCACTTACTGCAAAAGAAATAAAGTTGCTATTTCAAGATATCGAAGATTAATCACGTACATATTTTAGATTGTATACATGCACAACTTATTTTGTGTATTGGGTACTTGCCTGTCACTACTGAAGATTCTAGAGATATTAGTGGTGATATCTTCCTGAACATCTATCAGCACACAATCTTGGTGACTGTCCTAAAAATTTTGGAGCACTCATGTTGCCATTGGAAACATAAATTAACTAAAGGCTAAGAATGGAGTATTGCAATAGTTTCCTTGCTGTCAAAAGCATCATCCAGTATTGACAGAGAGAGCAGAGTGTATTAAATTGTATAAAAGAAGCAATTCTCCTGCTGAATTCAAGTAACTAACCATAACATAGATTTATAGATTCAAACTTGAACAACTCAAAGATTTTAATTTCTAATGTGCATATATAATCCACTCATTCAGTTACATATATTTTTTTCTCAGTATTATTTAGTATCAGCATCTCAGATGCTGTAGTATTCTAGCCTCAATGCTTAGAGCAAGGGATACTAGGTTGATGATGACGGTGCATGGTGTTAAACCATTGCAAGAGATTATATAGTAAAACCTCAGGTCTGTAGGATCTTATTTTGTTCGGTGTTTTGTTAAGAACAAGCCTGGTTTCCATACCATGGAAGTCTGTAGAAAAGGTGGGAGTTAACTAAGGAATTAAAAAGATGTATCTTAGATGAAACTATAAGATCAGGTGGGACTTAGTCAAGAACAGACTCATCAGGAAGGGAGTTACAAGCCAAAGTAGTGTCATTTGAAAAAGCCTTGAGTTGACAGAAAATTTGGAAACTTTGGGGAAATACAAAGTAGATTGAAATGCCATCTATTAGACTTTTGTTTAAAATCAAAAGGAAGTCATAGAAGGATTATATGTTAGTTTAGATGCTGTCACATGTGGGAAGCTGGCAACTTCATTCTAATACACAGAACCGTGTAGAAACATATGGGCTGGTGTAAATATGAGTACAGAGGTTGAGAGGGTTGCAAGAGTGGCTCAACTCACTGTCTCTGGTCCTGTTTCTCCAAGACTCTCTTTTGTGTTTTCTCCTCTGTAGGTATATTTCTCCATGATTCTGGATTTCCTTACAGTCAATAAATGGCTCTAGCGTTCCACAGTATCCAGAATAAGAGTGTCTCATCTAGTGACTTTTTTTTGTAGGCTCAATAAAACTTCCTTTTCTGAAGCCTATAAAAAAAATCTTTCATACTCCATTGACCTGAATGTGTTTCCATTCTTCCGAGACTATCACTATCCTGGGGAAATGTGTCCAAGAGCCAAATCTTAATTTAGGGAACTAGTGATCATGATAAGGGAAATAATATGAACTTCAACCAATCAAGTCAACCCCTTGATGGCAAGTAAAGTAGTGGAGGGACATATAGCCAGTTTTTTCTGAACCTCATGCTATTCATGAAGAAGCAAAGGGCAACCAAAAGATAATACTAAGAAGTAGGAGCATAAATGAAGAATGAAAAAACAGTAATGCCCATTGCTACTTTTAGAGAATAGTAAGGTTATATTTTCATTTAAGGGAAATCGTGAAGTCTGTGCTGTGGAGAATGTCCAAGTGAAAGAAGGTGGAAAGGGTTGGAGATAGAGACTGAGTTAGGTGGTCTTTGCTGTAACCTATTGGGGAGTTGTTGGTGCCTGAACTAAGGTGTTGAAAGGGGTTGAGAAGCAACAAATTATATGATCAGTTTTCTGACTTGCATCTTTAGCTGAGGTAGATGATAGTATCATGAGTGTTTTTGAAAAGACATTTAAAAAAACCCTCTTATCTAATTACATTTTTCAAGGATGTCACTGTGGTTATAATGTTACTTTTTTTTAGAGTGCTTGTACATGATTATTGATAATAGCTTTGATAATGTTATATATTTCTATGCAGCTCATTCAGGTAAATATATGCATTTGGCATTTTATTCAAATTCCATGTAACATTTAAGGTAACAGTACTTTGGATGGTTGATGTATTTTTTTTAAACATTTATTTATTTATTTTGAGAAAGAGAGGGAGAGAGCAAGAGCAGGGGAGGGGCAGAGAAAGAATCCTAAGCAGGCTCTGTGCTGACAGCACAGAGACTGACGTGGGGCTCAAACTCAAGAACCGTGAGATCATGACCTGAGCTGAAATCAAGAGTTGCATGCTTAAATGACTGAGCCATGCAGGAGCTCCTAGTTGATGTATTTTATTATATTCAGTATTATAGTATCATTTGAGTTATTGCTTTCCTTTTTGCCATTACAGTTGGTCAAGAGATGAACATTTTTGTGATAACCTCTTTTATGAGTTTTATGAGTTTGTTTTCTTCATGGAGATTCTATAAATTAACACAATTCTATATTTCTACCTCCTAGCTCTAATCCAGAGCCAGCTCCTGCATTGTTTACTAATCATCTGTTTACTTGCTGTCTTTTTCCATAAGGGTAGGACCATGATCCTTTTAATTTTAGTAGCATTGTCTGTATGCATCATTATTTCTGAAACAA